>NW_027526245.1:5339921-5715664 GCF_048455015.1 Haemaphysalis longicornis
ATCAATTAAACATTGACAGAAGTTTGTTGACGTGGATTGAATATTTTTTGATTGACCGTTCGCAGTTTGTTGTCGCTAATCAATCTTGCTCTCCATTCAGCCCTGTTTATTCAGGTGTACCGCAGGGTTCGGTCCTTGGGCCCCTCTTATTTCTTATTTATATGAATGACTTGCCTTCTTTGTTAAAATCTAATGTCCTTTTATTTGCAGATGACTGTGTTATTTTCCGCGAAATAACCTCTGATAACGACACTACCATTTTGCAGTCGGATTTGAACTCTGTTGTTAATTGGTCTAAAACTTGGCTAATGGAACTCAACACTAACAAATGCAAAACAATGCGTGTTTTTCGTACTAAGACCAACCCATCACAATATTCTCTTAACAATGTTCAATTAGAATCAGTTGCTTCCTACAAATACCTTGGCATTCACATTACCACGAACTTAACCTGGAACCTTCATATTGAGCATATTTTTAACCAGGCTAACCGCATGTTGGGTTACTTGCACCGCAACTTCTTTACAGCTCCTTCATCACTCAAATTATTGCTTTACAAAACATTAGTTCGTTCGAAACTGGAATATGCATGCTCAGTATGGGACCCATGTCACGGAAAACCTATAACTGCACTAAAACTTGTTCAAAATAATTCTGTTAGATTTGTGCTAGCCAACTGCCAACGAACCGCGAGCATTACTAGAATGAAATCTGATTTAGCCCTCCCATCTCTCTCTACTAGGCGTCAAATTTCACGACTAACTATTTTTCATAAGCTGTATCACCACCCCGTTCTGCGTGACGAGCTTATACCTAGGCCACATTATCAATCCCGTCGCGTTAACCATGAGTGTAAAGTTGGAATTGATATATGCAGAACAATGCAATGTTTTCATTCCTTCTTGCCCCGGACAAGTCGTGACTGGAATCGCCTTCCTTTTGACACTGTATCTACTAATGACGTACACCAGTTTCGAAATGTTCTAGCTAACATTGTATAATCAGTTCTTTTAATGTTTGCTTTTGATGAGTCGCAGTTGCAATTTTTAATTACATTGTGTTAATGATTTTATTGTATGTTGTATCTTAACGTCTTTGTGCTGTTTTTTTTGTTGTTGTTTTTTATTTCATTGCTCTCACACCACTCCCCTCTGTAATGCCTTTGGCCCTGAGGGTATCATAAATAAATAAATAAATAAATAAATAACTCAGGGTGGAGCCCGAACTACCTGACAGTCACTGTACCGCATCTCTTCGCACGATCGCGAAGTCATCCGGACTCAAGTCAACGACACGCTCAACGACGACATTATACAGCCATCGAAAAGTCAATGGGCTGCGCCAGTCGTACTCGTGAAGAAAAAAGACTGCAGACTGAGGTTCTGCGTTGACTACCGGCGATTGAACAAGATCGCCAAAAAAGACGTGTACCCCCTGCCACGAATCGACGACGCCCTGGACCACTTCTGCCACGCGAAGTACTTCTCATCGATGGATCTTCACACAGGCTACTGGCAAATTGAAGTGGACGAGAGAGATCCAGAGAAGACCTCATTCATTACACCGGACAGCCTATGCGAGTTCTAGGTGATGCCATTTGGGCTATGCACGTCACCAGCCACGTTTCAGAGAGTCATGGACACTGTGCTAGCTGGCCTGAAGTGGCAGACCTGCCCCGTATACCTCGACGACATTGTGGTATTTGCCCGGATTTTCGACGAACACCTTGCAAGGTTGCAGGCTGTACTCGAGGCCATTCGTACGTCGGGGTTAACGCTGAATCCTGAAAAGTGCCGCTTTGCATACGACGAACTCAAGTTTTTGGGCCAGGTCGTGAATGCTGCGGGACTACGGCCTGTCCCGGCGAAAACTTCAGCCATAGCGAACTTCCCGAGACCGAAAGATAAGAAGGGCGTGCGGAGATTTCTGGGATTCGGCGCTTACTACCGGTGCTTCGTCGCAAACTTCGCTCGCATTGCAGAGTCACTCTCGCGCTTGACAAAATATAGCACACCTTTCAGCCTGGAAAATGCCCAAGAAAAACATTATGCCAGCTGCAACAATGCCTGCAAAGCATGCCCGTGCTCGCCAATTTCGACAAAAACACCGAAACGGAAATGCACACGGACGCCAGTGATATAGGCTTGGGTGCCGTACTCGTACAAAAGCAAAGAGGGTGGGAAAAATTTTTCGCCTATGCAAGCCGTGGTCTGTCCAAAGAAGAAGGAAACTACTCGGCCTCCGAGAAAGAGTGCCTCGCTATTATACGGGCCATTTCAAAATTTCGCCCATAAGTGTATGGTAGACCGTTCAAGGTTGTAACAGACCACCATGCGCGTGTTGGCTCACCAATTTGAAAGACTCCTCTGGGCGTCTTGGTAGGTGGAGCTTGCGCCTCAAAAATTCGACGTTACAGTAGCCTATAAATCCGGAAGGAAACACTCCGACGCCGACTGCCTGTCTCGTGCCCCCGTCGACCCACCACCGAAAGACTCTGGCGAAGAGAGCGCATTCTTCGGAGTCGTGACGGAGAGCGACGTAGCCACCCAGCCGCGTGTGGACCCCGAGTTACGCGTATTGATCCACTACCTCGAAGGACAAAACTTCAACGTGCCCAGAGCCTTCAACCGCAACTTACCAGCATTCAGCCTGAAAAACTCCTTCCTCGTGAAGAAGAATTTCAGCACCAGGAAAAGAAGGAAATATATGCTTGACTTGCGTACAGACCTTTGTAACAAAATTTTGGAAGCATGCCATGACTACCCGTCTTCGGTACCTCTCGGCACAGCTCGCACTATTGGAAAAAAAAAATTACCGCCAATCCTCTCTGTGAATGTGTTTAAAAACAAATCTTTAAACGGCAACCACAACGATTACCAAGGCGACGTCACATAATTATCTCACGTCGCTCTACACATAGTGAAACAAGAGAGAACGGAAATGCACTTAACCACACCCTCTATTACTTTAAAGAGATATTATTTGTAAGGTTAAATTGATGCAATTTGCATGAACGGTGGTTGGCTGAGTAATATTGGTGTAGCACATAAGTGGAAAATTTGTTTACAAAATTAAAGCTCAAACCCGGTGTTAGAAGACCAAACGTCTCCGTCTCTGCTCTCACGGACAGAAGAGAACGTGCAGGAGCCTGAAGAGGAAATACTTTTATTCATATTTCTGAACGGCCCAGAGTGCGGTCCAGGGGAGTGGTTCCTTCTCAACTGTATCCCATACTCAGTCCGCGTCACCTGTACTATGTTCACCAGCTGAAGCTGGGTAGGCAGAGAGAGGCTGTACAGCAGTATCTACAATGGCTCTTGTTCGGTAGTTGACGGAGAGAGAGGAGGGTGCTCAGGGCTGAAATCGCGCACCCCGATTATGTGGCAGAGTGTTCCTACTTTTGAGCAACATTTACATTCAGCGTCGTAGCGTTTTTGGTGCACTAAGTGAAGACGCGTTGGGTCTGTGAAGGAGCCGAATTGTATGAGCCGTAGGGTAGTTTGTTGTTCTCTGGAAAGGTCACCGTAAGGCAAAGGTAGGGTCTGTCTGAGAAGGCGATAATGCTGGATTACGTCGCTTAACGAGACAAGCGGGTGACTGTCCTCCTGGAGCTACATAACACAGGGGGTAAAAGTGCAGATTGGTGGGCGTTTTCGTTGCCCTCCATGGAAGCGTGAGCGGGTGTCGAGATGAGCTGAATGGAAGCGTTTCGAGAGTGGTTTTGTAGCACACGCAGTCGAGGTCGGGACACGAAACCCGACAGGTAGTTCCAGTAGGCTTGTTGGGAATTGTTGGCTACCTTACGGACCCTTGGTTGAGTGAGAGCCAAGGTGATTGCTGCCTCTTTTGTCGCCACCGTGTCTTAGGTCAAGAGTGAGGCACTTGCAAGGAGCTGGGTTCTGGAGGTATCCACGATGATGGCATACTGCTGCCATCGATGTTGGGAAGTGTCTGTGTAAATAACTGCGTGATCCCCACCGAGGGTAGTGTTCTGCGCTGGAGCCCGTACTTGCCGGCGACCCACGTCGTATGCGGGGTTCATATTTCTAAGCAAAATGAGCATCTTTATTTCTTTTTGCCAAAAGTCTAGGAGTAAATGAAGCGGCGTGACATATTTTTGCTGCCCAGCCAATCTGGTGAAACATGCGGCGACCCGCCCCAGTTCTGCTGATTCAGAGCTCCTTGATAGGAAGATGGCCCTCTATCAGCTCTTCCACCGTGTTGTAGAGCCCCGTGCTAAGCAGCGTCTCTGTGGACGCACTCATTGGAAGACCAATGGCTTGCTGAACCGGCTTTTTAATCATTAAATAAAGCATATTTCTGTCTTCCTGTCGAGAAGAAGACAGGAGGTTGAAAGAAGTGATTCTGAGGAGGATAAAAGCTTCAACTAATGAAAGGTGTCGGATTCTTTGAGGCCTCGCTTCTTGGTGGCAACTCGCGTGATCATGTGTATGATTAATGAATGCTTTGTTTGAGGTGCTGCAAGAATACGTGACTCTTGGTGTGGGCATGAAGATGGAAGCCCAGGATTTTGATGCTCGGGCTTGGAGTGATAGCCTGGCTATGAAAGAGTATTTGAATGTGTTCCTTGAAGTATCGTCTTGCGTGAGGGCGGATGACAAGGAGCTGAGGTTTTTTACGTGTACAATGGAAGCCACAGGCCCATTGGCGTACTAGAAGTGAGATGCCATGGGTTGGTGTGAGCTTCCTTTATTCGCTTTCCCGTGGCGTTTATCGAGAATGCAAAGAATAAACCTGTAGATGTGCTTTGTGAGTGCACCACTTGTCTTCCCCGTCCCGGCGTGTGATCGTAGCTAAAACGGTAAGACAACGTAATCTTGCTTTGTTACTCTGTTAGTTCTAAGTTCTATGTCTTCCGGTACAGTAAATTCTTTTATTAGTTTGCGGAGTTTTCTGATGACACCAACGGTCGCGAAAGAAGCCTTGGGGGTAGAGGTAAAAAGCTTTGCTTTAAAATCATGAAGAAGTACTACTGCCAGCGACAAAAAACGCAACCGACGAGACTCGCCGGACTTCTGCAGCCGATCGCCGTCCAATTGATGCCCTTCCAACAGATCCCCTACGTCACGTTCCCTACGTTCACGATCCCAGAACAAGTGGATTGTCGCAGCAAGAGACTACATGACGCGCTATGCAGAGACCGCCACTCTTCCGAGGGGGGACGGCACAGGAAGTCGCCAGGTTCTTCATAAACCAAATTGTGCTGCGACATGGCGCCCCTGAAGTCCTAATCACGGACCGCGGGAAGGCATTCTTTGCGGAGCTCATGCAAGGAATCTTACGCAACAGCAACACGGATCACTGAAGAACGACGGCGGCATACCATCCCCAAACGACCGGACTAACGAAACGCCGGAACAAGACAATCGCGGATATGCTGTCTATGTACCTCGATGTTGATTGCATTCGCCTTTGTTGCGATGGTTGTGAATAATTAACGGCATTCACTCTGCGCCCGCTTTTACTAAAGACCTACATTTTGCCCCAATTCCGCGCATTTTACAGTATTTTTTCGTTTTGGTAGAAACGTTTCTTGCACCTTCCCGTCGTTATAGGTTGCTGTGAAGAGGTTAAAAATATACACATGCTGTTCTTCGTGTGTGCACGTAGGCGACGCAAGAGTCCCAGCTTCCCCGACTTCGCAGCCGGGTACACTTAATTGCACTTGCGGCCGTAGGTTCATGTGTGAATCCAGTGAAAAACGCAGGCTTGTAATTTTGGAAATAGGTGCCAGAGAAGACTGCAATTAATCGATCGGGTAAACTGAAATTAGGTATGTGGCCACTTATTTCTCATACAGACCAGAAATCGGGTCCCTCTAGGTACAAATTATGTAGCTAATTACTACAATTAATTGATATTGCAATACGTTTTTTTACCGGGCGCGGTCGTTTACAGCGGTTATTAATAGAGGCGCCCGGACAGAATTGTTTTCTGCTGGGATATATTCTTTCATATTTGTACATTGCACTAATACAGGAATACACCCCAAAAAAATTCGAAAGAGGACCAACGTCAAGATGATTATCAAAAGAAAACAATAAGGTACATCACAAAAATAAATTGGTGCAACCAAATAGTTTATTGGAACAAACGTCCGTAATGACGTCGCGACGGTGGCTTGTCCTGCCGATATGGCTTGCTGTGAGAAAAATGCTGGGAGTGGCACTTGGGTTTAGTTTTTTAAAGCCAAGCTTCTCCTATAACCGTTGCACAAATTGATCCGTGACATAATCCTATCGAGAGGGGAAAAAATATCACCGCCGAGTTCGAGATGCGCCACAAACTCACCGCAAATATAGGCAATTATGCATTACACAAAAGAGTTAGTGACCGTTCTACCTTAGCATGGTCAAATTCGTGTTCGCGCATCTGCTCAGTGCCGCGTCCACGCACAACTCGCTTAAACTAAACCCGTTTAACAAGCGCTTTGCTGGACGAAAACAGGTCTGCTGAAAATAATATACTCGCCCAGTGTGTTTTGTTTTCTATCGCAATGACTGGATACGCTACGCCGTTGACTACTGCCGCCGGCCAAAACAAGCGTGAATTTAGGTGAACAATTCTTGCGTCACGAAAACCTTACGACAACCAACTGAACATGATACGCCGCTGATAATTATGGTGGACGTTTTGCGCGCACATAAAAAATACACGACCTCTTATCCGAAGCAAAGCTTACGACGGAACGAACTCGGCGCTTCGCGCAATGCCCACTCGGAACAAAGCGTGGTCGACGGTCGCGGAGGGAATACGCATTTCTTCGTAAGTGACCGCTAAAACTTTGGCAGAATTAACAAAGCAGGAACAAGCATTCAGAAACTTACCTCGCGAAACAGTGACGGCAGCGTCGGCCTGAAGTATGCCCGTTCAAATCTATGCAACCAAACTTTTCTCCTTTCTCTGTCGCGTTTTCCGGGTGGAATAACGAAGACTTATGCCCTGCCTGACGATATTCGCGCTGCCTAATACACACACACATCGGCACCGAGAAGCAACATAAAACGACACCGTTGCGACATTTGTTCGAAACCAGCAGCTAATTCTTACTTTGCTATTAGCTGGCCCCTACGATAACGCGGGCACTGAAACTCTATGGCTCGGCAGCCAGAAATGGCGCTGTAGTGGTGGCGTTACGCAATGCCCTAGCCGGCGAGGCATCAGCGAGGCGACCAGGCGGCGGAGGCAGAAGAAAAATACCACGTGACTTTTCTGTTTGCCAATGGCGGGCGGCGCTGGCCGGAGAAAAAGAAAATAGCAAAACACGGAGGAGGAAATGAGCGCGGGTGAGGGTGAAAGTCGGCGAGATCATAGAATGGCGCTAATTTAGTAATTTTATTGGCCTTAGCGCTGAGAAGGGTCTTAGCGTGGACCAGTGCAAAGCGGTAAAATTGAATGGATTTACATGGCAGGGCGGCGTACGAACAATGGTATTTAGACGAAATTCGCAAAGAATTGAGCAAATGCGCGGTCACTTTTTTATCTTAAAAAAAGTTTCTTGGAGATCCTGCGACACTTTATGGAGTGGCACTCTCAGCCACCCAGACTGTATGTTGGAGCCACAGCGGAATGCAATTTTCTTTTATTTGCTTCCTAGCAATCCTGTACGCGGACAGTGGCCGAAAAAGATATCCCGAAGATAACTCCTCATACGGGTCTCAATGGAGGACGGTAATGGGGTAACTGGATCATACAATACTTTGGAATTTGTAGGGGTAGAAAGCCACCACGGGAGAGCTACTACAAGAGTCATAGAATGTGTGAAAGAGCAGAAGCGCCCGAAATTCGCTGGAAAAACGATTCGTTCCGGCACAGGAGTAACGGTGCTGCCATTCTCTAAATACCCCGCTGGAGCTTTTTTACAGATCTGCACATTTGCCATTAAATGTTGCACGTGCGCAAACGAGATTCATGCGAATAAAAATCTCCACAACGTGCACCCAAAGATCATAAAAGTTCGGAATGTTTAAATGAACCAAATGCTTAAAATGTGTATCCTTTTCGAGCACGCAGCTCTAATACCAGTGGGTTTAAACTTGTACGTTGAAGCCTGCGCAACTTACGCACGAACCCAGACAGTCCTTAAAAGGCTACTTGAAGATAGGTGTTTTAAGTTGTAATAACGACGGGCGCTATTGATTCGTAGTATCGCTATATTCATGCCAGCAGTCGCAGGTCACACAACGAGCGAAGCAAATCTGCCTAGGATAAGGATTACATTTAACCTCGGCCCAAGCTGATGCGCCGCGCCGTTCCCACCCGGTTTTTTTTGGGAGGGCTCGTCCCTTATTATAAAGGCCGTCATGAGTCGAACAAACCGTGCCAAATATTTTTTTTGAGCCAAAGAAAATACACACAGACAATAATCATGTGTTAATCGTGTGCTTTCTGGCGATCGCTTTTTGTCGCTACTGCTACCGCATAAAAAGTCCACCTTTAGGTTTTGATGCTTGGACACAAAATCGAATTTCGTATACTGAAAAAAAGCGAAACCGACTTTTCGAAGCACAAAATGTTTGTAATAATTAATAAATGTCAGACTTTTGAATACAAGCAAAAAAATCAGTTTAACGAGACTGACAATTTAATGCTTCGATAGATGCAAGATATTATGCATAACGACTAGAAAGTGAGTAAAAAAGTCAATTTCTAGGAACCACTTAGAAGTTTATACCCACCTTTAAAATCGTGTAGCGTAAAAACCAGAGTGAATTTTATATCTTCGCATGCTAAACCAATTCACCACTCCACGCTATACTTCAAAAGTCAGTCTAACAACCGCAGACTTCTGTGATTGCTCTAGAAAGTGTGTATTGCGCAAGCTGTTTGGAGTCTTTTAGTACAGCTAATTACGGCAATTTGTTTTCGATGGTCTTACAATCGACTCTTAAGCCACATAAGAGCCTTTGCTCCTCATAGAGCACACTGGGTCTAAAAAGTGCAAAATAAACTTGCTTTTTCTAAAGCGTGCTCATATAAAAGCAGGCCGCAAGGGCTCTCCGGTTACAACTGCACAATAAGTGCGTAGCTGCTCACGTACTTCCTGTATATACTAGCACGTCCTATATTTCAGCGGATTGAACATATACGTATTATTAGAAGAACAAGCAAAAAGCCGGAGTCAGCGCTGGCGTCTGGGAAAGTAAAACGGCGCCTTGGAACTCGGGTTTTATTTCGACGCTTTCCATAGAACGAGCTCAAACTCAGCAGTACTGAAGAACCGTCCCTATGAGTACACCGCAATTGAAGGAAATAAAATACGGCTTCCTTACGAGCGAACATAGACACAAAAAATCAACCTTGTTTTGGAGTTGTCAATTTATTGCAAGGAGTAACCAGTAACGGGTGGGAGGCTGTTCGAAGCTATATCAATGCGTCAAAGCAAATAGCACATTAAAAAGCCTAAGGCGCCTACATTCAACCACTCCTTTACAGAGCAGGGCGATAGCAATGCTTACGAAGATTAGAAGCTTTATTTCCGCAGAACTACTGAAGGCGTTTAACTTGACAATATCGCCACTGCCTTTGCAACCCACCACAAAAAAGAAGGCTGAACAGAATGGAGACGAAGTGTTGAACGGCCCCGGGGCACACTAACGCAGCCAATAATTTCTGTAGACCGCTCAGTACTCAAGGCAATTGGCGATTTCCTGAAAACGATAGAATGGTTTATGCAGTAAAATGGGGCTCTTTATATATTACTTACGTTTGAATAGGCTGCCGAAAGTCATGCGACGACTTTGGCGTTGTTTGAAGTTTGGCGAATAAGCGCAGTAATTCCGTGCAGTTGTTTCCTTTTACTCTCAGTAAACTTGTCGATTTAAGTGGACTGAACTTTGAGGAATGCTTTTTAAGCTATGTGGGGATATCTGAACCATTTCAGTTTTTTTTTCTCAAAAGAAAAGAGCTTTTGTTTTTATAGTGGTTATTAAATACAACAACGTGAAACACTAAAGCCATGACGAAGCTCTTTTGTCAAGAACTTGCTACCAAGATCTAGAAGCTCTGATTCTTATATTATCCACAATACATTCTGCCTAAAACGTCATTTATTTGGCATTTCGGCCGCAGCACACGGCATCAATGTATGATTAGCAAAAGGGTAAATGGGAGAAGACCTTTTTCAGTAATACCTACGGATGAAAACTTTTATTTCCGAAACGGAAGGCAAGTAGAAAAATATGAGCAATTCCGGTTATATATTCTTATAGTAAGATATCCAGGAGAGTCTTAAGAGTGGTATTTCATCTCACACTTTTTGTTTTAAGAAAGTAACTATGTTTATCTTTGTTTTCACATTTGTCTTCAAGAATGTCACTTAAAGTCCATAATTTTTTTGTAAATTTAAGCATCTTTCACTTGACAGTACCGCAACCCTCAATACTTCCACTTGCATCACGTGCAACAATTCTGGTACCTGGAAAAAAAATGTTTGGAGAACCTTGAAAGGTTTATTGTGGTCGGAAATTGTTTCGGAACACGCTGGCAAAAGTTCAATTTTTGTAACCCCCTGAAAAAACACGGATATACAAACTAGAGGTCCCCATGATGCAAAAGAGATCTTTAAGTTGTTCTTGACAAATAAAAAATACTCAAGTAACAACCACCGCAATCACAGTAAACAGCATAGCGCTTCAGCCATTCCTAGATTAAAAATAAAAACAGCAACGTTGCTGAAAATGCAAGCGGAATGAACACCTCCCAACTAAACTATAAAGGTCTGTGCACAAGCCAACCCGCAATAGGTGACCTAAGCATAGGTTGCACAATACCATGTATTTTTTAGGACAGCTGTCCTGTCAGAATTTTTCAAGAACAAAACTACGAAGACTATTATGCAGAAACGTTGCTTTTGGCTTTCGGTACAGCCCTGAAGACAGAGATTCCACTGTATTTTGAGTATGCCAGCCTTCATGTGAAAAAAAGGCTGCACAGATTTGTCGCTTTGGTTTTTCTGGAGGTGGAAAAGTAATATTTTCTCTGTATGTATTGTTTGTAGATTCGTGAGTTGCGCTTTACCGCAATAAAGGCAGTGTTCGTTTTTTGCAAGGCAAAAGGGCCCTGCTTTGTTGTGTGGACACGGAGAATCACAGCATTCGTGAGATTTTCCACTCCTAATAAAGCAATTCAGCTAATTTTAAAATAAAAACATCTGGCATGTGCGTTAGTACCTGAATGCACGTATGCGTGCCTGTTGAAGGTTCTTTATATCAATCTTTATTTAAATTTAACTGCTAGTAACTACTCCGTTATATGTAGGGTTACGGGTTTTCGTAGTTTTTTTCTTGTGTTCAATGCGGGATGTTGTTTTAGTTTATTTCTCAGCGGCATTTCGGCATTTTATCCTTGTAAATATTTATTTGTCCGAAAATTGGGATTATTCGGCTGTATTTTAAATACTCCAACCGATAGCTTACATGATGTCTGAACACGGATACCTGAGAACGCTCCGGGAAAATGTTTATTGTGCCCAAAGTTTGAATGGCAGACACACATATATGTACACAAGCACGAGTAGTTAAAGAAATATCATGCATGTTTCTCATATGCAACCTTAAAGATTATTGTAGAATCGCGCTCTTTTAGATTTATGATTCTCTCCATAGCAAAAGCCTGTTAAACGTTTGCGCCACAAATACGATAAGCGAGAAGCTTCAGCAGGTAGCGACATAGCACTGGCCATGGCACAGCGTGAACTCTCCCGAACGAGGGGCGTTCAACTGTTATTTTGTCAAAAATATTCCAGCAATAAGTAAACGCATATTCGCTACCTATACAATTGAAAATAGGAAAGGGGGTTCCTCACTTTAAATCTGGTCAAAAACGTTACCCGCCAATTGCCGCCCTATTTCTTTAACTGGTATGTGCTGTAAATTGCTGGAAAATATCATGCTCATAAATTAAGTCAGTTTCCTCTACTAAAATTCGTTTTCTACATTACCGCAGCATTGGTTTCGCAAATCTTTATCATGCGAAACACAATTAATATCTTCTACTCACAAGTTACATCGCATTTTAGACCAATCACCATAAACTGACAGTGTGTATTTAGACTTTTCCACAGCATTTGACAAAATATGCCACAAACTGCTACTGCACAAACTAAGCAAATTCCAACTTGATGACACCATCACAAAGTAGATTGAATTTTTTCGTAATAATCTCTCGGAATTTGTTTCCGCTAATAATCATAACTCTTGACTTAGCCAGGTTTTCTAAGGGGTTGACACGGAATCTGTTGTGGGGCCTTTTTTGTTTCCTATTTACAATTATTACCGGCCTTCTCTTATATCCTATATTGTTCATTTGTTTTCCGAGTACTGCGTAAGTGTTCGGAAAATAACTACTGACAACGACTGTAACCCTTTCCAGTCAGATCTAAGTAGTGTGAGTAACAGGTGCAAGGAATGGGTAATAGAGTCTAATGTCAATAAATGTACCAAGAATTACTAGTTCTATGCCCGTATATTACCCGAGCAATGAAGCACTTGAAATCGTTTCCTAACATTCACTATTAACACGGCGAACCGCAGGCTAGGTTATTTACGTCGAAACTATTCCTCAGCCCCATCTGCTTTAAAACTTCTATACAAAACACCAACCAGACCAAAACCAGAGTACGCCACGCCAGTATGGCATTCGTTTCATGACAATTACCTACCGCACTTGAACTGGACAGCATGTGTAACGACGATGAAAAGTAGTATTGACCTCCCATCTTTCGCAATACGACGTCGCATTTTTCCTAATTTTGTTTCACAAGGTATATTACGTGCTACTCTCCATAATGAACTGCTTACACAGCCTCATGACATATCACGTCGAATTGACCATAATCATAAAGTTGGAGTGGATTGTTCCCACACAAAATATTTTGCTAAGTCTTTCATTCGCAAAACATCCCGGCAGTCAGGCCGCCTCCATACCGATAGTGTTTCCATACGCGATAATCACCAGTTTGATCAAGCATTAGCTAACATTGTATAATCAGGACAATCTATGTTTCTGTAGTTGAACACATGCACTTGTACTTCCCCTCTTGTAATGAACTTGTAATGAACACATCTTGTAATTATCACTCCCCTCTTAAATTCCCATAGCCTTGAGGGTATAATAAATAAATAACAAATAAATAAACAATGTTAACTATTTCATAGGTCTGGAAGTTTGGAAAATCTTTTATGAGCTGGCTTGTTGTGTCAGTTTTAACCATACGGGCCCTGTCGTCCTATTCGCGGCGAGGGCGACTACTGGCGGTGCTGCGAAGCGCGCCTCCGTGACGTCGACTTATGGATTCTCGCATTTTTCGTCAGCTTCAACCGAGCTTGTGCCCCACTTTGCAGGCCAACAGTTTTATTCGAGACGAACCAGGCTGGAAGGCCTCGCTGCTCAGCCCCGACAAGGACATCCAGATGGCTCTCCTGGCTCTGGCGATTCGTTCGGGTCCTCCGGGGCATCAGCGAGGCACGCCACCGCATTCACCTCATTCATGAATGGCCCGGCCATAGACGCCGCAGTCGGATCCAAGCTGGATTGGGCTGCCGACCATCTGAGAAATTATCGGGCCACTAAATAAAGTATGTTCTCTGTCGCTCTCTGTCCTGCTGTTTCTTTGCGCTCGGTTGACGTCTCATGATTGTCCGGAACCGATTTTGCGTGTGCGTAATTTTTTATCGCAATAATACGCCTAAAATCACATAAAAGAGCTCAAGGCATGAGTAAAAGTATAGTTTTGGATACCGCTACGGAAGAAACATTGCAGGCGCCGCCACGCTATTTCGAAAGCAGGTCCTGTGCGGTGCGCGGAGAGTCCGAGCTAGGCGTCAGCTTCTGTCCTAAGCAGAGGTCGGCGAACTCACTCATGAGTCCACTCACTCAGACTTATTTGGACTCAAACTCACGCGTGAGTTTGAGTTTGAGTGAGCGCGAGGCTAGTGTGGCATGGTGAGGTTGAGCTTGAGTGACTTTGAGCCGAGTGATCTCGATTGAGTTGGAGTCCGATTGATTTTGAGTACGGCTTAAAACTGGTCAATTCTGAGTCCATTTTGAGTTCTGAGTCCATTTTGAGTTTGAGTCCATTTTGAGTTCTGAGTACAATTTGAGTTTGAGTCCATTTTGAGTTCTGAGTACATTTTGAGTTTGAGTCCATTTTGAGTTCTCAGTACACTTTGAGTTGAGTCCATTTTGAGTTCTGAGGACATTTTCAGTTTGAGTCCATTTTGAGTTGTGAGCACATTTTGAGTTTGAGTCCATTTTGAGTTCTGAGTACATTTTAAGTTTGAGTACATTTTGAGTTCGATTGCATATTGAGTTTTGAGTACATTTTGAGTTCTGAGTACGTAGGAGTTTAGAGTCCATTTTGAGTTTGAGTAGATATGAGTAGCCTAGCAGGCAGCTATGGTTAGCTGTTAAGTTTCATGCGCCACTGTGGGCTCGGAAATAAGGTTACCTGCGGGTACGGCAGCAGTCGCTGTCTTCATGATCGGTTGGGAGGGGTGTCTGATTTTTTTTACTTTCTTGTTGAATTTTCATGGCCATAAGCACTTGCTGTATACCTAATTTTCGCAGCTGGGCACGTGAATGACTATTGACTGGTGACGTCATAAAAAGGGTTGTCTTAACTTTTCCTCCTGACGGATCCACTAAGAGCGTGGGAAAGGGTGGTGGGAAAGCACACGGCGGCGCTGGCGTGCTGGTTGTTCGCCTGCTACTGTTAACGGCTTGATATACTAGGGGCCACAAAGGAAGAGGTGAGAACCGGGGGGATATGGGGGCGGGGGCTGTCCTTTCTGCTGTTTCAAATGAATTAGCTGAATTGACTGGGCAGCTCCCCTTAGGACAGAATAATGACCACATTAGATTGGGTGAAAAGTGAAACTGATGAGGCTAAGGCATGTAAGGTATCAAATGAATGGTCCGGATTAACGTAATCACGCGTGCTAAATAAAAAATGCTTCCTGATTGTAGTCATCAGGTAATCATAATGAGTCATAGATTGGGTTAACATTTAAAATGACGCTGCGAGGGAATGTGGGGAATCAAATTCAAGGTCTCGATGTGGGGAATCCATCGGGATGAAAATGACTTATGGATATATCATGACGTAGTCATGGTAAGTCATAGATTCGGCTAAAATTCAAGTTAATGGCGCTAGGACGTGTGACGAATCAAATTCAACGTCTCGACT
This sequence comes from Haemaphysalis longicornis, assembly GCF_048455015.1. Lineage (NCBI taxonomy): Eukaryota > Metazoa > Arthropoda > Arachnida > Ixodida > Ixodidae > Haemaphysalis > Haemaphysalis longicornis. Next base: position 5,355,130 of record NW_027526245.1, read on the forward strand.
GATTGAAGGGTTTAACGCGCCGACGCAACGCAGGCGATGAGGCGCGCCGTAGTGGAACGCTCCGGATTAATTTTGACCACCTGGGGATCTTTAACGTGCGCCTAAATCTCGTACACACGGGCGTTTTTGCTTTCCGCCTCCATCAGAAAAGCGGCCGCCGCGGCCGGGAATCGAACCCGCGACCTCGTGCTCAGCAGCGCAACGCCTTAGCCACTGAGCCAAATTAAAGGTCTCGACGAGGGTAATCACGTGGTTCCTGATTATTTCATGACATAGTAAAAATAGGTCATAAATTAGCTTAAAATTCACAATGATGCCACGGGGTGTCTGGGGCATCAAATTGAAGGTTCCGATAAGAGAAATCATGTGGGACAAAAATGTGATAGGGCTATATTATGAGATAGTCATGGTTAGTCATTGATTGCTTTATCATTAAAATTGATTCCGCTAGGATGTGATGGGTATCAAACTAATGGTCTTGATGAGCTAAATCACGTGGGAGAAATACAAAAATGCTTCCTGGATATAACCATGACATTGTCATGGCGAGTCTTATATTGGGGTAAAATTCGAAGTGACCCCGCTAGGGTGTGTAGGGTGTTGATTTGATTGTTTAGAGGGTTTAATGCGCCGACGCAACGAAGGTGATGAGGCGCGCCGTAGTGGAGGGCTCCGGATTAATTTTGACCACCTGGGGATCTTTACGTGCGGCTAAATCTCGTACACACGGGCGTTTTTGCTGTTCGCCTCCATCAAAAAAGCGGCCGCCGTGGCTGGGAATCGAACCCGCGACCTCGTGCTCAGCAGCGCAACGCCTTAGCCACTGAGCCACCTCGGCGGGCGCGGGTAGGGTATCCAATTTACGGTCTTGACGAGCGGAATCACGTGGTAGAAATAAAAAAAGGCTTCGTAGTTCGAATCATGAGATAGTCAATATGAGTCATAGACTGGGTTAAATTCAAGCTGAGGCCGCTGAAGCATGTGGGGCGTCAAATTAAAGGTTCCAGTTAGGGGAATCACGTCGGACACATGAATAATGCGTCCTGGTTACAGTCATGAGAGTCATGGTTAGTTGGACTCGTATGAATCCCATATGACCCTGCTAGGGGGTGTGGGGTATCAAATTAAAGGTCTCGTCGAGGGACAATATAAAAATGCTTCTGGTTATAATTATGAGGTTATAGCAAAAGGTATATAGCAAAAGGTACACACTCACACTCACACTCACACTCACACGCTCACTAACTCACTCACTCACTCACTCACACTCACTCACTCACACTCACACTCTCACTCTCACTCTCACTCACACTCTCACTCACTCACACTCACACTATCACACTCACTCTCACAATATAACACTCACACTTACACTCACTCTCACTCACACTCACACTCACACTACTCTCACTGCACTCACACTCATATAACACTCGCACTAACACTCACGCTCAACTCACACTCACACTCTCACTCACACTCTCACTCACACTCACACTCACGCTCAACTCACACTCACACTCTCACTCACACTCACACTTACATGCCCCCTCTCACTCACACTCTCACTCACACTCACACTTACACTTCCACTCTCACTCACACTCACACTCTCACTCACACTCACACTCACACTCACTCACAGTCTCAATCTCACTCTCACTCACACTCTCACTCACACTCTCACTCTCACTCTCACTCACACTCACACTCACACTCACACTCACACTCACTCACACTCTCACTCACACTCACACTCACGCTCCCCCACACTCACTCACACTCACACGTTTACTCTCACTCACACTTTCACTCCCACTCCCACTCCAACTCTCACTAACACTCACACTCACACTCTCACACTCGCTCTCACACTCACACTCTCACTCAGGCTCAACTCACACTCACACTCACACTCTCACACTCATACTCTCCCTCTCACTCTCATTCACACTCACACTCTCACTCTCATTCTCAATCACACTCACACTCTCACTCTCACTCACACTCTCACTTTCACTCACACTCTCACTCTCACACTCACACTCTCACTCTCACTCACACTCTTTCTCACTCACACTCGCACTCTCACTCTCACTCTCAGTCACACTCACACCCACACTCACACTCACACTCTCACTCACACTCACTCTCTCACTCACACTCACACCCACACTCTCACTCACACTCTCTCTCTTTTTCACTCACACTCTCTCTCACACTCACACTCTCACACTCACTCTCACTCTCACTCGCACACTCTCACTCACACTCTCACTCTCACTCGCACACTCTCACTCTCACTCTCAATCTCTCAATGTCTCAATCTCTGTGAGGCCAATTGAGTTCTGAATTCATTTTGAGTTCGCAGCCCATTTTGAGTTCTGAGTTCATTTTGAGTTTTGTATACATTTTGAGTTTTGAGTTCACTTTGAGTTTGAGTACATTATGAGTTTTGAGTACAATTTGAGTTTTGAGTCCGTTTTGAGTTTGAGTACATTTTGAGTTTTGAGTCCATTTTGAGTTTGTGCACTTTGAGTTTGAGTAAATTTTGAGTTTGAGCACATTTTGAGTTTTAATTACATTTTGAGTTTGTGTACATTTTCAGTTCTGAGTACATTTTGAGTTTGAGTCCGAGTGAGTTCGGAGTTTTGCACTCAATGTGAGTTTGAGTTTGAGTGAGCGCAGATGTGCTGCTCATCATTGAGTCTGCATTTGAGTGAGTGGTGATTCGAAAAAAAATTGTGAGTGAGTTTGAGTGAGCCGCACCAACTTTGCCGAGGTATGGTCCTAAGTAGTCTTTCGAACAAAGGGAGCAGTCAGCTGCTAAAAACCGACAAAGCCAAAATGCCTCACGAAAACGAATTCCAGTCTTTCGGGGCTTAGAGAAAGTCATTAGAATTCCCGGTAGTCATATGTAAGGTAAACAGTTTTTTGCAACCTTGATGGGCACTGGAAAGTATTGTATCCCATCATGTTACGTTTTCATGGCATGAAAGTATGCCGACATATACTATGGGCTGCAAAAATTGTAGGTATAGTTTCAAATAACCCCCTGTGTGTAAAGGTGCCTGTTAGGTTTATAACAGGCATCTAACCAGTATAAAGGCGTATTGAGAAAAACGAGTCACGTATACGACAAAGATACAGTACCACTATGTTTTTCAGACCTGGAGGGATATTTGGGCGCTCTTCCCACAGCCAGATCTTCCCAATATTCAGATATGCGTTACAGAAAAACTGCTCAAGAAAAGGAGGAGTTGGACGAGAAGGAAGAGAAAACTTTATTTCAGAGTAAAATCTATAGGGAGAGCAGTAAAATACCTATAAGGAAGGGTGTCACACAAAGATACACAATCTCTCCAATGTTATTCACAGAATGCTCACAAGAAGTATTCAGAAGGTTGGATTGGGAACAGGTGGGAGTAAGGGTTAATGGAGAATACCTCAGTAACCTCAGATTTGCTGATGACGTTGCTTTGCTAAGTAACTCGGGGGACGAATTGCAAAGCATGCTTTCCACACTGGACGAACAGAGTAGAACCGTGGGCCTAAAAATTAATATGCAAAAAACTAAAGTAATGATCAACAACCTCGGGACAGCACAGCAGTTTGAGATAGGTGGCAAGGCAGTGGAAGTTGTAAGCGAATATATCTACTTAGGCCAAGTTGTGACCCGAGATCCCAACCATGAGACAGAGATAATTAGAAGGATCAGAATGGGGTGGTGTGCATATGGCAGACATTCTCAGATAATGAATGGCAGCCTATCATTGTCGCTAAAGGAGAAAGTGTATGACAGCTGCATCTTACCAGTACTCACCTACGGGGCAGAAACTTGGAGGCTCACTAAGAGGGTTCAACTTAAATTGAGAGCGACTCAGCGGGCAATGGAGCGAAAATTGATAGGTGTAACATTAAGGGACAAGAAGAGAGCGGAGTGGGTGATTAAGCAAACTGGTGTAAAGATATATTAGTAGAAATTAAGAAGAACAAATGGACGTGGGCAGGGCATGTAATGCGAAGGCAAGATAACCGCTGGTCATTAGGGGAATTGAGTGGATCCCTAGAGAAGGCAAGCGCTGCACGGGGCGGCACAAAGTTAGATGGGCAGATGAGATCAAGAAGTTTGCGGGGATAAATTGGTCACAGTTGGCACACGACCGAGGTAATTGTAGGATAATGGGAGAGGCCTTTGCCCTGCAATGGGCGTAGATAGGCTGGTGATGATGACTCTGCACAAAGTTATATTGGTTGTAATCGCGGTGGCGCAGCTCACTTCTGATTACATTTCCACATGAATAAACATCGCACGCCGTGGATATGCAGCCTCTCCAGGACAGTTTGTTGCTGGGCTAGTAGGTGCATATTAGATGTAGAAGAACCCAGCGGAACATGAAAACGTTTAGTCCTTTATTTTCATGTTCAGCTGGTTTCTTCTACAGCTAATGCAGCTCCTTGCAAGCAGACACAAGAAAACTCAAATTGTGAAGAAAGGAGTGTATGTCCTACAGCTTAGAGAAAGTATATACCTGATCTTTGTGAGTCTTCCAAACGTCCCCAAACTTACTAATAGGACTTTTTTTATGGTGCAGAAAAATAATGCGTGGGGCAAAAAAAAAACAATCATTGTATACAAGTCAACAACAATGAAAAATAACTAAAGCCTTTCCATTCAATGTGTAAGCTGTTCGAAGTGTAATGGAGTGATTCGCCATAATGGGCTGTAGCGCCATTATCTGCTCAGGGCTACCGCCCAATGAAAATCAAATTTAGCGTCTTCGCAGTGCTTGCGCGCGCACAGCCTGAACGTACGCCAGCCTGATTTCTAATATTTGTGTGCTTGGGTTTCCACACGCACTTGCCCGCATCTCACTGCCACTTTTTTCCCTTAATTATAAAAAAAATCAACCCTTCGAGCATTGATGCCTAAATGAACGCATGAGCTACCGGCTAATTACGTATATTTTGCATGAAATGTGCCTACAGTTTCCTCTGCGCTAAATAACGCGGAGATCTATGAAAAGCACCAGCGTTTCACAAGTTTTGAACGCCTATGACTACATAAACCGCTGGGCTTTCGAAGCCTCTCGGTTACGCCACGAGGACAGCCACTACAACGGAACGCTGTATGGCTCTACCTGGGTTCAGCGAGCCAGCATTAGAGGGTTGAGTCTTCATAAGTGCATGTCAAAAATACTGTACGAAAGCCTATATATTTGCAATACTTATCAAGGAGCTCTGAGCACTGATGCTCGCGAATAAGTTGCAACAAGTTACACACGATCTTCTGACCGATGCTTCGAAGAATGTTGTTCTCTCTCTCCTCCGGTGTTGCAAACTTGCGGGGGATTCAAGTTGAAATTATTCAGATGTGTCAGAAGTTGGCAAAAATACCTGAATTACAAGAAATACTGTTTTAGTGCACCAAAGCATTAAAGCGGGCCATATTTAACACAGGCACTGCTGCCCCTCACAATTGGATTGCAGCAGACGACATCTGACCGAGTCCTTACGCCGACATCAGAGCCAGGGAGCGCCAGCAAAACGTCTCACCACCAATAGTTAGGACATGAACCAGAAGAATTTTAGGAATATGAGAACAAATCTAAAATCGCTAGTTTTCTTGGAAATAGTTCTTTAAGAATACCTCTTTCGATAGCTGCCGCCATTGTTCGTTTTTTGCTAAAGCTGAACGCTAGAAAGAGGAAGGCATTGCAGTGAAGGGCAACGTGATGTCACTGTGACCTTCAGTAGCTAGAGTCCTAGATTGATTACATGGCAGTAAAGAAAAAAATACTGACACTACCAGCATTATGTTTTGGTTGTGGGCTCACTGCTTTCGAAACGTAGGGAATAGAAGAAAAAACATTTGTCTGATGTAAATATAAATTTAAATTCACCTAATTAGCAGTCATGCTCCTAAATTCCTGGTTACTTGCATCATAAGCTCAATTTTTCATTTGGAAGGATGAAATATGAACTAAAAGATAGAGAAAAACAATTTCCGATAGAAAGTCCAAATTCTGGGCAGAAGTTTAAGGCAAAACACCTTTCAAGACGCAATTAATGATTGTATCTTTGCACGTCGACCTGAGAAATACTGAAATATTGAACAAGCAGGCCTTGAGAGCACGTGATGTTCCAGATGCGTTCTGCGTCCAACGAAATCAGGGCAGATAACTTCTGTTTACACAGGTGTTGTCCTGTTGTCCTGTGTTGTCCTGCATTGTCCCGTTGTACACAGGCGTTGTCTTGTTTACACAGAGGAGAAGGAAGCCTCTTTTTGGGACAGGCTGTGACCTCTATCAATCGGCGAAAAGTGCGAACCGCCAGTGGTGACAACAAACTAGCGGACATCCTGAAGGCCGAACTTCGATCGTCGTTTTATGCCGTCGTGTGCTAAAAAAAGCAGTGTTTCTCCGCTAAATTCGAATTGTTCAATATTTTACCGGTGAGTGTTTTTCGAATTTTTTTGGATTAGGCCGAAAACACGGAGCCCTAGTTATATAAGGGGGAGTAGAAATTTTTACGGTGTTCTTCTGTGCAGTCTCATTCTTAATTTACGGTGCTTGGTAGGACTTTCCAGACTTCTGTCCGTAACAAAACGATGGGTGAGACAAAAAGGGGCTTTGCGTGTCGGCACATTCATTTTGGACTCAGTACAGCGACGGCAACCAAAAACCAACAGGACCAGCTACGGGGCCGGCCGAATAATATCAGGGTATTACCTCAACGAGATAAAAAGGCAGTGCCAGCGCTGGCTGCTCGAATAGGCAAACGCCTCCTAGTAAATCGCGCCTTAGTTTGATGCCTTCAATAGTACGAGCACAGTACCGAGCGCACTACTGCCGAATGCACGCCGCAGATAAATGAACAGGGATGCGGCTGCCGAACAAGCAAACATAAAAACAAGAAATTCCAACGTAGTCACGAACTCTTAGTTAACATAGTGGGAGTATTGTGCAAGTGGTCGGATGCAGTTCTCAGGCTATTCCAATGCGTTAAAGCAAATAGCTACGCAAAGAGCCTGGCCTATCAATAATCAAGCTGTCCGCCGACTGCGCGAAGCGATAGCAATTCCTTCAAGGCGTTCAACTGGAAAATCACGCATGTGCATTAGGAGCCCGCCATTAGGCAGATGAGATCAAGAAGTTTGCAGGGATAAAATAGTCACAGTTCGCACGGGGGCGGCGTAATTGGAGAATAATAGGAGGCCTTTGCCCCGAAGGGGGCGTAGATAGGATGATGATGAAGATGATGATTAGGAATGAGGCTAAAAAATTACTCTGGTGAAGTACAAGGACAGGATCGACGCAAAGTTCTTATGGGCAGCGTAGCAGTCTCAGGCAGCAGAATAACTCCGCGAGACCACTGAGTACTCGAGGCTATCGGCGATTTCCGTAAAACAGTACCACAGTATGCGCTGTACATGCGGCAAAATTTTTAATTAGTGTGAAGGAGCGGCGATTTTTCTGTCTCATGACAATCTTACGAAGAAACAGCCTAGCACACGATGGGCCAAGCTGAAAGAGATTTCTGAGCATGTACCTAATTTCTACCAGTTTGCAATTTGGCGTCCGTCATACAGCGATCATGAATGGGAAGTCACCGGTCGTTCGCGCCAGTTAAAGATATGGCTGACTGTACAACAAGCGCATTATAAATATTCCTTACGTTTGGATGGCATAACGAACTTGGTGCGACAACTGCGGCCTTGCTTGAATTTAGGTAGATAGGTTCAGTAAATCTTCAGTTTTTTTTACTGCAATAAGCTGATTGGAGAAGTTTCCTGCACTAGGGAGCAATTCTGGTTAGGCTAGGTAAGGATGTGTGAATTATATCAGTTTTTTTCTTGAACCATAAATACCGTTTTTTCTTTATTGTTTAACAACTAGGAAACTCTTTGACCTAATACGAAGCTTTTCCGCGCCAAGCTTACTGTCCCTTTTAAACAGATTGCTATTCAAATTATCTCGAATACAATTTGCATAGAAAACTTGTTTATTTGTCTTTGGTGCCGCAGCATATGTCATTAAGGTACTACAAATTTAGCAGCAACATTTGCCTACAACACAACTAGTAGAGAAGGCCTTTATATTGCAAGACCTATTTTTTGTGATACCTACGGCGTAATATTGATCAGTTAGCCGGAAGGGCACATGGACGGTATTTCATGTCGCCCGTATTTGCTTCAACTTAAGTTCTCCTTCCGGTACATTTACGCTTCCTTCCCTTCATAATACTCCAACTGAACATTGACGGCTGTGGTACATTACAGAATTCTGGCGTCTCCATAAAAAAAAACTTTGCAGAACTCTGTAATCGTTATTGTTGTCAGCAATTTGTTTTGATCACGCTTGCAGAAAACTATTTTATTGGTTCTCCTAAAGCCCGAGTTTATTTTTATTTATTTATTTATTTATTTATTTATTTATTTATTTATTTATTTATTTATTTATTTATTTATTTATTTATTTATTTTGAACTTCTTTAAAGGCACGGAAGGGCATTATATAGGTGGGGGCATGCAATTCAAGCAACGTAACTATACAAACAAACACAAACTAGAAATGGCAGTCAGACACATATCTGTGTGAAAGGTTCAATTTACGAAAAAATGGAGAGAAAAAGACAGAGTAAGAGGGCAATTTACAGCTGCAGTACATGACACGGCTGAACCAGCACTCGCTTGGATCAGGTTTATAAATATCGATTGATAGATTGTAGGATTAAACGCGCCGACGCAACGGAGGAGATGAGGCGCGCCGTAGTGGAGGGCTCCGGAATAATTTTGACCACCTGGGGATCTTTAACGTGCGCCGAAATCTCGTACAAACCGGCGTTTTTGCTCCTCGCCTCCATCAGAACAGCGGCCGCCGCGACCGGGAATATAAATATTTCACTTTTCAGAAAAATAAATAAAAGAAATCAAAGGGCTGGCAAAAGTGGCATTTGCAAATCTTATACAGTTGAAAACATCCTATACGTTAGAAACGTACCCAACTTAGATTGGAAAGCAGAAGTGTCACTGAGAGGCACAATATCTTGAGAAAGAGAGAGAGAGAGAGAGAGAAAGAGAGAATACATTTATTGAGCGTCTAACTTCGTAGCGCTTCCTTATTCACTGGAGCCCATATGACGTCATGGCCGCCTGTGCACTATCGACCTGCGCTAGCTTAACATCAAACTCTCCCATTGCTCTCTCAAAAAAGGAGTGGGGGATGATAGAGGGGTGGATTTTCTGAGCTAAAGTCGCACTCCCTAATTATTTGGCAGAAGAGCAGGAGGAAAAAACTTTATTCCAACGCAACATTAAGCGTCGAGAATGTCCCAGGCCAGGTTCACCAACGCCAACTGGTCCGAGAGCTGGTCCGATGCTAGCCAAGTCCGCCACGTTGAAGGAGGTGGGTGGAAAAAAATTGGTGATTGAATTGCAATGGGGCAGGCGAAAATGCAGTGTTATAAATTGGCGTATGGTTCGGGATAATTGGGACATGCTGGTGAGTGTCGGATACGCTAGAGGAAGAAACGAGCAGGTGCAAGGATGGTATTTAACTGTACGCGTCGAAGAATGCGTTGTTGCGTGGTTGTTAGAGATTTGTCTGGAACAGGAAGTGTACGAAGAGTTTCTCTGGTGTTCGTGTAGTGAAGCTCTATTTCTTGTTTGTAGTGGAGAGTAGTGTCCCACGTCGGTGGATAAGGCCAGGGAATCCCAGGCGCCCGGTGCAGAAGTTCGCTGGCGAGGCTATGCACAACCTCATTGCCTGGGATTCCGGCGTGACCAGGAATCCACCTTAGTGTGACAGTAAGGGGACGTAGCTTTGTTAAGGCTTGGTGTAGATCATACTGCAGTTCTTCAGGAATCCTACCCATGTGAATGGTACGAATAGCTTGCAATTAATCAGTGTATATGGTATATCCTGAGGGGTTAGGGGGCCGTAATGAGAGGTCTTGAATACTGGTGATTATTGGGAGGCTCTCTAGAGTCCTTGTAGGTGGGGTATTAGGGAAAGGACCAAGGGTGTGTGTCACTACTTTATTGTCACTTGCGATGGAATATGCGGTTGCTCCGACATGCGTGCGTGATGCATCCGTGTAGACTATCGTAGAATCAATTGGATGGACATGATTGACAACGCGAGCCGATCGTCTCCCTGGATTGGTATCAGCTGCAACGTTTTTTGGGATGGGAGCTATCCTGAGGTTATCTGGGAGCGGTGCAGGAGGGGTGATGACAGGCAAGTCAATAGGCTTGAGAGCAACTTGGTGAAGAATCAAGTGCCCTTGATTTGTGCTAGAAAGACGCGCCATTTGGCGGTCTCTATGTTGTTGTATAAGATCTCCAAGGGGCAAGAAAAGCCCCGTCGAGTATAGGTGCTGAGTGGACGTATTAACGGGAACGTTGAGGGCGGTCTTATACAGTGTATGAACTGCAACCTCAATCTCATGTCTTTGGTGACACGTCAGAGAAAGATATAGAATTGTATAAAGAAGTTTACTTAGAGCTAAGGCATGTACTAGCTGCCTAACGTGACCCTCATGTAGCCCCGCGTGCTTGTTGACAGTGCGGCGCACTACATGGGTAAGCTGATGGCAAGCTTTAACTGTTGTAGCCACATTAGCCTGATTAGATGATTCATCCCCAAGAGAAATCCCAACAGACCTTCAGGCTGTTGGACCGACAGCCAATCCGGAAATTCGGCATATCGGTATGTTGGTCTGATGGCAGTTTGATGGCAGCCTGTTGGGCTGATGGCAGCCTGTCGGTCTGATGGCAGTCTGTTGGTCTGAATGCAGTCTGTTGGTCTGAATGCAGTCTGTTAATGAAGCTATAGGTCCGATGACGAGATTGACTTAGGACACATGCTGTGAGGTGTGGAACTGGTTTACAAGTTTGGCAAGCATGTAGGCGTTTTAGCAAAATAAAAATAGAGAAGTTCATTTTGTTCTGCTCACTCATTTATTTGCGCTGCATGTCGCTGTGCTTTTGCGAAAGGTGCTTTCGCACCACCTTTAGCCTGGCTTCAGTGGGCTCCGCAGACGCAGTCCTGGCCACATAGATCTGAAAAAGAGCTGTACATAGAGAGAATATTTAAGGGTTCAATGACCTTGTGAACAAAAGACAATGTGGTTAAAGGGTAACAAATATTGCCAAGCAGGTTGCCAGTAAAAAGCAACACTTTGGGGAATAAACTAATACCCTGCAGCTTTTTTTTCTTGTAAGCGAACACATGCTGGGCCCGCAGCAAACCATTATTCATGAATGGCATTCAGGCACAATGTCAGACCATTTATTGTGCCAGAAGTTTTACATTAGGGGACGCTTGCTTTTGCTAAATTACGAGTTAGCTAAGAGTTCTGATGACAGATATCACATGCAATACCTTTCAGACATGCGACCTTCTCTGGTATCAGGGCTGGTTTGGGCTTCGTTTTTGCATGGCCCTTGTTCACTTCGTTCCGATGCTGCATTAATCTTCTGTGCAGATTGCCTGTTTCGCCAATGTACACTGATTTGCATTCGGTGCACGGAATCTACTAAACAACACCTGGAAGCTTGAAGCGTGAAAGGGGGTCTTTCACACTGACAATGTCAGAACGTAGTTTGCTAGTGGGCACGTGCACGATGTGCACACTGTGCTTCTTGAAAATGCTTGGAAAAGCTTGATTGATGTGTAGGACGAGAATTTCATCACGTTTTCACACAGGCCTTGTGGACGCTTCTGCCTGCTAATGTCAATGCGGATTCCTGCTAGTCGCCCTCTTCGCTTCTTTTTGAATATAATGCTTTAGGCAGCCACAAGGACTGCATCAAAACGTGCAGCAATTACCTACATCCCACACATCTGTGAAACTCTAGCACGCATTTTCAAGAAACGCAGTGCATACATCGTTCATGTGCCCACTAGCAAGCTGCGTTCCGATATTGTCAGCCTGAAAGACCCCCTCTCACGCTCCAAGCTTCCGGGTTTTGTTTATTAGATTTCATGCGCTGAATGCAAATCAGTGTACATTGGCGAAACAGGCAATCTGCACAGAAGATTAACACAGCACTGGAACGAAGTGAACAAGGGCCATGCAAAAACAAGTGCACTGGCAGAGCACCGTGACAGTACGGGACATGTGGTCGACTGGAACAAGGCGAAATTAATTACGACTGAGTGCAATCTATCTTCTCGATTACTGCTCGAGTCCCTCATCGTTCAGACGACGCCCAACATTATCAACATAATGGATAGCAATCCGCACCATATCTATGCAAACTCATTGCGCCGCATAATGCCCAATATATAGCTTCATCTTCCACGACACATGCTCACCGTGAACAAGTACCACACCGTTAAATGGCTTTCTTGACTTGGTCAGTGACCTACGTTTCATCATTGAAATAATGCTTTTAGCTGCCTACACGGCATTTTGTCAACACTGGACAAACCTACATGATCCATTACCTTTCTTAACCTGCACCAGAGTATATAACCATTCACTACTGCTATGAGATAGACCCATAAACGCACTTCAATATGGCCTTTATATTTAGCTCTTGGAAACATTATGTATAATTTCACCTTTATGTTCACCTGCTACAGCAGCAGGTTATATACCAAAAACATAAAAAAACGAAACGGTAGTTCAACACGCCAAAGCTACACTTGGGATATGGGGAGCACTTTAGGGGAAGGCTTTGCATTAATTTTGACCACCTGGGTATTTTTCTGCGCACCGAAATCTCAAAAACGGGCGTGTTTACATGTTGCCTCCATCTGAAAAGCGGCCACACCAAGCGGTATCTAACCGAAATTCGCCTCCACAGCACACCACCCTAGCCACTGCAGTGGGTTAAACATATGAAATAAATCAAGTTTTGGAGTGCAAATGAAAATATTAATCACACGTCTCATTTTCCCAATCGATCTACCTTTTGAAATCCACCATGCAATCCCCCCTCTCCTACCGGCCTACCAAAACACCTTTGTCTCAAGAGGTAATCAGGCTGTTGTTAATGAAGTATGTATGTACAATTCGAGACTTGCCACCGTTAAAGTCATGCACTTTGTTTTAGAGTTAAGCGACATTAGCCATTTGCACCACCAGGAGTTAATTGTGTTAACATCAGATTGAAAGCATTGACGGTAGTAGTCGAAATAAATTGTGTGATAAATTACAACATCATCTGCAAATAGACCTACATGGGAGGATATGCAACATGGCAGATAGGACAAGCAACCTGCCTGGGGGGACAACAAAGTGGCACGCGCAAAAGAAGTATATAGTTATTAGGAGAAGCAAACTGCATTTCAGAAGAATGAAAACCTTTCGCTCAAGTGAGGACATTAGGGTGAAGTTTGAGAAGTAGTCTGAGGTGTGCAATCCGATTGAATGCTTTAGAAAAATCGAGAAAAACTACCGCAGTTTATAAGCCTGCGTCAAAGGATCAATGTAGGTCATGAACAAATCCTGAAAGTTGTGTTTCTCAAGTAACCCTTATGAAAACCGTGGTGATATTCGAATGTGATATTGTGATTTTATAAATAATTAGCGACCTGAGAGTGGATGAAATGCTCCCCGACCTTGCATAAGGTGCTTGTTAGGGAAATGTAATCGTGAAGTACCGTCTCATGATTTAGAAATCGGTGCTACCTCGACTATCTCCCAATCATTGAGAATAGTGCCGGTCATGAGAGACTGCCAAAAAAGCGGTCGGAATTCTACAGACTGCGGGATGTACTTTTCGGTATAGTATGATTATCAACAGTATGATCTGAAGTAGATAAAATTGTTAGCTTACTTAAAATAGAAAGTAGTTCCACACCAGTTTGTATTGCAAGTTCAAAACCCTATCAGAAGATCCTAATAGTTTGCTTGGCTTGACTACATACGAATACTTGCTTCAAAGTCAGTTCAATTTCTCTTCTTGCCCTTTAGTCATCGGCCCCAGATTCTCTTCAATATCTCTGCTAAGCAACGACACGCCCCAAACGCACAGCACTGCTTCATAAAAATGTTTCACATAATCAGAGGCCACAGCACTGCTTACAGGTATACATCATAACAGGTTGCACAACATGCAATAACTAACCTGATAGTACATAATCGGTGGGTGCACCGATCAGGCAGCAGTGCCTGGACCAATGTGTCGAGCAAATGCCCTGGCTTCTGAACGGGTGGTCCAAGCGGCCAGATGATGGATGAAGGAATGACCATTCCTGGCGGCAAAGCGTACGGAGCAGCAACGAAAGGCCAGGCAGTACTTGGGTACAGCAGGTGCCGTGTCGGTTGGCCAAGGGAGGCCCTGGCAAAGCCTTTGAAACTGGACTGGAAGGCAGCCGACCCAGGACAGCGAGCAGGAGCACCTGCAGGTGCATAATCTGTGAGTGTGCTGACACTTGTTGAAATACAAGAAGAGCTCACACAAGGCACGAATGCTTACATCAAGTAGATTTTTAATCGTTTAAAGAGAGTAACCTCCAAGGCACTAATAAGAACATTCCCGGAACACCCGAAATGAAATTTTGGTCACAGTAACAATGTATTTATTATACCCGCAGGTACTGTGAGTGGGGTATGCATGACATATGCAAATCTCACTGCTGAGCTAATTTGCATAGAACGCATGCTAGCAGCTCATCTGTATCCCTTGCTTTCAATCGGAACTGGTGTGTGATAGTTGAGGCTCCTCCATTTCAATGTCTGACTTGTATCTGCACGGTCAATTCTCCAATATAAATCGAGTTGAGTGAGTGCCTCCAGCTTTCTTGTTAGTGTCTGTATGGCCGGCGGTTATGAGAAAAATGAATTCCCCCAATATTCTGCACTAATTTAAACAATACATATGGCTCTGATATCAACCCCAGACTTCCCGAGAGCTACTCTGACGAAATCGGCAGGCGCCTCGTAGGTGTTGTGAAATCTCCCCCACTACCCCGAGACTATGCTAACTCCCTGCGAGGCCACATGCGCGCATTTCACCTTCAATTTGCACGTATGTGAATTCTATACCTCTATGAACTCTCAGACGGGCGTCGTCATATTCGTGCCGGACTCGTGAAGCTCGGCATCGTCAGACTACGTGAAATTTCCGTACTCCCTGACTGGCGCGCGGCCAGAACTCTCTCAGGGTTTCCTGCCCTTGCACACTATTTTCTCCATTTTGCACTTTGTAAATTCTCATCTGTTTAACGCGGCCCGAACTCTCTCACTGTTTCCGGCCCTTGCATACTATTTTCTCCACCTTGAACTTTGTAAAATCTCATCTGTTTAACTACACCTCCTGCGTCCTCATCTCTTGCCTGCTTTTCTTGCAGCACGACTCCGCCAGCACCCAGTCGACGCGTACGCTGTCGGGGCGCATTGGCTAGCGAGTACGGCAATTTCCCGACGCTGTTGCCAAACTTCACGAGAACGGCACGCATATCGCGGCCCGAAGACCGCGACGCGTACGGTCGCAACGGCGGCAGCCGGTTTCGCGAGCGCAATAGCTGCGAAGCGCACTGCACGGAATTAGGGTAGGGGGGGAGACTTCACAACACCTACGAGACGCCAGCCATGGAATCAAGTGCACGCTTTTTCGCATGCACTT
This sequence comes from Haemaphysalis longicornis, assembly GCF_048455015.1. Classification (NCBI taxonomy): domain Eukaryota; kingdom Metazoa; phylum Arthropoda; class Arachnida; order Ixodida; family Ixodidae; genus Haemaphysalis; species Haemaphysalis longicornis. The sequence goes on from NW_027526245.1 coordinate 5,370,713, forward strand.
CCAGGGTACCTCCTGTTCATGTTATTTCTTGGTATACCGCGGGTATTCATGAAGGAGGACTAATCACAGCGTCGTGCCACTCACGCGAAATTGCGACTGAGATCTGCAGCCGCAAAGGTACTTTTGAGAGACACGTAAACAAACGCCCCGGTGTTAAAGAGCCTTGCGTGATGCGAAATTATTAGCCGCCGTCTACTACATCGCGAGTATCATAGCCAAGGTCTAGCTTCAGCGTAAATTGATGCTGACTTGTGCGGAAACAGTGGACTGGGCGCCAAACAAGTATGCTAAATTACGTAGGCTCGCAGAGCAAATAAGATGGGCGTCTAGCGAACCACTGACCCATAAACAACAGAACTCGTTCCAACCAAATACAGAATGATACAAAATGCGTACTTACCCGAGCAAAAACGATGTTTCCAACGTACAATTCTCCTTCACTGTCGTCTTCATCTCCGGGACACGCTTTGTTCAGATGCAATGTGATCCACTTTTGACGCGCAGTATTTTATGTGGCGATGAACGTTCTTCCGAGGTCCCCATGTTCAACACACGCGTAGGTTGGAAGGGTAGACATCACCCATAAAGCTTTTATAACTAAGCTTTAAGCTTGAAATAGATAAAACTGATCAAAACACGCCAGCAACCACTCGGCACAAAACGTCATGAAAAAACACACAAAAAGTGAGAGATAGTTGCCAGACTTCAAATGCAGCACGTCTATGTTTGACGAAAATTGTGTTATTATTGTAATATTGGTAATTACCTTTATGCTTTCAAAGTCTGAAATGTGTTTATAACTTACACTTAAGGTTTTTAAACGCAAGAGTGATTACATATAAAGTAAGTGACTTATATACTGATACTGTAAAAAGGTTTTGACGTTTGGTTTGGTTTTGTTTTCACGGCGGGCTTCTCAAGAGAGAAGGTGCGAGAAAAGGAGCTACTTTGGGTTTAGGAAGGGGGTGGTAAATGTCGGCGTGATAGAAAGCAAGAAACAGGTGCTTACCCTGGCCCTAAAAAAAGAGCTAATGTAACCCTCACACAAAAAAAGCGAGGTTAGACGAGGATTCGAACCAGTGACCTACAAAACAGTAAACGGACGCGTTAGCACTCAGCTATCTCGGTCTGTCGGCTCTGTCGGTTCTGTCTGATGGCGCGCTCGCGCCGCAAATTACGAACAAGGCGTCTGTTGGCGTTCACTGATCGTGTTGGCGAGCCGGTAAACGCCATCACGGTTGAACTCCCTGTTGGAAGACTACGCTGTGGGAACGATAGAGTGCCGACAGAGCTTCTTATCGGCCCCACAAACGCCATCATGGTTAAACTCCCTGTTGGAAGACTAGGCTATTGGGCCGATAGAGTGCCGACAGAACTTCTTATTGGCCCCACAGGCGTGCTGTCAGCGCAAAAAGAAAGTCTTGTTGGACTTTTTGTCTGGGATGGATATGCAGTCCAAGAATTCGGCAGGATATTAGGCGAGGGATGGGGTGACCTTCCACTGTGAGTCTGATCAGGTGATTGTGTTGGCGCTGATAACGAGTTTTCGCAATGAGCAGCAATGCGGACTTTTCAGGTGCGGAAGACAGGCCTACAGTGTCAAGATACCTAGTGCCTGAAGTGAAACTGTTTTTTTACAAAGTTCGCATTCGGCCGGGTATTGCTCAGGGGAACATTAGGTGTAGCCTTGGTGGGTGGGGGAAGGATGCAGACTGAATGAGGCGAAAGACTGTCTGCTGCCCTTTAGAGAGTGTCGTTTGAGGTGGAGGGAGTGTGTCTTTCAAGCCGATAGTACCACGTGATTTTACTGAAAGTGATGAGCGGGCAGTACTGCACGCCTTCCTCGCATCTTGGGGTGCGAGTGCGCAAGTTTGTTTGTGGGCAAACTGATTACCCTGTATGGAGGCGGGAGCACGCAGGCACAGAAATTTTAGTTTCCTATTCGCTATTTTGTTCTGCTGCAATCATAGGGTCGCTGGAGACACCCAATCTGAAAAACGTTCCATTCCTGTATTGACAAAATCAGAGGAGAATTTTGATAATTTTTTGACCTCGCAAATATGGGAGCAACTTTGCATGAATGGTCATTGTGGGTGGACACATAATGGGCCGGAAAAAACTGAGGTATTGAAACAAATGAATTGCAATATTAAAGAGAACGAAAAAGGGACAAACGGAAATATTTTAGGCCCGTGCTAAGATCCTTAATATTAAGCGACTGTTTTAATCCCGAAAAGCTTTGATGAGGAGGGTAAGAGCGAAAAGTGAAACGGGCTGCCTTATTTTGTGTGGATTCAAAAAAGGATGTAAGGGATGCGGTGTGATGGCACCGAATTACTGAGGCGTAGTCAAGTGTAGCTCATATATTGAAAATGTATGCATGAAGCCTTGTGTCACTATTAGGTAGGTGTAAATGGCGGTTAATTAGAAAGCCAAACCTTTTGAGTGCAATATTAAGAATATGTTCAATGTGCATACTCCAGCATAAATCGGGCGGAAAATGACACCGAGGTATTTGAAAAAAAGGCTTCGTTCAAATGTGCTACTGCGTAGCGTATATGTGTTAGACGGAGGGTTTAATACCGAAGAAGAAGTCATGAGGGTGGTTTTTTTCTTTAGTTATTTTCCGATTCCATATGTGGCAACATTCCGCGCGGATACTCGTAAGTTTTTGTGGAATAGCTAGATAACACGCAGTGCATATTTGTCTATAAATCGCACAATCGTCGGCGAGCAGCCGTATTGTTGAGTTGATATTATTCGCTATGTCATTATTATATATAAGAAATAATATGGGGCCCAACAATGATCCCTGCCGACCCACCGATATTACTGGACAGGAATTGGATGGGTTATCATTTTTACGTACTGAGTTAGTACGCCCCTATAGAAACTTTTTAAACATTGGCGAGTTGTTTTCATCTAACTTGAGTCCTAAGTAGCCCTTTATGGGGTACACAATCGAATGATATGGACAGATCAATAAATACTGCATCGGTGCAAAGTGATTTGTTCAAAGGATCGTGAAAATATGTGGTTTATTCGAACAACTGCGTTTGGAAGGGTACGCCAACGTGTAGAAGCCAGATCTTTCCAGATGAGATCCATAAGTCGTAATAAACAAATAAAAACGTACTTAACAACCCCCACCATGAACACAATCAGCATAACACTTCGGTACTTCATTGTTAGGTATAGAATTCTGATTAAAAACAGCAATTGTGCTACTATACAGACGCCTAATGCAATCTTTGAACGTCTGTTTGCTTACCAACCCGAGGAACCTAGGAATATGTTGCGTAATTACCAAGAGTATTTACGAGAGTTTGCCAGGGTCCTCATTGTGCTTAAAAAACCGCAACAACAATTACCCAAGAAGTTTGCATCTATCTCTCCTCTCAGGCCTCCAGTCACATGCTCGACTCTTATTTCGAGTATCCAAGCTTGGACGGGGCAATACGTTTAAACATATTTGTCACTGAATTTTTATTAGCAGAAAAGTATTTTGCCATTTTGTATTGTTCGTAGAACGTTCCGTGGCGTTCTGTAACCAAAAAGACAGTGTGGTTTCCGCGTAAGCAAAAATTTCCAGCCTTTTTCGTAAACTCCAAAAAGAATTGCATTCGTGGAAGTTTTAGCTCACAATACCATCATATCTCATTCCAAAATTAGAAACCGCTCGCGTGTGCGTTAAGGCGGGAAGGCGTGTGTGAGTGCGTGTGGCTCTACCTTCAACTCAATGCACTGTTGAATTTACCCGCTAATGATGGTAATAATGGTAACATTTAATTAGAGGCACTTACCTCTAAGTACCGGTATTACTGATGGGGCGGAAACCTGGAGGCTCACTATAAGGGTTCACCTTAAATTGAGGACGAGTCAGCGAGCAATGGAACGGAATGTTTTAGCTGTAACATTAAGGGACAAGAAGAGAGTTGAGTGGGTCGGGGAACAAAAGCGTGTCAAGGACATATTATTAGAAATTAAGAAGAAGAAATGGGTGCCGGAAGGGCACGTAATGCCAAGGCAAGATAACCGTCGGTCATTAAAGGTAACAGAGTGGATTCCTAGGGAAGAAAACTGCAGCAGAGAGCAGCAGAAAGTTAGATGAGTGGAGGAGATAAAGAAGTTTGCTCGATAAATTGGTGGAACTTAGCAAAAGAGTGGGATTATTATTGATCCATGGGAGACTCCTTTGTCCTTCAGACGTCGTACATAAGCTGATAATGGTGATTGTGAAATGTTGATAAGGTGGAGGTGAACATTTTATTAGTGTATACTATGTTCGTCTGTAGATTTTGTCTTTACCTATAATGTCTGTGAAAACTTTAAAGTCTTCATTTTATACGATATGAGACAAAAAGGAGGTATGCGTATCCGAAGATCCACGTCGGACCTCAGTACAGCGACGGCCGACCAAACCAACGGAACCAACAACGGAGCCAGCAGCACTGAAAAATTCTTCTCCATATTTTTGTTTTTCTCTTCTTGAGGATACGGCGACTATCCAAAGGGTAAACAGAATAGATAGCTCTGTTTCCGCACTTTAGTGTGATGTATCCAGGAGAAAATTCTAGTAAATTTGGGGGCCCTACTCGTCGTGTTTATAAGCAACGTTAAGCCTATCAGGCAATTAGCTGATAGCAAATTGCTTCTCTTGTTGCTATACATTTCGTAATCATTCACGGCTTAATCTCAACTTTTTCATCATCATCATTATTATCACCAGCCTATCTACGCCGGCTGCACGCAAAGGTCTCTCCCATTAATCTCTAATAATCCCTCCTGTGCTAACTGCGACTAATTTAACACCGCAAACGTATTGATCTCATCTGCCCTTCTAACATTCTGCAGTCCCCTGCTACGCTTCAATTTCCTAGGGATCCAATCTGTTAGCCTTAATGACCAACGGTTATTTTGCTTTCGCATACATGCCCTGCCGACGTCCATTCCTTTTTCTTAATTTCTAAGAATGTGTCCTAAACACACGTTTGTTCTCTCAGCCACTCCGCTGTCCTGTCTCTTAATGTTACAGCTGTCATCTTCGAATCGATTGCGCGCTGAGTGGTACTCAATTGAAGTTGAACCCTGCCAGTGATCCTGCAAAGGTTTGCCCTATATGTGAGTACCGCTAAGATGCAGCTGTCATACACTTTTTTCTTCAGAGACAAGGATAGGCTGCCATTCATTATCAGATGATGTCTGTCGTATGCTCTCCACCCCATTCTTATCCATCGAATTATATCTGCCTCATGGTTGGGTACCGGGTTCACAACTTGTCCCAAGTAGATGTATTCGCTTACAGCTTCCATTGCCTAGCCGCCTATCTCAAACCGCTGTGCTGTCCCGAAGTTATTGATCATTAATTTGGCTTTCTGCATATTAGTTTTCAGGCCCACGGTTCTGCTCTTTTTGTGCAGTGTTGAAAGAATGCTTTGCAATTCGTCCTCCGAGTTACTTAGCAAGGCAACGTCATCGGCAAATCTGAGGTTGCTCAGGTATTCTCTTAAACCATTACTCCCACCTGTTCCCAACCCAATGTTCTGAATACGTCTTGTAAACATGCTGCGAATAACATTGGGGAGATTGTGTCTCCTTTTCTGACACCCTTTCTCATAGGTATTTTACTGCTTTCCTTATGGAGGATGATGCTAGCTGTGGACCCATTGTAAATATCCTGTAGTGTTCTTACATATTGCTCGTGTACACCCTGGTTCCGTAATGCCTGAATGACTGCTGAGGCTTCGACCGAGTCAATGTTTTTCTCATAATCTATGAAGGTTATATATAGGTGTGCAGTATACTCTCCGCACTTCTGTCACTTGATTGATCGTGCGAATATGGTCCATTGTTAAATACCTTTTGCGAAACCCTGCGGGTTCTTCAGGGTGACTGAAATATACGGTGGCAGAAGTTCTGTTAGCGATTACCTTCGTAAGTACCTTGCAGACGACCAAGACCAAGCGGATCGGCCCGTAATTTGTTGTGCCGGTGTCTTCCAGTGCCTTTGTTTTCCATTGCTTTGGATTGTTAATTCGAGTATGTTGATATGTGAACGCGGGGGTATGACTCTGCGTTTCAGTTGTACTGGTTGGACTTCAGTTGGACTTGTTGCTTGCTGCTGTGTTTCTTAACTACGAGAAGCTCTGATTTTTCAGCAGAATAGGCGAGGCCACCGCTACTGGCGCAGCGCTCCACCTCTTCGGCCGATTGCGAAGTACTTCTTCGACTTTTGCTGATAGCCTTTTGTTGTTCATATAGTGCGATCATCGGCATATATTGCATGCTTGATATCACCGATGCGGTTAAGTAGCGCTGGTAGGTTCTTTATAGCGATATTAAAGAGGAGGAACGATAGTATGGAACCCTGAGGTGTGCCATGGTTGGAAGCTTTCTTTGTAAGTCACCCGATTGGTTCCTACGTGAGTGTTGTCATCCGGTCACGCAGAGAACTCCGCACATTTTTGTAAAATTTTAAGCCACAGTTTGTTTCTTGCAAGTTGGTCAGTATTAAGTCATGTGAGACATTATCAAATGCCTTTGAGAGTTCTCAGGCGAGGACCGCTCGCATTTGTGCAGTGCTGGGGTCGTCGAATATATCTTCCTTGAGTTGGAGAAGGCAGTGCTGTGACGAGATCCTCTCTCTGTAGCCAATGAGCGTGTGCGGAAGCGCGTTCGTGTCCTCGTGGTATTTGGTGAGCCTGAATAATATTACCTTTTACATTATCTTGCCCAAATAGGACGTTATTGATATGGGCTTTTAATTGTGGTGACCGAGATTTTTTTTCTGGTTGAGATATTACTATGACCCGAGCCGTCTTCCATGCTATCGAGATCTTTCCTTGTTCCCAGGCTTGATTCACGAAGGCTGCAAGGTGGGCGTAGTCCTCATTCGAGAGATTTGTGATGAGCTTGTACTGTATTCTGTGCGGTTCCAGGGTCGTGTTGCGTTTTGGAACTCCAGGGCAGCCTGTATTTTCTCGATGGTAATACGACCATTCACGTATAGAAGATTGTTCGCGTCTCCTGCATATTCTCGATATTCGGAGTCATCTTTGGGAGTTAGGTACATGCTGGCTAGTTCCTTCAGTGTCTGCTGCGGATCTTGGTTTCGTCTGTGTAGCAGGCGAGTTATGTCCTTACCTTTATCTGTCGTGGACTAGTTTGGCTGTATGACGCTGCGTAAAAGTGCCCACGTACATTTGGCGCTGAGGTTGCCGTTGCGCTTTTCGCACAGGTTATGCCAGTTGGTACGTGTAAGCGCCTCTGCATAATCCTACGCTTTTTTGGAGATACGGGCAATCCTCAGATTGTGTCTTTTATTGTGTTTTTGTTTTTTACACCTCTGCACATGTTCATACCGCGCTTCCCATAGATGTAGAAGATGGGCATCTAAATCGGGGTACTGTTCGTTGGCTTGGAGTTCTGTGGAATTGCTGTTCATTCGCACTTGCGGTTGTCTTACCCACTGATCGAAATCCTCAAGGGGCGTTTCCTGATCCTGGCTGTGCGAAAAGCTGTGCCAGTTTTTGAGACTGATGGACTTTCTCTCGTTCTTTAGTCCTCGAGTAGCTATCTGGGGTCTATCTTGAAGTGATCACTCGTTGGTGTTTCTCGTGTGTTCGTCCAGCTACACTTGCAGGCTCTCTTCTACAGCGCCAAGTCTGGGTTGGTATCTCGTTGCCTTACCTGGTAAGTTCGTTGGCATTTTTGAAGATCGTATACCCTGAGTTGTAGATCAGCGTTGCCAGTTTTCTTCCTTTAGCGGTAGTTTTTATGCAGGGTGTTGCGCATTAAAGTCCGCAGCTATAATGCTGACAGCACCCTTATGCGTAGTGCTTCCAAAAAGATGTTTGAAGTCCGCCTTATAGGCTCTCGGTTGGCGGTACACATTTGCTACGTACAGTTCACACCTATTTTTGCACGTGCGAATTGGCTGCGGAAATACTTTGATTGTATTTGCAGTGAAGTGCTGTTCATCGTACTCGGTAATTTCCTGCGCACTTAGAGCTTTGCTGACCAGGATTGCAACGCTTGCTAACTTCCCTTGAGTTTGCGGCTCGTATGTATTATACCCTGCTATCTTTGGTGAACCCATCGTTTCCCGTGATAATATTGTCTGGTTTTTGCTGCATTGCTTCTATGTATCTTGTTAGGAGGCCTCTCTTGCTCGTGAAACTCGTACAGTTCCATTGCCAAATAAGTACTTCCTGGTTTGTTGGTTTGGTTGGCGTGCGCATACTACTGTAGGTAGTTTTGTTGTCCCCATTGCTGCTAGCGTTTTTTCCGTTAGGACTGTAAGGGTGTAGACGTTGTTTTGATGTTTTGATATGAAGCGGCTTATTGTTGAGCTTTCGAGCGTGGAGATAGTCTCGAGTATGGCTATGCGAACCTGCATGGCTTCAAGCGTTTGTTGCAATTTGCCCAGAGTGTCTCCTATCGTAATCGTGAGTTGCTATAGCTTGGTTAGGCGGCCATTTCTGGCTTGCTCTTGGGTTCCGAGGTATTGTTGAAATTCGAGGAGTTGCTTGGTTAGGTCCGCCAGACGCTCGTCCACTGTGCAGACCTCACTACGGGGTTGTTTTGCGTGGGGTGCCCCCAATAGTTGCGGCTCAGGCGCGGCGCTTGCGATAGGGGGTGTCGACATCTCTGGTATCTGCATAGGCGCCCGTGCACTATTTGCTAAGGGATCTGCGGTCTCTTCTAGTGTAGTAAATGCATCCGAATTTGTGGCTCGTGGCATCTCAGTGATCTCCATTGGCGTGAGCCCTTATTCTTTCGGTTTTTCCGCAAAAGTGCCTGCTTGTAGGACTGGGACTGCCAGATCGGCTTGTGCTCGTTTCGGTGTGTGTGCTTGTCTGTGTGACGAGTGGGGCTGGAGGGAGGAAGGCTGACCGACTTACCTCTGTGTTTCGACGTCCTGCGCTGAGGCGCCGAGCCCGTCGGGTTCCTGGAGTTGAGTTGCAGCTGTTGCTCTTTCCTTGCCTCACGTCTCGTTGTTTTGGCTTACTGACTCGGCTCGCATGGTTCCTGTGCAGCGGCTCGCTTTTTGGTTGCTGCTCGTGAGTCTTGGGGTACTGTACTTGAACTTGTCTTTGTGTTAGATGTTCTTGCTGGTTCTTCCTAATCTTGATTCTCTTGAGGTAAGCAGCCTTCATTGTTTTAGCAACTACTTCTGGCCTGGCGGGGCAATCTTCGTAATCGACTGGATGCTCACCGTGACAGTGGACACAGTTCATGCGGCACGCATGCTGCTGGTCGGGTTCATCGAGGTGCTTGCCGTATTTCTTGGACTTGTGGTATCCAGCCTGTGGGCACACGTCCACACGGTGGCCAATGCAGGGACACGTGTTACAGAATTGCGATTTTGGTTTATGAGGCTTGCATCTGTGCTTGGCCATGTATAACAGTACGTAGGGTGGGATGTATGTTTTTCGGAATGTTGTAATGGCTGTTTCCGATCTTCCCATCATCCGGGCGTTGATGGTGTCGGTCCCCGGGGCACAAAGGTTGACCACCAGCTCGCTGGTCTGGGTGCCTGCATCGATGCCATGATCAACTCCTTTGCAAGAGTTCTCCGGGGGCATCTCGTAGACGCATACTTTCCTGGTTTGGTTTGCAATGTAGATGCTTCTGGTGCGGGTGATCTCGGCAGCGGCAGGTTTTTGCAGGTATTTGATAACAGCGATGTTCTGGTGCTGGTGTATGGCGAAGTACGTAGCATGTGCCTCTGATGGGAGGAGGTTCGCCGCATTGCGAATGGTGATCCTAAGTGCGGCTGGCCGAAAATCGGCTAAAGTGAATCCTTTTGGTGTCGTAGGATCAAGGTGGGTTGATTGGCCAGCACCTACCCTTTTAGAAGGACTTTCATCCAGCCGTCTTCCTCAGGCACAAGTCTTGTAGGCATGGACATGAATTGGAGCCAGCAGTCTCGAGGGGTGACGAAGGCTTGTCAGCGTGCGCCGATGTGTGGTCGTCTGCGGAGTGAGCGGTGAACGAACCGCACGTGAAGAAGGGTAGGAAGGCGACCGCAGCTACTTGTTCGTTGTGCCGGTCGCAGCGGCGACTTTGTAGAGGGGAAGGACGAGCGAGGTGGCGAGCTTGCTGAGGGAGCCACCACGTCAGCGGAGCGAACATTTCATTTAGGGATAGCGTGGCGGTCGCCGCTTCAAAATTTCTTGGCCTTGCCAGGTGAAAAATAGTGGCTTGTCTGGTATAGCTTGGTATCCGGGGAACGCGCTGACGAGGCTCTGTTTACCGGTGATGCTTTCGTCGCCGTGGAGGCCGTTGGTAGTCTTTGGGGTGGTCTCTGACGGAGCCGATGTGAAACAGGCCCGCATCGTTCGGCCACCCAGCGGGCTTTCCTTCGCCGATGCCAAGCATCGGATGCCGTCTTATTCTTCAAACGGGCAAGAACTCTTGGGAACCGGGCGCGCCCTGAGGCGAAATTGAAAATTTCGCACACCTTTTTAACTTTCACGCAGTCGTACAAAGACTCAAGCAGAGTCTGAACACGAATCCGCAAACTTGCGGTACAGCCGACCCATTGTCGGCACCTCATCAGCACAAGAAGAGACACACATGAAAACCAGGATAATGCGCCTACAAGACACATATGTTGCCTTCTTCACACTACGTGAATAAATTGAATCACAATAAAATAACTAATGAAAAGAAGTAAATACGTCTTTACGTGATAAGAATAGGTGAAGCACTCCTTACAAATACCCGCTCGGTTGGTCGGACAGTCGGTCTGAGCACTGGTAAGCCTTCAGCTTCAGGTGAGGGCAACATTACATGGAGTCTACTTGAACACTCACTAACAGACACGCTTGAACAACTCCTATACTTATGCAACAAAATATGGCTTTCGAGGCACCTTACAAGATCTTCGAGGAATTTCAGTGAGGGGGCTTTTCTGAAGGAGGTGAATGACCTGTTTTCCCAAGTAAAGTTGTTGTCTCATCGCCCTGACAAGTTTCCTGTGCAAGTTTCAATGGATGATGATTAGTAGCAGGCCGGTGTATTTTTAGAGTAAAATGCTTTTGTGAAGAGCTGCGAGGCAGGCTTCAGGGTGGGACAATCTACCAATTATCAACTTGTTGCATTGGAATCCTGCATGAAAGATGCGTGTAATAATATCGAGTTTGCGTTGCAGTATTTTTTATGTGGAAAGGCTTCTGCACATCCTAGTGATACGGTATCCTTATTGACGTTACGTGTTTTGCTGTCGGGTAACAGGTTGAACACGCTTAGCTGTTATATGTCGATGAAAACATCTCGTGATAAAGTTTGGTCAGCCATTCCTATGATGTATGTGCAGTAAATGGTGCTCCCCATGGTGGTGGTTTGAGTTGCACATTGATTATAGTTCCGGGGAGCTTTATTGAAACCGCATTGCCCCCAACAATTTACTGTTATATGTATGTACACGACATTCCAGTATCTTTTGAATTATGTATCCCATCAATCTCAGAACACAAAATGCAATTTGGTGTCAACAAACTCGCTGCCTAGAAGAACAACAACGGCTTCCGATTGAACACAGAATAAAGCGCTTTCGTAAGGATCGGCTGGAAGGGAATTCATGAGAACCGTCAGATTACTCTACATGGCGTATCGATTCCTCTAAAAAAGCTGCACAAGTTTTTAGGTGTAGTATCAAAACAAAAACTACATACATGTTCCCATTAAACAATTCACACCTAAGTGCATAAAAACAAACTTTTTGAAGGTCCTCTTATCCCAATCCCATGCTGCAGAAAAACCACTCCTTGTCTGTGTGTGCACCGAATTCCTATGGTCCCGAACTTAGTGCGGCAGCGTTGTGATCTGGTCAGCCACAAAACCAAAGGTAAAAATTCTGCACCGCGTTGTACACTTAGGGCTTTTGTTTTCGTGGGGCGCGTTCCATACCAGCTCTATCCAGAGTCTTTACGTGGGCGGCGACAAATGATGCCTGGCAGAAGAGCGAGCTTGTATTGACTTGTACTGGCCATGCGCTCTTGCTCTCTTCTCACACCTAATTAAAAGCAAGCACCTTCACTCGGCGTCTCCTTTTCAGACACTTGCAAAATATGTTATTTTGATGTTTTCCACCATGGCACCTGCGCCATGGTAATGCGACCGGTCTTTTAAAAATCTTAGCAATATCGGGTGCCGTGAAGTGACGTTCGGTATCAGTTTTTTTTTGGGCAAATATCGATCTGTCGAGTTATGCAGTGACGCCTGAAAAGCTATCTTGACCGTTGCCTCTGCTCCGCATATTCCCATTTTTATTGCAAGCTGCAGGGACGCAGCTACTACGCATAGTGCGGCCCATACTGGGTGATGAAAGTGCAGTTACCACAGACGGACATGGATAAAGTTATCAGCCGCATACTTGCTTTCTGCTCCGTGCGTCGTTTAATAAAAGCAGTGAGTGGACAATAAACACGTGTGTTGTCCGCATCAAGCCCGAAACGTGAGCGTAAATACTAGTTATTGTATAAAAACACCCCTTACGTTCGTGGTAGGGGGAGTACAACGGAATCGCCCAGCGGAAGCGGCGAGCCAGGACGGGAGCAGCAAGAGGCAGAAAGCCGGAACCACGACCTCCGGCCAGCTCAGACAGCCAGCAGAAGAAGTGGGCGCGTGTGGTGTGTCTTGGTGGAAGGACTCGGACGTTGTCCTTAGAGTCGAGCGAAGCACCGTTTTGTTTTCTCCACAACTGGTGCAGTGAATCATTCAGTGTCATGTTGTTTCCACGGCCATTACGTCTTTTAGGCTACTATTTCTACGCATGCCATTTTTGTTTTGTCATCCCAGAATAAGCAGGCGATTTCTGTTTTCTACATGTCCCGGTCACGTCGTCGGGTGGGGTCAGGCTCATGACCCCTTCGCAAATAAAGAGGTTCCCTCACCAGCACCAAACGCGGTGTACTACCTTTTGTTCGAGTCTTGACTCGCTCCGTGACGACTATATGCACGTAGTATGGGTATGGCTAAGATTGATTTTTTCTCTAGTATTTTAACCTTATTGATGCAGCAGCCTTGGTCACAGCAACTCTCCTGGGAGGTAGATCCCCCGAAACCCGCCATGCCAACTTGGGAGCATCACTCTATATCCAGAATAAACCATATACCATAAGAATTACGCCAACAACGGATGCTGAACGGGTTGAACATATTAGAAAAGCACAAGTAGCCGTGTGAGCGCCTCGCCACCAAGATTTGTGCTGATCGCAGATTTCAAACGGCCTCTATGCATGCCGCAGTTTTGATCGTTTTTAACTCTCAGCGCTCCACTGGAGGGCTGTATTTGACCCGCCACGGTGGCTGAGTGGCTAAGGCGTTGCGCTGCTGAGCACGTGTTCGCGTGTTCGATTCCAGGCTGAGGCGGCCGCTTTTCTGATAGAGGCAAAAAGCAAGAACGCCCGTGTGTACGAGATTTCGGCACACGTTAATGAACCCCAGGTAGTCAACAATATTCCGGAGCCCTCCACTACGGCGCACCTCATCGCATCCGTAGCCTCAGCGCGTTAAACCCCACCATCAAACAATCAATCAATCAAAGCTGTATTTGGTGCCACTTTATAACCTTACGTAAACCAGGCCATGTCGAACAATACGATGATTGCTAGTTTTAAGTGCCAAATTCCCGAAGCGCGTTCACCTCTAAAGAATAGTCCGCCAATAAAGTACTGTGATACTAGTGGGCAATCCACAGCACGCACACTAAACTTTTTTACACCCTTTTTGGCCGAAAAGGGTGTAAAAACCTTGTCCTTTGGCTAACGCCTTTAAAAGGTGTTTTCGCAAAAAAGGATGTACGGACGAAAAAAGGGTGTAAGAACAAAAAAAGGGTGTTGAGCTCAAAAAAGGATGTTGAGGATGCTCAACACCCTAAATAAAGGGTGTTGAGCATCCTCACACCGTTTTTTAAAGGTGATGGCATGCGCAGTACCATGGTGTTGCGCATGTCATCACCATAGCCTTGGAGGCTTGCGACCTATCGCCATTGTGTCCTAATGCAATTCATGGCGACAGGTGTATGTCTGGAGGCTCTGTAAGTAAATGAAATGCAACAATTTATGACTAATGGCACAATTATAAGTTATATATACAGTGATCCCTCGTAGCATCAAACTCGGATATCTTGAAATATCTGTTAACTTGACATGACACATACAAAAAAAAACGTAGTATTCTGAACCAAAAAAGAAGAAATAATAGAACTTCACAATTTCATGCACGTGATGATCACAACATTGGTGCACTAGAGGGACCACTGAAAACCGTTATCAGTGTGCTCAATACACATTAGCATTCAAGTGATACAACTAGACAGAACTGGACCCCCACGACAATTGCAATCATGTTTTCTGGTGGTAGCTTCCAAAAACAATATCCCATGTGATGTGCACCCGTAGAGAACTTGTATTGGTATTTGTCGTCACAACTTTTTTAAAAGGCAGACAACCACATTTATAAGTTCTATTGACCATAAATTGCACAATTTCTTTTGTGTCAAAAATCTTGAGACTCAAGCCGAATGAAACCATGTTTTCCGAACAAACTGTTACAATCGACAGTAAATGTTGCAACACAAAAAAAGAAACAAGAATATTTGCAAAATTCTGTGCATGAATCCTGAGACTAAAACTAATTCACAACCATAAACTATGATTGCAGTGTCTATTAATAAACATTTTGGCAAGTTCCCTTAAAACTTTACAGCCAAGCACATACCAAATATCAAGATATAAGCAATTATGAACTTCCTTCCCTCCGAATGCAATGAGGTGGACACAGCAGTCTGAACTATAAAGAACATGTATCTTTGACCCATCCTATAGCCGGTATTCATTGAAAAGTTTAGCTGTCAATTTCTTCCTTTGGCAACACTGAAATAGCCACGAACATGGCTGATCGCGCGGCTCGTGCCACTGCGGCCGCACGCCGAAGAAAAATATAACACCGACGTGCGTCGCCTGCTCCGTTTCAACCGACTCTCAACAGTGGTGTCATCCAAGTTGTTATTAAAAGCACTCGCGTTGGAGTCAAGGCATTACTTTGCGTTCGGTGGGCTAGAGCTTGGAATGTCCAAATCGTATCATGCGCTTAGCACGGACAAGTACCGCCAGAATCCAAGCACACCCTTTAGGGTGCTTGGATTCTTTCGCCGCAGGAGCACCCTTTTCTGCCCAAAATATCATAGGTAGGAGCTTTTCCTGCAAAAGCACCCACCTAAAGGGGTACAAAAAGGGTGCATCATCCTCGGTTCACAAATGGCGCTGCAGGTGTGCAGCCACATATGGCACAGTATGACACACAATTACGGTATGAAACATTCGTGCTTTCCAAGCTCCGTTCTATGAGACATTCCATTAAAGCTCAATGTCAGCTGATAATTTACTTGAACTTTTTGACCCACCGATTTTTGAAACAGCCATTTATAAAGTCTAATATTACAGCCAAATCGCAGTACAGAAGTTGTATCATTAGAGGATGTTGATTATTCGAAACGGTGTTAAAAATTCAATTTTATGTTCATTTTGCTAAACTGCAGCGCACAACCTTCGAGCTTCACTGCACAGCATAAACGTGTTATGCAGTGAAAGCAAGTAGGCGTGCAACAGATCAACTGCACAAAAGTTCTTCGAACCTTAAAACCCTTGGCTTCTCAGCATTGCATCAAACTTCCAATCACGGTAGCTACTCGCAATGTTTAGTGCCTTATTCTTGAGCTGAGCAGAAAAGCTCAATATTAAGGCATACCAAATACAATATGTATACTTCCCTATGTACTGTGGCTTTATTCTACCCATAAAAGTTGGGTCCCCACTGCCACTTATTTTATTTTACATTATTCTTTTTGCTTCATGAAAAATGACCCCACATAGCAATACCAAGAACTGTAAACATCACAGAACAATGCTTATGAGTTCCCTGGTTGAAATGTGATGACATTGTTGTTATAGTGTCACGAATGACAAGACGACAGATGGATAGAGTAGGGCAAAACAACTGTTTTAATTAGGCGAACTTGTGCCCACCGAACTGAAGAAACGCGAACAGGGAGGCCGCCGTCGAGAAAGAGAGAGCTCCCCTGCACTGCGAACGCGTTGCTCGTCTAGTCCTCTCACGTGCGTCCGCGAGCTGTGCGCTGGACGCCACTCGGCACAATTGCGCGTCCTACCCGGCGCAGAATCTTCTCGAACGCGGTCCCATGACGCGGCGCTGTTCCGGTGGTCGCTGGCACTCCCCGCTCTCACTAATAATGGAACGCTTTGTCGGAACGTGTGGCACTATCCCCCCTCAGAAAAGCTGCATCGTCCCGATGCTGCCTAGGACAAAAAACAAAAAAACAAAAAGAAAACACAACAAAGCATTCAATACACTCAGTGCACTAGCGAGAGTAGTACGGTTTCAGCCGCACAACGTGCACCACCTCTGGACGAAGCGGCCGCCTGTTGGATGACGCTTGAGTGTCGTCGGGTAATACTTCGTAGGTCAATTCACTGACACGGCGGGTTATTTTGTATGGACCAAAATAGCGTTTCAAAAGCTTTTCGCTGAGGCCGCGGCGTCTTATCGGTGTCCATATCCATACTTTGTCACCAGGGTTGAACCGTACGTCTCGACGGCGGAGATTGTACCGATGGGAATCGGTGCGCTGCTGGTCGCGTATTCGAGTTCTTGCTAGTTGACGGGCTTCTTCAGCACGCTGGCACACGAGTTGGCAATCGACGTCTGTGATTGCGTCCTGTTGGTGAGGCAACATAGCATCCAACATGGTAGTTACCTTTCTACCATGAACAAGTTGAAATGGTGACGTCCCGGTAGTTTCTTGCATGGCCGTGTTATATGCGAAGGTTACATACGGAAGTACCTCATCCCATCTTCTGTGTTCCACGTCTACGTACATAGCGATCATGTCAGAAATCGTCTTATTTAGCCTTTCGGTTAACCCATTTGTTTGTGGGTGGTACGCAGTTGATTTGCGGTGACTAGTGCAACTTAAACGTAAAATTTCTTCGGTAAGTTGCGCCGTAAATGCTGATCCTCTGTCAGTAATGATTACCTCGGGAGCGCCGTGCCGTAGTACAATACATTCGATAAAAAACTTCGCCACTTCTGTCGCTGTTCCTGTCGGTAGGGCTTTCGACTCGGCATAGCGGCTCAGGTAATCAGTCGCTACAATAATCCACCGATTTCCCGACTCTGACCTAGGAAATGGGCCAAGTAAGTCCATTCCGATTTGTTGGAATGGCATCCGTGGAGGTGGAATAGGATGCAGAAAGCCGGCATGGCGTAAGGGCGGTGTCTTCCGTCTTTGGCACTGGTGGCAAGTCTTAGTGTACCAGCGTATGGTCTTGGCGAGTCGCGGCCAGTAGTAACTTTCTCGTACTCTTGAAAGCGTGCGCGTATAGCCGAGGTGTCCAGAGCTGGGGTCATCATGACCGGCCTCAATAATTTCTCCTCGCAGGTCATCAGGTGCAACAAGAAGCCATGATTTTCCCCCAGGTTCGAAGTTTTTCTTGTATAGGACGCCGTTCCGAATGCTCAGTGAGGGTAAAACGCGAATGAAATCACGGGGGACTACGTTTCCTTTTCCATCCAAGTGTTCGATCACGTGCCGTAGTTCTGGGTCACGTCGCTGCCGCACTGCCATATCCGTTGCGTTCACGGCTCCGAGGAAGCTCTCCTCGTCATCAGTCTTGTCCACCGGCGCTAATTCTGCGGGATTTCGTGACAGGCAGTCTGCGTCCTTGTGCCTTCGACCTGACTTGTGTGTCACCGTAATGTCAAATTCTTGCAATCGGAGGCTCCAACGAGCAAGTCGCCCAGGAGGGTCTTTCAAATTCGCCAGCCAGCACAGTGAATGATGGTCGGTGACAACTCGGAATGGGCGTCCGTACAAATATGGACGGAACTTCGTCACCGCCCACACCACCGCGAGGCACTCTTTCTCAGTCGCCGAATAATTGGTTTCGGCCCGGGAAAGCGTTCGACTTGCAAACGCAATGACTTGCTCAGCCCCATTTTGTTTCTGAACGAGGACTGCTCCAAGGCCTTTGTTACTAGCGTCGGTGTGTATTTCTGTTTCGGCGTCCTGGTCAAAATGCCCTAGCAACGGAGGGGTTTGTAGTGCTCGTTTCAGTTCGTCGAACGCTCTCTGCTGGGCTTCCTTCCACTCGAAGGCGACGCTTTCTTTTGTCAGGTAGTTAAGTGGGGCCGCTATACGAGAGAAGTTCCGGATGAAACGCCTGTAATACGCTCACAAACCGAGGAACTGCCTGATGGTCTTCTTGTCGGTTGGAGTTGGAAAGGCAGCCACAGCGGCTGTCTTCTGTGGGTCGGGGCGAATCCCTTCACTGCAAATGATGTGCCCGAGAAACTTCAACTCTTGGTAACCGAAGCGACATTTTGTCGGTTTAAGCGTCACACCCGCGTTCCTGATTGCCTGTAGAACTGCTCTGAGGCGCTGGAGGTGTTCGTCAAATGTGTTTGAGAAAATTACAACATCGTCAAGATAAACAAGACACGTCTGCCATTTCAGACCGGCAAGAACAGTATCCATAACCCTCTGGAAGGTGGCAGGAGCAGTGCAAAGTCCGAACGGCATCCTTTTAAATTCAAACAGGCCGTCAGGTGTAATGAACGCCGTTTTTTTCTCTGTCCCGTTCGTCAACTTCAATTTGCCAATAGCCACTCTTCAGATCTACTGATGAGAAGTAACGAGCACACCGTAGTCGATCAAACGTGTCGTCCACACGGGGTAGAGGATATACATCTTTCTTAGTTACGCGGTTCAATCGCCTGTAATCAACACAGAATCGTAGTGTCCCGTCCTTCTTCCTCACCAGCACTACTGGCGCAGCCCAGGGGCTGTTTGAGGGCTGGATGATGTCATCTCGTAACATTTTTTGTACTTGTTTCTGTATAGCTTCTCGCTCCTTGAAATATACTCTGTATGGCGATTGATGAATGGGATGCGTGGAATCTTCAGTGATTATTCTGTGCTTGGCAATGGCAGTTTGATTGACACCTTCTGTAGTCGAAAAACAGTCTTGAAACTCATCTAGTAGCCTGGTCAAATCGCCTTTCTGTTGCGACGAAAGCATTGGATTTACGTCGAGCCCCACGAGTCCAGTCGAGCTTGCTCCTGGTAGACCTGCCTCTCCTATCACTGGTGAAACGTCAGTGAAATCGCTGATGTCTTCGACGTAGCCTATTGCCATACCTTTTGTGAGGTGCTGCGGTTCGTCCCGAAAGTTCGTCACAAGAACTGTGGCACGACCATCTTGTAGTTGTGTGACACCCCTTTCGATTCCAATGCCTTTTTCCAGGAGAAGCTCAGTATTGCATTCAACCAGGGCTTCCTGGCAAGTACTTACATCAGTGCCAATAAGCAAGAAAACTCCCGAACGTGGAGGTACCCTCACATGGTCATCTAGAACTCGTGCCGTCGTGAATATCGGCCGCCGGTCTTCGGATGGCGCGACAGGTTTTCGAAGCGTCAGGCTGCTCTCACCAAGGTCGATTATAGCACCGTACTCACACAGAAAGTCCATTCCGAGTATGACGTCTCTAGAACAGTTCTGCAGAATGACGAAATTCACGGGGCATGCCTCGCCATTAATTATAACAGGAGCGGTACACTTTCCGATAGGCGCTATGAGGTGTCCCCCGGCAGTCCGTATTTCAGGGCCATCCCACACAGTCGTCACTTTCCTAAGACGGCGTGAGAAGCTCCCGCTAAGGACGGAATAGTCTGCTCCAGTGTCGACGAGCGCAATGGCGTCGTAGCCGTCAATCACCACATTGAGGTTATTTGACACGGAAAAACGCATGCCGTGTTGAAGACCACCTTTACTTGACTCACTGCGTCCCACCGCCGCTGGAGGCTCTTCGCTAAATTTACCGGCGGCAACCCCACCTCCCGGAGTTGCCGTGCCTAGTTTTCCCGCCGGGGCAGGGGAGAGGGGCTCTCACGGCGAAGTTGGCGAGCAATGAGACGCTGGGCGACGGGGTGACGGCGAACGGGATTCTCGGCGCTGAATCAGTGGCGGAGACGGCGGGCGGCGCAAATACTCGGCGATGTCCCGTGGATGCTGGCCGTATCTTGGGCACGGGTCGTTCGGCCGATATCCGCGGAGTCCAAGTTCGCGGTAGGGGCAGTGGCGGTAGACATGATTGGCCTCTCCACAATGGAAACACAAAGGTTGGTTGTCGGCCGTCCTCCACACGTCGCTTTTCCGGGGGCCGCGATGGGTTGTGGGTGCGTATTGTTGCGATGGTGGTTCCCGTCGTGTTGGAGCCAGGTAATGGCGATGAATTGCGGGAGACGAATTTTGAACTACGGCTGCGTACGTCAAGGCTGGCTGCTCAGGGACAACCTGGGCAGGGGGTTCTGGCACAAGGGAGCGTCGCACTTCCTGCCGAACGACTTCCGCGATGGAAACGGATGCTGGGCGTTCAGAGGATGGAAACATCTTCGTCAATTCTTTCCTAATGATGTCGCGAATTGTGTCTCTAGTGCGTTCAATGCCACCAGTGGTCACGTCCAGTCGACTATCGGCCACGGCGGCCACGCAGGGGACAGCGGCGTTAAGTTCTTCCCGTATGATGCTATGAATAATGTCTCGAAGATTTCCGGGCTCGGCGGCGAGCATTTCATGGTGGTTGTGCGCCAGTGTAGTGACACTAGGGCCGCCAGTGAGCCTGTGATAGTGGCTAGCTCTTGCCTGTAGCGCCCTTTCAATGTTTGTTGCCTCAGTAACAAACTCACTCACTGTCGATGGGGGATTACGAATGAGGCCACCAAAGATGTCACTCTTCACACCTTTCATAAGAGTTTGCAACTTATTTTCTTCGCTGGCCCGGGGGTCGGCGCGGACAATCAGGCGGAGCACTCCTTCCACGAAGCTGGTGACGGTTTCATTTGGACCTTGGACCCTTGTCTGGAGGAGATCCTCGGCACGCTGCCGTCGGTACGGGTTCGCGAATGCCCGCTTTAGGTCGTCTTTGCAGATTTCCCACGATGCAAGTGAAGCTTCGTGGTTTTCGTACCAAGACTTGGCAATCTTTTCTAGTGAAAAGTAGACGTTCTCCAGGCATTGCTTCGGTCCATCCGTTGTGGCGGGCCACCCGTTCGTAATACTGGATCCAGTCTTCCACGTCTTCAAATGGCTCCCCACGGAAGGGCATCGGCGCCCGAGGGGCGATGGGCATGTAGATGATTTGCGGTGCACTGGCTTCCGTCTGCTGGCCTTGGGAAGTCATGACGAATTTGGCCTTCGTCCTCATTCCGTCGTGCAAGAGTCCAAATTCGGGCGGTTGATTTTGTAGATGTCGGCTTGCACGTGGCTGGTCTTGATCCAGGAAGACGCGCCGTCCGGGGCTCAGAATTAGGCTTGCTGCACGGCGTGTCGGAGGGGTACGCTGCATGGGTTGCGATTACCCCGCACCTCCACCAGTTTTGTCACGAATGACAAGACGACAGATGGATAGAGTAGGGCAAAACAACTGTTTTAATTAGGCGAACTTGTGCCCACCGAACTGAAGAAACGCGAACAGGGAGGCCGCCGTCGAGAAAGAGAGAGCTCCCCTGCACTGCGAACGCGTTGCTCGTCTAGTCCTCTCACGTGCGTCCGCGAGCTGTGCGCTGGACGCCACTCGGCACACTTGCGCGTCCTACCCGGCGCAGAATCTTCTCGAACGCCGTCCCATGACGCGGCGCTGTTCCGGTGGTCGCTGGCACTCCCCGCTCTCACTAATAAAGGAACGCTTTGTCGGAACGTGTGGCAATAGCAGTATTTTATCATGAGTCTAGCTTGTGCATGGTGCCTTGCATTATGTCCCTGCTGATGGATGTGGGGTCATTTTTCGATGTTGCAAAGGAAAAGCCAACAGCCAGTGCCCATTAGTTTCTTCTAGTATTACGAGGTGCGTCATGGGAACCATCAAACCCGTCTATAGCCCTTTTTAGAGTTGACTAGAAGTAAAATCAGCAATATTATCGATAAAGCGTTTAGCATCTTTTTTATTAGCAGCTTTAGTGTTGCTACTTTCCATATTTAGGTTTCTTCTGCTTTTCTTAATGACATTTTTGTTTCGCTGAGAAGGTGCATAACCAATGAAAGCTTTTCTGTAAACCTTTGGTAGCTATGCAATTGTTAGAAAATATTTTACTAAATAAGGCAGCTTAAACTTAGAATACTTGCATTTAGAAACATTACAATCAATTTAAATTGATCATACATTTCTGGCTGTTTTTACACAAAGCTGCACATGGGATATTAAGTGCACCGCGAGGAGGGCTCTGCATTAGCTCTGGCAACTTTGTGATATTTATTGTGGACTTAAATCTCCACACATGGGCATTTTCACTTTCGGCCTCCACCAGGAAAATGGCCACCAATTTAGAGAGCTATTCGTACTAGTATTTGATGTACATTTTAAAATAATCTCAAGTATTATAGCCACAAAATTATTCTCTACAACAGCACCCAGCGGGTGCTGTTATAGAGAGATTGTGCACTACACCAGACAATGTACTACACTGTCGAGAGCTTTGACATCTACAAAGCAAGCTAATACTGGTAAAATGTTTCATACCATAATTTCTGCGTGTTCGAAGCTCACGTGTGAAGTACAGATACTGGTGCTTCAGCAAGAACCGAGGATGAGCACCCTTCCTGGTTCTAAAAAAAAAACATGAAAAAATGCTTTAAGCAGGATTAAGAAACAGGGTTGAAAGAAAGTGAGCACGCAATTCTTTCAAAACATGCAAAGCAATGCAAACAAATATTTATTTCAACTTCATGTCTACAAAAGACAATCTCATTAAGGCTGGTAATGGGGTCTTGGGTAAAAAAAGAGCAGAGAGCACTTATATAAATGCTACAGGGAACCTTCAAGCCAAAAATTGCTTGAGCACTTAAACTAATCACTGTTCAACAAATTCCTGAAAATTGAATGGATAAAAAACCAGCGGTAAACACAGGACACAGTTAAAAAAGAACAACGGGACAAGCTTATCCCGTCGTTCTCTTCCGTACCCTGTGTTTTCCGCTGGTTTTTCATCCATTCAAGCATGTACCAACTAGCACAGTCCGATGCCTTGGTATCATAAAAAGACGAATTGTCACTCCTTACAGACAGTTGGAAAAAAAAAGTATAAAGCAGGTGACAAAATTAGAATTACAGCAGATTGGTTAACTTTTAATTTTAAGTGATAATATAAAAAATAATGACATGAATGAAAGTGAGCAGCAACCAAAGGACCAACTTGTGGGGACGCACATAAGCTCTTAACAAATGAGCAGCGTGGTGGCTATGCAGTGTGCACGAGCCATGGTTTTTATTAGTTGCCTTGATGAATATGATCTTCTGTCGCAGTGTTTTAGGTAGCTCACTCGCACATTATTCCTTTGTTTTTAGGACATTGTGGAGTGTCCAATGATTTTTCGTTCTATTTCTGATTTTTATTGCAACTGTAAATATATCAGGAGTCCCGTAATGAGTTTCTGGCAGTAATAGAGCACTAATGTGTGCATGAAGGCAGCCTAAATAAAAAAATTGGCTGCCTTGCCTTTGCTTAGAGGGGCCATGCAGACAACACACAAGTTTCGTTCATTCGACAGATTGCTTCGTTAGAATCATACTGACACCATTTTTAACGCGCACTTCACTCGAATAAGCTATATAATTAGGAAAAAGGGAATGGCCATGCGACCCACTAGCTCATTTCCTACAGCAGTACCTATGATGTCATATGTCCCCAGCTGTGCGATTGGCTGAGGCCGGCAAAAGCAAACGCAAATGGGGCAGGCCTTATAAACATGCCGAACGAGCTATTTGCGCTTAAATGTAATGCATATTCATTTTACAGCAGTAAAAATGGTGCAGTAAACAATGAAAGTTACGAAAATACCCGTAAACATACAAGTATCGATGCGCACTGACACCCACTGACACCTAACAGAGTCCAAGGTTCGACGAAAACTCGCCAGGGGAGGGTGATTTATTGATGAAATACAAGCAGACACTCGCCTGGTCAAAAACAAATCAACAAATAAAGACGTTTTTGGGCCCCTACTGGTCCCTTCATCACAATGAAACGGGGTGAAAGGTCATAAATATTTATAGGTTCGGTGGCGCAGAGTGTGCATGTATATCTCGGGGAGATTACCCCGCGACCGGTTAATCATGCTTTTAGTTGGTTGAATATGCACTGATTCTAAAAGTAGTCGTGTCGACAGCCGCTTCTCTGATGCGATTATAGTTGCAGAATCCCAATCGATGACGTGGTCAGTAGCCAGGTGATGATCCGCCAAGGCATTTCAGCTTGCATTGCCTTTTTTTGACATCGTTCTGGTGCTATTGAATTCTTTTAAAAATTTCCAGTTTCACCTATGTAGGATTAGGAACGAAAAAGAGACGCCCACCAGTCCAAACAAAACGTACTGACGTTTCGGCTTCCAGCATGGAAGCCTTGTTCACAATAAATGCATCACCAGAAGTGGGTCGTTCAAGTGGGCTTAATAAATGGCTGCAAAGAGCGTGCGTATATCGGGTTTAGATTTCAGTCGTTACAATTGACTGTGTTAGACGTGGTCTGAATGATTAGTGATTCCAGATGTAGCCGTGATGCGGTCACTTTTTCTGTAGCGACGATTGTTGCATTGTCCCAATCAATCTTGTGGTCACTCACGACGGCGTGTTCGGCTAAAGCATTGTTGCGGATGCTTTTATTCTTTACGTGACGTGCATGCTGCTGCAGACGATTCTTATATTTTCCTGATTCCCCGATATACACGCCGCTGCAGTCTGCACAAGGTTAAGGTGCCTGAAATTACTAAGGTAGCGCCATCTTTAGATCTCGCCGTCTTTCGCCCTCGCCCGCGCCCCTTTCCTCCTCCGTTTTTTGCCATTTTCTTTTTCGCCGGCGAACGCCGCGCGCCATTGGCCAACGGCCAGTGACGTAGTACCTCGTCCCCGCGTTGTTTGTTTTTTCTTCTCTTCGCCGCCATTTGAGGCTCAGCTGCCTCGGAGCAGGCCTTATCGAAGCCGCCAGCGTATAACAACCGAAGAGTCAGCTGCTCGTTTCAAACAAGTGTTGCGTCGGCGTCACTTCATGTTGCTTCGCGATCCCGCGTTGTTGTGCCTTCGGCTGCTCGAATAATGTCAGTGCAGTCACGGCCAGCGCGGCTGTAGCAAGCTGTAATTTATCAAAGCCCACGCATGAATCAATGTTAACTGTACAGCATAAAAAGGATTCACAATTGCGCTTGTTAGCGCGCTTCTGGCCTTGGAATACGGTAGTTATTATAGAACTGGGCACTACAGCTAATTGTAAGCTGCGGGCATTCTTTAACTGCGCGTTCTTTGTGCCAGCCTTTTCCAGATATGCCCGACAGGGCCTTACTCGAAGTAATTGTGAACGCCAAGCGCACGAACATTGCTATGCCACGGACGCACTGCCCAAAGTACAGCCGTCATGGGCGAGGCCAACGAGGAGACGCGAGAACTTTGACCCGACAGCAGCCTATAACGAAGTGAAAGTGACATATATTTTTTCAACAGCGTCAAAGCACCGGAAAGTGCACGGAATAAAGGTGGCATGAATGTCAGTAGCTAATGCGGGACGCATACTGAGCGCTGCCTAATGATCTGCAACTAACGCAAAAAACGCGAACGCCAAAAAGCCAGCGCAGCGCTCGAACTGCCGCGAACCAAGGTCACCGCGAACCGTGCGCAAGACCTCTGTGCAGCGCTTGCACGACCACAACTTAATCACGCAAATGCAAAACAGAATTACTGTAAGAGCAATTTGAAACGTCCACGTTCGATCCTTTCGCGTTAACGAACTATCCTGAGCATGCCGCACATGTAAACAAACACCGCGCTGTCCGTATGCGCCAGCGGCATCCATCCCGCAAATATCCCTTCTGAACAAAAATATACAACAAAACAGACTCACTTAGGGCGTGTTGGTAATACGGGGCTCTAGAAATACTATGTAACATAGCAGTTTGAAACGTCCACGTTCGATCCTTTCGCGTTCACGAACTATCCTGAGCATGCCGCACACGTAAACAAACACCGCGCTGTCCGTATGCGCCCGCGGCATCCACCCCGCAAATATCCCCTTCTAGACAAAAATATACAACAAAACAGCCTCACTTAATGCGTTTTGGTAAAACGGGGTTCTAGAAATACTATTAACGCTACCAAATAGCGATTGCGGCACGAAAACAAGAGCAAACTGCACGAAAAACTTCAGCGAGCGGCCCGAAGCGTTGCGAGGGCGTCTGCTCTGAGGAAGCCAACAAACATGGTGGCCCTGCCGCGGAGTTAAAGGGACCGCGGCGCCGCGGGTGAGGGGTGAGGAAAAAAAAGAGGAGGACAGAGGAGAAGGAGGGAGCAGTTGGCGCTACCTTAGTAATTTCAGGGACCTTACACAAGGTATCTCGTATACCACACCGGGGAAGCGCTCCTTGGGCAAGCGGTCCTTGACTCTCACGAGCTCATGGCGCATCTTTTTGGCTGGAACGTGGGCCACCTGCACGTCATATTCCCGTATGACACGTGCCAAACATTCACTTGTTCCTGGAAGGTAGGGCACAGGAGCTCGCTTCATCGGGGCAGGAGGCACGTCCAGTTGTCCCCGTCAGGTCAGTTGGCTTTCCGTTGCATTTATAAAGTGCCTCGGGTAACCGCAGCTAGCCAGGTCGTCCCACCCCTTTGCCGTGTCCATCGCCGCATCCTCGGGCTTCGAGCACAATCTTTTCGCACGCTGCAGTAGCGTGCTAACAACAGCCCTCTTGTGGGAAGCGGGGTGCACGGAGTTGAAGTTCAGGTAGCGGCCTGTGTGCGTTTCCTTGCGGTATACGCTGAAACGTAGCCTCTGGCCCTGCTGAGACACGAGGACGTCCAGGAAGGGAAGTTTGCCATCGGCCTCCTGTTCTGACGTGAACTGAATGGCACATTCCATACTGTTGAGGTG
This sequence comes from Haemaphysalis longicornis, assembly GCF_048455015.1. Classification (NCBI taxonomy): domain Eukaryota; kingdom Metazoa; phylum Arthropoda; class Arachnida; order Ixodida; family Ixodidae; genus Haemaphysalis; species Haemaphysalis longicornis. The sequence goes on from NW_027526245.1 coordinate 5,397,711, forward strand.
GGCCAGCAAGCTGTTCGCCGCGTCTTTCTGAACGACGCAGAAACAATCGTCGACATAACGCAAGAACACTTTTTGTTGAGGGGCAAAGGAGGCTAGCGCGCGTGCTTCCAGCGCTTCCATGGTCAGGTTTGCCGCCGTGACCGAAATAGCGGCACCCATTGGAGTCCCCTGCCTTTGCTTGAAAAAATGGCCCATAAAGACGAAGTACGTATTGTTTAGGCAAAGATCTAGAAGCCTGCGTAGTTCTGGCACACCCATCGGTGATCTCCCTGGCAACGTCTCATCAGCCTCGAGAGCAGCGGTGCATACGTTGACAGCCAGGTCAATCGGAACGCTCGTGAAAAGGGACTTCACGTCGAAGGACACCATTAAGTCGTCTTTCTCGATCACGGTGTTGCGAGTCTTCTCGACAAAATCGAAAGAATTACGAACGTGAGTGGTCCCTTTACCGACGAGCGGAGCCATAACTTGGTGCAGGAACTTCGACAGGTGGCCCACGTTCCAGCCAAAAAGATGCGCCATGAGCTCGTGAGAGTCAAGGACCGCTTGCCCAAGGAGCGCTTCCCCGGTGTGGTATACGAGATACCTTGTGCAGACTGCAGCGGCGTGTATATCGGGGAATCAGGAAATTATAAGAATTGTCTGCAGCAGCACGCACGTAACGTAAAGAAGAGAAGCGTCCGCAACAATGCTTTAGCCGAACACGCCGTCGTGAATGACCACAAGATTGATTGGGACAATGCAAGAATCGTCGCTACAGAAAAAGTGACCGCATCACGGCTACATCTGGAATCACTAATCATTCAGACCACATCTAACACGGTCAATCGTAACGACTGAAATCTAAACCCGATCTACGCACGCTCTTTGCAGCCATTATTCAAGCCCACTTAAACGACCCACTTCTGGTGATGCATTTATTGAGAACAAGGCTTCCGTGCTGGAAGCCGAAACGTCAGTACGTTTAGTTTGGACTGGCGGCGTCTCTTTTTCGTTCCTAATGTACCCTCCCGGCCAGACGGGATTCCGTCATGCTCTCAATTTCACCTATGTAGGATGCGTCGCAATCCTTGCATGGAATTTTGTAGGCAACTCCGGGAATCTTGATTTTTCTAAAGTGTCCTTCATGCGTACCAGCTTCTGATTAAGCCTGTTCGTTGGGACGTGTGCAATTTTAACGCCATATGTGCCAAACACCCTTGCAAGAGCTTCACTGATGCCTTGCGTGTAGGGGACGACAGCGCGGTTTTGCCTGTATTCTTCAGGAACCCTTTCGTGGGAGGCAACTGAAGCCCGCAATTGTTGCGTCCTCACAAGCTTTGAAGGGTAGCCGTTGCTGCGAAGGTCTTTCCTTACCACGGCTAGCTCTTGCTTGCACAGACCAGGCTCAGAGCAGATTCGTGACGCGCGTGAGAAGAGGGCAGCGGCGACAGAGCGTTTTTGGCCTATAGGATGCGCAGAGTCGAACCACAGGTATCTATCCGTGTGGGTCGGCTTTCCATACACACTGGTTGTAAATCCTTTGGCCGAACATCTCACACGTATGTCGAGGAAGGCGATCTGTCCATTATTTTCTTGTTCCGTGGTGAACTGGAGGCTTGGAACACAAGAGTTTAGATGCTCAAATAAAGGCATTACGTCTCGGCGGTGGATCGCAGAAAAACAGTCGTCTACGTAGCAGACAAAGATCTTGGGGCCATCTTGTACGAGCATAGCGCAGAATTTTCTAGACCATCTAAGGCAATATTTGCACAGACTACTGAAACGGAAGATCCCATCGCTGTTTGAAACCTCTGCTTGTAATAGTGTCTGTTGAAAACAAAATATGTGTTCTGCAGGCCAAATTCCAGGAGACGATATAAGTCTTGCGTCTCAATTGGCGAACGTGAAGGCAGAGATGCATCGTTCTCGAGTAGATCCTTGCAACTTCGGACGGCGTAATTTTGCGTGGTCTGCCCATAGACAAGCGAACGGGAATTTAGGTGATCATCATTATCATCACCATCTAAGCTCCTTAAGGTGGGCTTTACGGTTATTGTTGAGCATACACAAATCGCATGTTAAAGTCAGTTATTTCAAGCTTAGTTTGCAAAACAACGCGGAAGATGCTTTGCCTACATATTTCCCCGTCCCATCTTTTGGTCGACCACGCCCCCCCCCCCCCCGAAAAAAATTCCTGGCTACGCGCCTGGCACACGCCCAATCAGGAGTACGTTCAGCATGCACGTCGGTTGTTTAAAAAAAAAGGTGTAATGTATCGCTCAGAAGACTCAATGCTTGCACGCATCTTGGAGCAGCAACGGCCTTGACAGATGTGTTTGAGTGGTTTTCCTCTCTCATAACATCCACAGTGCTTTCTTCGGGAAAAGCCCCAGGCCTTTCAATTGGCATGTTCCAGTTAAGAATACTGCAGCTGATACTTTACACTTTCAAATCTTTTTCTTTGTGGAAGGATGTTTTTTATTGGCGGTACAGCACTAGCGTGTGTAAATCGCAGCCTTCAGAACCCCAATCAGGCCTCTTTAAATGGTACGGGCAGTTACATAACTATTTGAAAAAGTGGACTGCAAGGACTGTCAATTCACATGATAAACATAAAAAAATAGCTGGAAACAGAACTGGTAAGGCTTTATCGAAGACTAAACTACGAAGCTAATAACATTTTTGTGTACCTAAGAAATATGGCTTCACCGTAAACATGACTAACACCGGGAAATTCGCATACATGGTGATTAACTGCTACGCCCACATTATGATTTTGGGTGAAACTTTGAGTTTTCCGAAATTAACAACAAAGGTTGCCATTTAGTGGCTACATGTTAGCTTATGCATGAAACACCAATAATTGTTGTTACGGGGGCGAGAACTTGTACATTCAAGTGATCGAACATTATTCAAGTATGGTAGCCCACTGTGCTACCAAAACTGTGTTTGAAAACTTACGTTCTGCGGGCCAAACACTGTTGACAATGCTTGTGGCTCTTGTCCGGTTGAATGGAGGGACGTGATGTGCTCAGACCGTCCAGAGGTCTAAAACAGGATGACACATGATTACCACACAGGCAAGAATGGAAATTATTGGGTGCACGAATGTTACAACTCGGGCAACACAGCGTACAGCCAAAATCAATGCCCGCGTACAGCGGCACCGTACACATGGTGAGGTGGCTCGCCGCCAACGCAACGAAGCTTGCGAGGCGCGCACATTCGCTCGCAAACGATTGTCCCTCGCCATTCCCAACACGGCACAAACGACAGCGGTGATTACCGAAGCCGTAAACGCTGCGCAGCACAGTTTAGAGGAGTAGCCGCCCGTGTTCTGATAAACTACGCGTAAGACGTGGTTCGCAGTGGTGAACTCTGAAGCTGTTCAATATAGTGCTCCGTAATGGGAAACGTTACTGAGTTACTGAGCGCCAGTGCGTTCAGCGCTCAATGCAAGCACCACAATGTTCTTTCGCACATCGCCTTTCTAGAGACCAGCCCTCTAGGTTCAACCTAGCCAGTTCAGTTAAACAATTCACACACGCGGGCTCCTGTTAACGAATCCTTAAAGCGGCGATCACAGCTACAAACGACACCCAGTGACAAGAAAGGCGGCAAATGTGACGAGACAGCTTACCTGCCAGGACGTTTAACGACGCAGAAGAGCGAGCGGCGTTCAGGGGCAAGCGCCAAAGTTGTTCTCAAATATTTCTTCGCGAAGTCGAACACGACAGCCACAACCGAAAACGACGAGGGACCCAATTAACCCTGATAACTGCGCTTGTTTAACGGCACGACGGTACACCACAGATCACAATCGACGCCAGACGGGTCACGGGACGATTCGAGGAGGTAACTGGCCGCGCCGCCGCACGCCGTACTCAGGCTTTCGGCCATTGGCAGCGAGTTGCGTAAACAAATTAAAACGACAACAATAAATAATTGCCTATTTTACTGAATATAACAGTAACTTATTATTTTTTGTGTGTAATATAGTAAAGAAGCCTATATTTTTTAAGTTTACAAACACAAAACGCGAACTGAGTTTTTTGGCGCTCAATTTAAACGTTAAAAAAAGCAGCAGATAGTAAGATAACACTCCACAATGAAATTTGGCAGTGTTCTAGTGTAAGTAATCGTATTATTATTTGGCGTCTGTTTATTTAGCGCCCGATTTCATGCCCCCTCCCTCCCCAACTTCTGTTTTCTTCTGATATTTTCCTTGTTCTCCAACGTTGTTTCTGCAGGAGAAACTAGGTGGTCTGTTTATTGCATTTGTACACAATATTTACGGTCGCTAACAATAAGAATGGAATAAAATTACCATTGCTAGTACTTTATAACTCCACTGAGTGACGAGAATGACTGTTGTCAGAGGGGGCTATGATTGTGCTGGTGGGGCAGGAGAGGAACAGGGAACGACGGAATGATGATACAGATGTCACAGTTCAAGGTTGTGCTATGCTCCGTGCAAGGCTGTAGAAAACAAAAAGTGGGACGGGGAGTGTTATTCTGTCGATGTCGTAATAAGCAAGGGCTGATATTTTTTCCTGTTTCAACGTCGGTGCTGCCGCTGCTTTTTATTGAATTTGGCAGCTTTTTTTTTGCTTTTGAACATTTTTGACGAGGTTGGGTGGATGGTACAATGGGATGTCTTTTTGAAATTGTATTGCATGCATGACCTCAATCAATGATGAGCTGAACACCTTTTCCACACCCTTTCAACACCCTTCGAAAAAAAGGGTGTTGAGGTTGGTCAATACCCTTTTTTCACGAAAAAATGGTGGAAAGCTACAAAAAAGGGTGTTGAGATTCAAGAAAAAGGGCGTAAGGGCCTCCCAACACCCTTTTTTCAATTATCTTACACCCTTTTTGGCCAAAAGGGTGTAAAAAAGTTTAGTGTGCGTATCGGACGCAATGCAGCGAATTGTCGAATGGATGGCGTAGTTTCTGGAATCGAAGAGCGAGTTTGAAAAACAGCTTGGAGCGGTCGAGGCCGCAAAACCTAACAGTACCAATCCATCTTTGAGACAACGCCATAACGAGGAAAATGTCACTATAATTAGTCGCTACGGTTACGTTTGGCCGTACCAACGTACTCACTTTAAGCCAACAAAAAAACTGCATTTGAATTCTTTTACGTATTGCTTAACTAACAAAATGCCGTGGTCATTCCGGATGACGCGCTGATCACTAGAATCTTAACAGTGGCTTTGCACTCCTCAGCAGTTGCTTGGAGACTACACCAGCAGTCATTTTCAAGCTGGACTTTACGCGGCGCCCCAAGCAAGAGTTCCCGCCTCCGGATTATGGAAATGTTTTTGGAGGCGTCTACTCGCCTCAGCGGTGCCGCGCTAGCATGAAAAATGGTTGCAGCGCTTTCTCACCCAATGGGTGGACCAATATTGTGGGAGGTGGTTTTGGCGCTGACCCACCACAGCGGTGCGGTGCCGCCATGAGAGATAGTGTAGAGCAGATTGTTTTTACCATGAGAAGCGGAGAAGTACTCGGCGTTTCGGCGGGGAAAACAGAAAAATATGTTCACGGGCCAAATGCAAGATACAATGCATAACTTAAGTCAAAACTAAACATTCAGCAAAGCCATTTTCGAAAATGTTCCACTCAATATAGTTTCGCACTCACGTGTGAAGTCAATGACCTTGGCTGGGGCGGGGCGTTTGTCCGTAGAGCTGCTTTTGGGCAACGGCATGCGCTCCTTCCTTGCAAAACGCCAGCAACTTGCCGACGCTCCTACTCCCCTTCGGCCTCGCTCAGAATGGCTCGGCTCCACGAAGTGTCTCCGTGCCAAGGTCTCCTGGGAGTTCACGACCTTCAGACAGCTTGCAGAACACACTGCTGCCGTCTGCTGCCCGGACCATAGTTCGGCAAAACAGAAAGAACTCACTCAAACTCAATCACATTTTTTTTATTTACGCTGTACTCAATCAAACTCAGACTCAAAACGTTCGTCTGTTCACAAAATCACTCGTACTCACTCATCAAATACTCATTTGTAATCGTACTCACTTGTACTCAAACTCATTTGTCCTCACGAGTATTCGTACTCAATCTGTACTCATGAGTACTGAATCTGTACTCATGAGTACTCACTCTGTACTCATGAGTACTCAATCTGTACTCATGAGTACTCAATAAGTACTACTGCTCATGAGTACTACTCATGAGTACTACTCATTCTGCACTCGCGAGTACTACTCATTCTCCACTCATGAGTACTCAATAAGTACTACTGCTCATGAGTACTACTCATGAGTACTACTCATTCTGCACTCGCGAGTACTACTCATTCTCCACTCACGAGTACTACTCATTCTGCACTCATGAGTACTACTCATCTTTACTCATGAGTACTCAATCAGTACTCATGAGTACTCAATTTGTATTATTCACGAATAATTAACTTATCTGCACTGTTAGCAAGGTCGTAGCTCGAATGAGAGACTAAGTAGAAAAATAAATTGTTTAATTGATTAGAAAAACACAGATTACATATAAATCAGGACAGAGGAAGAAAACGTCTGACGCGGTGCACTGTCGTTGGGTGACTTACTGTGCGAAGGCAAGTACACTGTACATGTGAGAAAGCAAAACGGAACGTAAGCACTCGCGTTGCGCCTGGCGTCTCGTCTCGTTCTCAGGCCGGGTCGGCCTCAGGGGAGCTCGGGGCTTGTCGGTGCGGCCGTGGCCGTAAACTGCGTTTTTCTGCGTGTCTTTGGGTGGCAGCTTATGTCGTCCGTTTTCGTTTCCGGGCGCGCTGATACGTACCCTAATCGTGCTCTGAATCCGAAATGCGCCTGGCCCCAGGCACAATGAAGCGTTCGCGTTGATTGACGTCCGTTCGTATCCAGATCACTGTCCGCTTGTTCACAGATGCTCGATGCTGGCGTTTGTTCTTTGTTGTTCCAGATACTAGAAACCTCGTTAAGAGGGTGTTCGTCTCGTTGAGTTTCGGCGAATTTCAAATCTGCTTTATTTTATTGTGTGTGTGCCGTGGGATTCAATTCATCAGACCTGAACTTGACAGTGTTTACGGCGTTGCGTTGGTTGCGCCGCTTCCGTCGGCGATTGTGTTCGTGTAGCTCGTCGCGTGCTTGATGCATGTGGGGGCGTAGACGTCTGGTTTGTCCGGTGGCGAGCTGCGCTGTGTAGGGATGGCATAGTTCGGCGCGTTGAGGACGTTGCTTGATTGACGCGTGCGTTGCGTATGGTGCGGGAGGCGTTTGGCTTTTCGTTTAGTGTGCGGTAGCGGGGCGTTTTCGTAGGGTGGCATGGCTGATCGGTCAAAGTCGTTGCGGCTCCGTGCTCACAGTCGCAGTGGTTGTTTCGGAAGTGAAACCGTTGTGGTGGGGAAGCAGGCATAGTTCGTGCCGTCCGTTCGGTCCCACATTCCTCGGCGTCGCAAGCGTGACTTCATCGTCAGGGCATTCGATGCTTCGTCTGGATCGGGTTCATTCGTTGCCGTACTTGCCGTGTCCGTGCCGTCGCTCAAGACCTCGTCTTCTGCCCGTTGTTTCGAGAATGCTATAATCGCTATATCTCCCATACAAGCAGGATCCGTTTATCACTACTCCGCTTGCTCACGGTTGCGTCCTCTTGAACGAAATGGTGTTTGTCGTGTGAGTCTCGATTGGAGCGCGGGTGCAGGTGATCTTGTTAATTCTGGCTCGGACATGCCGCATGCGCTGGCCGTGTCGTTGCTCGTTGACGGACCTGCTTGCACGAGTGTCATGTCGTTCGTCCGCTGGACTCGGGCGGGAGCAGCGGGTGTCGGAGAGCTCGTAATTTCCGGTAGGGTTGAACCGTGTGCGCTGGGTCTTTTGTTGCTTGTGGCCAGGGGATTTCTGCGGTTGTAACATTCGCTGGCCAAGTCCGGATAGCACCTGCAGTGGGAGCGGAGGATGTCGCGAACAGCAGTTTCCTCCGTGTGTGCTGCGGCTTGGTGGCGTTCCGTGCGTTGTGCATTTCGTTCTCCGTGGTCAGCTCCACTGGTTCAAGTTGGATGTCGTTCGTCACTTCTGGTGCGTTTTGTGCGCTGTGCGTCTCGTTTTATCTAGGAAACTCCCCTATAATTGGGGTGCGGTCGTTCGCCACGTATGGTGCATTTCGGGCGCCGTGCGTCTTGCTCGCTTGTCGCGGCCATATCCACCAATCCGGAGGCGATGTCGTTGGTTGCATGGAGCCGCGCCGGGACAGCTCGTGCGGAAAATGTACGTACCGGCTCCGTTGCGTTCCGTGCTCTCAGCGTTCCGTTCGTGTACGTCTGTAGCGGAAGAGCGGGTGCCAGGAACGTGGTGCCTTCTGGCTCGTGCGCGCTGCGTACGTTGCGCGTCTCGTTGCTCGTTGCTTGAATGACCTGCGCGTGGCCGATGTAGCTCGTGGGTGATGTAGCAGAGCAACGTGTGTTCGTGATCTCGCCAGAAATGCACTGACCTTCGATGCGTCTCCGTAATCGTGGCGATTACCTGGGAAAGGTCCGGTGAGCACGCAATCACAATTTTGCATGCGTCGTCTCGTTCATGTGCGTGCCGTCGTGCATTCTGCCTGTGCTCGGATCTCGTGCAGTCCAGGCACCGAGGAAAACGCGCGGCCGACTCTCGCCAGTTGTCTCAGAAAACTTTCTCGTTCATCAGGCAGCCTTCGGCTCTCAAACAGCGCCGCTTGGAGGGTCCTCTGCCATTTTTGTCGGAGGCAGCCTGAAGTAGCGTTGGCACATTCGTTCGTTTGGAGAGATGGCGACGTTCTTCGTTGTCCTCTAGAAGACGCAAGATGATGTCGTCCTTACGGCCAGAGCAGGGTAGCCCTCGTAATCGTAGTGCGCTCACGAACTGCTGTTTCTTCGTAGAGCATAGGACGTAGCGTTCCGTTGAAGTCAGCACTGTGTCGACCACCGCTGGCGTGGAGTGCGTCGGTGCCCCATGTCTGCGTGCTGCACTCTCGTAGTCGTGGTGCGGTCCGTCCAGGTTGTTCGTCCGTTCGTCCTCCCGTGGCCTTAAATCATGATCCTGTCGACTGCAACATCTTAGCTAGGTCGTGGCTCGAATGAAAGGCTAAACAGAAAAAAATAAAATGTTTAACTAATTAGAAATACTGAGATTACATATACATCAGGACAGAGGAGCCCGAGAAGAAAACGTCTTACACGGTGCATTGTCGTAGGGCTTCCTACTGCGCGAAGGCACGTAAACGGGAGAGAGCGAAACGGGACGTACGCACTCGCGTTTTGAATCGCGGGCTGAATCGCGGGATAGTTGCCCAGTTGTAGAGATGGCGGATTATGTACATGAAGCTACTAACGGCGACCCCACTAGCTCCCATGTGTACAGCGGGGCGTGATATTAAGTTGTAATAATGAATTATCTTTAGGACGGACACAGACAGACAGACTGACAGGCCAACATTGTCGAGCTCAAGTGGCCAAAGAAAGACTATCGTCTTTAAAACCATCTGGAAAGAGACGCTGCAGCCGCTGTTCCGAATTCTGCGAACATTGCGCAACCGCACCCCTCGCAACGCCGCCAGCCCGCAAAGTAAGAGATAAACAGAAAGACGAAAACCGGCTAGCGCGCGAAAAGCCAAAGAGGGAGGTCCCGCCACGAAAAAGGGACAGGACGGGCGCTACGCGTCGTTGTGTCTATTTCCGTTAACAGGTAGGCCAAAACCCACACGGGTCTGATCTTACTCATTTTTCTACGCGTGTGTGTGCGGTTAACCAGAGCACCCGACACAAATTTGCTGCACCTGGCGACGCGCCGACGGTGGGCCCGATTCGCGCCTCGGTCAGCCAGTCCGCGGCAGACGTGCCGAAACTGGCGGCACACGGCGCCACCGAGTCTACTTTCCTTTTCCCATCGAGACGGCCGCACCAAATCATGCTTGGGACGACCGGCCCGCAAAAGACACGCAGCGACGAGTAGACTCTGGAGACGGCGCCGCTGAGTCGCCACCCCTTTCCCATTCGTGGCTCGGCTGACGCAATCACTTCACCTGCATTCGCCGGATTCAAACTGCGGCCAGTGATAGTCCTGATTGGAAAGATTCGAACTGCACGCGGCTGCGGCGGAACCCCGGGGGTATAAAACCAGCCCTGAAGCAGCGGCTGTGCGGCGACATTCCATCGGAGGCACTGAGTTGAGAAGTGCCTTTGTGCGAGCCATGTAACGCTCTTGCTACCTTTGTATATATTGTATATGAATGCAGCCTAAAATCACCGTCGGCTCGACAACTTCATCGTTCTCCTCTGCGCCGCGTCGATGGCGGACTGAGCAGGGCAACGTCGCAACATCTATGCATCTGTGTCTATGCATCTATGCATCTGTATCTATGCATCTATGCATCTGCACCTGTGGCTTTTGCATCTATGTTGTACAACGCGCCCCTTATCTAACACCCCCCTGTGGGGTCTTTAAGGAAATAAATTGAAGTGAATCGAACAGTGGTGACTGAGCTAGAATGGCCCAGTCCTAACAGTGCGTGTGTGTGTGTGTGTTCTGGGGGGGGGAGCGTGGAGAGGGTATCGGTCGCAGTCGAGGGCCGCAGGGCACCCAGTTGCTGCCGGTACTTGGCAGCCGTTACAGCAGCGTAGACCTGCTCTGCCGTGCTTTGTGTACTCGAGAACAAAGTTTGTAGACGCGTTTTTCAGAGGCGTGATAGCTTGCACTGACTTCACTGTATTGCCGTGTTGGTGGGTTGGTTGCACAGTGGAAATCTGCAGCTCTTATCTCGAGCAACGCGGATGAAGCTGACAGCGATCGATCAAAAAGTGCGGTGACGTCGTTATGTGCAATCCACGTGTTTTACGAGACTTTCCAAGATGCGAGCTTAAGCGACAATCCCGGCGTCTGGCGTTGACGTTCATCAATTCAAAACAATTCCTTCACGAGGCCTTTCACAGTGCGAGCTTAAACTCGGCGGTATAGTTGCTAGCGAGGAGTGGTCGCCCCACCTGTAAACAGTAGTGAAGGCAGGGGAATAACAACCACCTAAATTCACCATCATCGTCAGCGCCCTAGCATTACACGGTGGCATAAACGAGAAGCGGCGAATCGGGTTGCCACTCGAAAGTAAAGCCATTCGAAAGCAAAACGCTCCTCCAGCGGCAAGATTACAGAGCTGTTCGACTAAATATGCGAGGCTAAACAAGGCCCCGCACGCGTTCAACTGGATATTATGATGTCCGATTCACAACTCACAAACGTGCTTAGGTGTACTCGGATATTTTATTTCCATTGCTGGGGCAAATTCCACCGCCGCGCCTGCACGCCGTAGTGCATGGTGGGGCTATATGCTCACTTGTAAATGGCACTACACGAGACCATATTACTAGCGAACCTGAGCAAAATGTTTCAAAACGGGAACCTAATAAAACCATATGGGCGCACGTACATCAGCCAAACTGTCGCTTGAATACGCACAGCGAACGTTACAAACCACGCAGTCGGTTTGACGCGAGTTACGTAAATTAACAGCGACTGTTGAAATGAGCGGTTCGGCTCACGAAACGACTACACAGCGTGACATGCGTCTACGGAAACTTCTGAAGACTGAAAAAGAGGGACTTCAGTACGCCTAGTTCGTGCGCTGTTAGCAGCCTCCACCGCCTCTCCCCTAAAACAATTGGAAGGGAGCAAGCGCAATGAAGCCGCCACGCGTTCACAGGCCGCGTCAACAAAAATAACTGCAGCAGTCAACAAGTCCCATCAGAGAAGAGCAACTGCGGCCGCGTTTCCCGCCGGGCCCTCACCCCCTCCTTTTTCCCTCTTCACCGTGACCCCTTTGCGAGCGACCGCCGAAAAACGCTTACAGCGCCAAACAGGGACCGGGAAAGGAGGGAGGTACAGTTTTCGTTGTCTAATTTTACCATCCTTGACAGTTAAGCTGCACAGCGGCACCGCTAAATGTTTGCGACTCGTACATGCGCGTCCGGACTCGAGCTCGTGATAAAACTTGTTTGCACTACTGTACTCACGAGTGCATATACTCATGAATACACAGTACTCATGAGTGCACAGTATTTATGAGTATTGTACTCATGAGTGCTGTGTACTCATGAGTACTGTATACTCATGAGTACTGTGTACTCATGAGTACTGTAAATTCATGAGTACTGTGTACTCATGAGTACTGTGTACTCCTGAGTACTCATACTCATGAGTATGAGTATGAGTACTCAATAGTAGTCAAACTCATGAGTACTCATACTCATGAATACTGTAATCATGAGTACTCATACTCATGAGTAGTGTACTCATGAGTACTGTACTCACGAGTAGTGGACTTACCCCTGTACTCACTCGTTATCGTACTCACTGTTTTTTTCTGGGTGTGTGATCACTCATCATCGTACTCACTCGTGAGTTTGAGTACAAATGAGTACAAATGAGTGTACTCACGAGTGAGTACGCCGACCTATGGCCCGGACTCGCTGTCTCGCCACCTCGCTTCTTCCTCTTCCTTCCATTATTCGCACATCTTTCTCGACCACGCCACGGGTCCTTGGTCTTTCTGTCTTTTATACGCCGACTGATGTCCCCGTGCCAAGCGCTCCTCACACGTGCTCAGGCGGTGAAGTGTTTTGGGAGAAAACACTTCCAGTTAAGAGCCCGGTAGCAGCGACGTTTCAGTCAATCTCCACATAACGACTGCCTCACCTATCTCGAATATGACCACTACGATTTCGCGTCATGTAGCTCTTTCCAAATACTCCAACAAAGTAAACGCAAAAACCGAAACTAGAGCACCGCTACTTGAGAATGCAGCACCCTACAACTCCTGAATCACGTCCCACACGAATATTGCGCATATGCTACAACACAAATGTGAACGTACTACACAAACAAAAACACAAGAAGAGCTTGAAGAGTTTCTATTCCGAGATTTCAGAATCATATATATGCAAACTACTGCTTATTCGAATCTTATCAGAAAAAATTATCCCATAACGTGCACCACTACTGTACTTTACTATGACATCCGTCTGTTCATGAAAAATATCCCAGAAGTGCAATACTGTTTCACTGTATTGAAACATACGCATTTAACTTTACACATCCCTACACCAGACAAAAAATCACTGCAGTTATGTGTTCTGGAGTATAGGTTTTCCCAATGTATCCTGTTCTCGGAAAAGTCAATTCTGTGATTTCAATTTATTTTGGGCATTGCGCTTCAGATTCTGTTTTTTACGTCGCTTCTTGGCCGGACCGCTGGCTTCGCGGTCGGTTTGGCGTTTCTGCAGAATTCTCGATTGGCCTTTCTGGCGACGGCGGCACAATAGTTCCCTCAAGCGCAATTTCCAATACTAATACCTTCTGATTTTACAGTCTGAATTGCGGTGGCGGGAAATTCTCGCGCCAGGTTCATAAGCTCTCGCACAGTACGGCGTGACGTTAGGGAATTTGTTTGCGCAAAAGTGCTTGCTTTTCCTTCACGCATTCTATCCCGGCTTAGTCAATTTGTGCTCGCAAATGCATTTTTTTCCGGGGATTACGAACTCTTGCATATAATGCCTGCCTGAATCTTGATGCTGTTTCCTTGACACTTGATTCACTCATTATGACGACGTGGTCACCGTCGGTTCCACACCTCGAGATACTGCTGCGCACGGTAACGCTCTCGCTGCACACTTCTGTCGTGAGCAAGCGGTGCATCTTTAACCGTGCCATTTTGGTGCCGGGGATGAGCTACGGCTTGCAACGCGCCCTTTACTTTAGCGGCCAGCAACTGAACACATTTGTCTTTTTCTTAGCACGCGTGGCGTCATCGCTCTCACCGACCCGGGGTGCCATCTTCCTCACGTTCCTAGGTTACGTTAATCTCTGTTTTGCATTCTTTCGCAGCAGGGTGAAGCTCTAATCTGGCAGTGTCTAGATCGAACGATCCACGTGGGAGATTCGGTTTTTCAGTCTCGTAGAGCTCTATCTCGCGTTCTAGAAAGGTAAGTTCACGTTCCAGCCGGCGAAGCTCCGCTTCTCTGGCGAGCGCTCTTTCTTGTCGGGCGACTTTTTCCTATTTGCGGGCTGCATTGGCTTCTTTCTCTAGCCATTCTCTGAACTCAGCGCTCACAAGATGTCGCCCTTTCCAGATTACGAGCAGTTTTGCGAGGTTCATATAATGAGCCGTCTCGAACCTCCGTCAAAACGTTCGCCTGAACTTTCTGAAAAATTGTTTGGAGAATCTGGTCGCGGACGCCATTTTGTAGAAAAGATTGGTTTTACGACGAGGAGGTCATCAGGAGATTTTAAGGGAAATCCCCAAAGTGGAGTAAGTTTTCTTCGTAAGTCAAACTTTCCTTCGCAGTTACTTACTCCACCTTGGGGATTTCCCCTAAAAACTGGTCGATTAACACCTGTCCATTGCTTCGAGATGTTGATCAATTCGTTATCGCTCTAGAAACGAGTGGCCTCCTGGTTAGCTCAGTTGGTAGAGCAACCGCTGCGTTAAAGCGGTGGTCCCGGGTTCGAATCCTGGCCCAGGACGTAATTTTCTTCAACTGCAAAGTTTCTGAGGAAGCTGTATAGCTTTTTTTTGTAGCCGTATGGCTGCATTCAGGTGGATGTCAAACTTTCCTTCGCCGAAACTTACTCCACCTTAAGAATTTCCCCTAAAATCTGGTCTATTAACACCTGTACATTGGTTCGAGTTGTTGATCAATTCGTTCTCGGGCTACAAACGACTAGCCTCCTGGTTAGCTGAGTTAGTAGAGCGACTGCTGCGGTTAAGCGCTGTTTCCGGGTTCGAATCCTGGACCAGGACCAAAGTTGCTTCAAATGCGAAGATTCTCAGCAAGCTGAATAGCTTTCCTTTGTAGCCGGATGGCTGCATTCAGGTGGATGTCAAACTTTCCTTTGCAGAAACTTACTCCAACTTGGGGATTTTCCCTAAAATCTGCTTGATTACTTTGCCTCGCCTTTCAATAAGGACTGATCTTAGTGTGCCTAGTTAACAGTCAGCTGACCTTTGCACTGCATGTTAAATCTAATAAAAAACGCGCTCTCCGCCGCCCTGATATAGTGTACACGATGTCTAAAGCGTTTTGTTGTTCAACACCCTCCCTGAAAGTGCACTCCACTGTTTGTCGGCCCTTGCTCGAATATGTCTCGGTCGTATTGAACATCACGGGTAGGCCTAACAGCGTAAATATTCATTAAGTGCTAGAGAAGGTTTTCTCCAAACTTAGACATCGCATCCCTCCGAAGTATCCCCGTCTGGATTCAGGAAAACTGTAGTCGGTAGTAGTGCTTGATCTGAAGGCTAGGCCAATGCAGTTGGCCTATTTTTCCTTCTTAAGCCAAAGCATGGGCAATATAACAACGCTGATCATTTTTTGAGCCACATCTAACTATTCCTCGTAAAACCCGAGAAAATGTCATCCTTTTCGTACCCTCCGCGATGTTCCGCCTGCAGAGCACATGTTTTATTGCATTTATTTCATTTATTTTCTCATGGCCGCATGGAGTTACAGAGAGGCGTGGTACTTTTACATGAATAAAAAGTAGTACAGCATATAATAATAGTAACAAAAATTAGAAGAAGTCGCACACTGCGGACTTGAAATAAGTTGGATCGGTGATAGTGACGATGGATGCCGCAAGGTGGTTCACTTCGGAGGTGATTTTGTGGACGAAAGAGTAAAAATACAGATTTTACTTGCACATGGGTACTCCAACCATGAACCTATGATCAGTACGGGACGAGACATACAATGGTACTGAAAAAAGTGTATGTTTTAGATATTAACTGTAAGAAAATGTTTTGTGTAACACAATAGACGGGAAATGGCTCAACTTTTAGCAAGATCAGGAAGGTTCAATGTTAGTTTCATGTGAATGACACTTCCCCCTCTGGAATAATTCCGTAGTATAAAACGACCCCCACAGTTTTGAACAGATTCAGGATAAGTTATGAGGTTGTTGTTATGCGGATTCCAGACGCAATAAGCGTTTTCCATTTTTGACCGAACGAGGGCTTTATATCAAGTTGTAACGAGACTGGTGGAGAGGCAAATGTTCGACGAATAAAGCCGAGCATGCTGTCAGCCTCATTAGTCATGTACTCTATATGTGTGGCCAAGAAAGGTCACTAGAAGTTTGAACGGTAAGATATTTGTATGTGTTAGCGGTATGTATTTGGCAGCAGCGGCCACAATCGACAACTTCCTAAGGAGCGCATTTTTCCAACACAGGTCCAGCTATCAAATGCTGCTTGGCCACTATCGGCAATTTTATCGCCTGGCTATCTCTGCATTAGTGCACGTGTGTTACGTTCGGGCCCCTCAATTATTAATTAAAACCGCCCGGCAACTAGATATCTTTCGCTGGGGTTAGCTTGTTTACCTTTATGGTGTTTGTTTTCCTGCTGGCCAAGCTGACTTAAGCTTGAGGAGCGCAAGGAGAAGGCACGGAGGCTTCTTGGTTATTCGCCGCGCTTTTGTGTCCACACGACGAGCGGGCCCGGAGACGACGCATACAAAGGTGTCGGCTACCCCATTATCGCTGAAAACGATGTCAGTTTTCGAAAGATGATTTCCTTGCGCTCGTTAGGAAGCCGGTGGAGGGGGACAGTTGACATTTTAACGACCGCGTTTGCTGCCATGAGAAAGCCCAAAGCAGACAGGAGCTGAAGGTCGGTCAAGGGGTCAAACCTTCTGTGAAACAGGAAAAGGGCAGCAGACGTTCTGTTTGTGACAGTTTCACTGTTTAAATTTACTGGCGAAGTTTCCGTTCGTCACGCGCTTGAACCGGCGACTCGGCATCTGGGATGCGTCAATCGGCAGGCGATCAGGTTTTGTTAGGCATTCCACGTGTTAACAAAGAAAGGAATTTTGGCACCAGGGACAAAATGATAGGCGGCATGGTATGGACAATACTTTAGGACAAGCCGCCCAAGAAGCGATGGCCAGCCAAAGGTTTGCTTTTGGTTGTTTGGTTTTCATTTGGGATGTATTTGTGTTTTGCTTAGCACCTCGGGGTTTCCGTATGAAAGTAAGAGAGGTGGGTCACGTGACTATTTTGAATCTACCTGGCTTTCTTTGTCCCCGGAGCCAATCAGTGGCGCAGGGTGCGTCAATCAATGAGCCATCCTCACTCTCAAGTTGTGACATCCAGTTTGTGGGTGGAGTTTCAGGGGCAAAACCGAGGAGTTTGATGTTTTGGGGGAACAGGACGGGAGAGTATGGCGAGGCCTGTTCGACGCGGGCCTTGCCCGACCTCTTGTATGCGATCATGAGCCTAGGGAGTTGTAAATACGTGGTGTAAACAAAGTATACATATTGTACACTTTGAGTGCGCTAGGAGTAGACCGTCGGCCAACAACGAGTCAACCAGTTATCGTTTCGATCGTGGATGCCGGCCGACGGATCCACGTATTTTAACAGGTGCCGTGACGGGATCGGTCGAAATCGCTTCCGGAGTAGACGGGGAGTCTACGCCAAAGCTAGGGCGACATCTTGGTGAAAGGCCTTATGGAGAAGACTCTCTAGGCTGCAGCAGTAACACCAAGCCAGAGCCCGGGGTGACATCTTGGTGAGAGACGCTGGGTAGCAGAATTTCCAAGCTCCAGCGGTGAGGACGACCACACTACGGGAGAAAGCTGCACTCTCAACGGCAGCACCAAGCGTGAGCGGCGTCGCGCGTTCGAAAGTCCGATCCGAAGTTTTGAGGCTGGGGCGACATCTTGGTGAGAGGCCCCAGGTAGTAGATGCTCCACACCAGCGACGCGTATTCGGGACCGTGAGAGAGCTGCAATATTTGAGGCAGCACCCGGATCCAGCGACGGCGGGTGGTTGAGCGCTCAAAGGAACGGAAGTCGTCAGTGAGGCGACTACGAGTGAGGCGACTATGAGGCGACTATGAGAATTCGAGGCGACCTACGAGGCTCCCGGAGCACGACTCGAAATCTTGCGTCGAGAGCGGCGCAGCGAGCCCCCTCCTCTCCCGCCCCCAACCGAACAGCGTGCAGACAGTGCCGGCAGAGTGAGTCCCCTGTTCCCTTCTCCTTGGCGCGACCACTGCTTTCCGGTGCTATAATATTGGAGTCGCGGTACGCAAACTCGGGGTAATCATTGCTGAGTTGGTTGGCGTAAACCTTTCACAATCGCAGGTGTCCTGTCACCTGAGGAGACAGAGAAGCGAATGGCTGCAACCGTCGCGCCTATCGAACATTTCGATATGAAGATCGCTCGGGTGACATGGGTGTTAGATTAGCGGCTCGCGAAAGAGGCGGGGCAAGCACATCGTGCGGCAATTTCTGCGCTACTGGCTTGCGAGCCAAGTTCTTATGCCGTGGAAGTTGTTCGCTATGTAGAAACGCCTGCCCCAAATAATTGTATATTGCCGGCAGGCTGCGCACCACTGGTGAGAGCCTGCGATCACGCGCCGAATTTTAGGGAGTCAAGTGTTGAGGTGGAGTCTGCAGCGCATATTATAGAGCCCAAACCAAAGATAGGCGTCCCTAGGGGTGGTTTGTTAATGCCTGACGCCAAGTTTCACTCGAACCTCGCGCTCCGAGTGCCGAGTGAGCAGCATCGGTTCGCTGTGTACTGCCAGAGAGCACGCTCGAGTTTGTGTCAGGCGCGTGTGAGCCCGACGACCGAGGAAGCCATGGTGCATCGGTGCAATGTGCTTCAGGATGAGGCGCATGTGAGCGTGTCAGGGGAGCCGGCGCACAGTTGGCGCTGTCGCAAGGCGCTTGTTTTCCCGTTGCTGATCCGCCGAGTGCCAAAGTGACGGAGTTGAGAGTGAGTCAAAGAGATGCACCTAGTTGCATAAGAAGTGCAGCACTGCGCCGAGCAGACGCACGCAGGAAAGCCCGCGATAAATTCGCTGACGGCAAGGGGAAATCGCCCTTCCGGCCTAGAATAGCTCACTTCCACTTTTGGCAGGCCCAACGGTGAGGTACCGTTAGGTGGGCCTTCTGAGCAACCCGGGGCTTGTTGAAGTCCGAGCTATGGCTTTTGGGGCCCCAGCGCTGTACGCTTTAATCATTTGCCTCTTCCTCTCCCCTCATCGGCTAAAACCGTCAATGCAAATTTCACGTGAACGGATGGTGGGGTGGTCTTTACCAGCTTGGAGCAATGGACACAGGGAAGCCGTTGGCGAGTTTGAAATAACACACACTTAATGCACACACACAAAAAAAAACCCTCAGGCAAAGCACTCAATATTTAAACTACACAAAAACGATAAACACTCAAACCTCTACAATCCCAAAATACAACTCGCGTACAAACCCCTAACTTAACAGCTCAATATACAATTCAAATGAAAACTCAAAAGACTCTACAATAAAGTTGAAAGTGAACATTTCGACAGACTTCTGTCTGGTTGGGAAGTTACTGAACTAAAATTTAATTAGGCTCCAACCAATACAATGCAAAAAGGCAAAAAACCCGACGTTTTGAAGCCGGCTCGGCTTCTTCTTCAGGGGTGACAGTGGCCACGCTGCAGCTCCATCTTATAGTCTCACATTTGCTGGCCTCGCACAAAGCCCCTCGCTGCGGCACGTAATCCGTGTGTGTACACCGAGGGGAGAGTGCCAAGCGAGCGATTAACATTCCCAGGTGTGCGTTGAATATGCCACGATTCGAGGAAAAGCCGCTTCCTCTAGTTCGTTTCCCTTTCGAGGATGGCCGTTCCGGAGAAGTCAAATTTGTGGTCGGCCATTTCACAGTGTTCGGCGACTGCGGTGCGAACTCTATTCTGCTTCCGGACGTCGTTCTTGTGTTGCCTAATCCTCTCCGGCAGGTTTTTGGTTTCACCGATGTACGAGGCGTTGCACCCCGCGCACGGAATGCGGTAGACGACCCCGGGTGCCTTCTCTATTGTCGTCCGGTCTTTGGGGCAGGGGATTAAGCGGCCTATAGTTGTCGAAGGCTTGTGCGCTATGTGTACTCCTACCCCTTTGAAAATGCGGGCCAAGGCCTCGCTTGTTCCGGGGATATACGGCACTGGCACGCGTTTCAGGGGTCCGGCGGTTGAAGTTCTTGAAGAGTTTGTCACCCTCTTCTGCTCTTTGCGGCGGGTTACGGAGTGAATGAACTTTTTCGGGTAGCCGTTTTTCTTGAGGTCCGCAAATACACGGCTTAATTCTTTCTTACGTTCTGATTCGGACGAGCAAATTGCATCAGCTCTATTAATTAAAGACGACACAACTGAGGCTTTGTGGTTAGCGGGGTGGGCCGAAATAAAATGAAGGTAGCGGCCGATGTGCGTCGGCTTCCTGTGAACGGAGAACACCAGGCTCCTGCCTCCTCTTGTCACTTGGGCGTCAAGAAAGGGAATGGAGCCGTCTCGTTCACATTCAACCGTGAACTGGATGGCGGGGTGAACGGAATTTAGGCGTTTTTCAGGCTGTCAACTGCGGAGGTCTTCACTATGCAGAACCAGTCGTCTACATACCGAAGAAAAAGTTTAGGTTGCGGCGGGAAGGAGCTCAGAGCCTTCCCTTCCACGTGTTCCATCGTCAAGTTAGCCATTGTTACAGAGATGGCGGCTCCCATTGCGGTTCTAGTTTGTTGTTTGAAAATTTGTCCATTATGCGAAAAATATGTGCTGGCCAGGCAGAACTCCAGTAGGCGGCATATCTAGTCAGCAGTGAGCGGCGTCCATTCTTCTAGGGTTGCGTCATTTTCGAGGGCAGTTCGGGCCGCGGATACAGCCAGCGGTACAGGAACACTAGTGAACAATGACACGACGTCGAACGAGACCAGGCTCTCGTCTTCGTCAATGCACTCCTGTTACGCAAGTTGCACGAAGTGGCTGGAGTTGCGTACATGAGTCGCCGTCTTCCCGGCGAGGGGGGCGATGATGCGGTGCAGGAAATTTGAAAGCGCTCGGCACGGGGATGATGTGAAGTCTACGATGGGGCGAAGGGGGATGCCAGGTTTGTGGATCTTCGGTAATCCGTAGAAACTTGGTGCGGAGCCGTTTCGACAGATCAAGCGAAGGTATAGAATTTTTTGTTCCGGTTATTTCTTGAAAATCGCCGCGAGTAACTTGTTCAGCTGCGTCTGCGTTTGGTTTGTAAGATCCCTCTTGAAGGATCCCCCTTCGAGCGTAAAGGGTTCGCCAGCCCGAACCTGCCCGACGAAGTAACGCCGATCCGCATGAGAACAAATCACCGGTTTATTCCGGGAAAACCAAAACAGGAAAAAACGAACAAGACATTTTGGGAGGCAACAAAAAGAGAGCACAGCAAGCAAGCGCCGAAAGCGCGTAAAGAAAACATTGCGGTGGTTGAAACCCTGCTTGTCCAGAAAGGTACAGCATGGTGCTGTACACTCACGACGACGTCTTCAGTCACTTGTGCCGACGTCGGGTGAAGAGCGTCCGCCTCGGACGCTGGTTGCTCCTCGCGGTCCGGGCGTCATGGTCGTGGCTCGCCGCCGCCCGCGGCCGCAGCTGCTCTCGCGTGTCCCTCGGTGCGCACTCTCCAGCTGCTCCTGTGAGCGCCGCTTTTAAGCCACTCTGTTGGTTGTGCGCATGCTCCGGGTTCTGTTGCACTACACGTGTCCGTTGCGGCTCACTGTTCATCGCACACGCGCGCACGGGCACCATGACGCACTGACGCCACTATCAGTGTTCGTCCGGCACTCACTGCAGTGTAATCACCCTCCGCGGGCGCACGTAGGGGCTGCGTCCCTACATTCCCCCTCCCCCAAGACCGGACAACTCGCTAGTTGTCCGAGAAGCGCTGGGGGGCTGCCGTTGAGGATGCCTTCTCCTGTGGGTTTGAGATGAGTGCCGGTGGAGGTCTCCCCGCCGAACCTTGTTGCTGCAACGTTGAGCGGATAGCATATCCTGGAAGAACATTAGCAAGATTAGATTTCTTCTACAGAGAGTCGCTCATAATATGCCTTAAGGTCGTCAATGCCTACGGGACCCGTATCCCGCCCTCCGTGCAGGTTGCGAAGGCGATACGTCAGCCGAGATGTGCGCTTTGTTACCTTATAAGGACCTTCCCATCGGTCAGCCAGGGAAGCAGCAAACCCTTTTGCTGCATCGCTCAACGGATGCGTGCGGCGCAGTACCAGGTCACCCACGGAAAACTCGACCTGGCGCCGTCCCTTGTCGTACTGCTGGCGCTGTTCGAGGCGTGCCAAGTCCAGGTGTTGCCTGGCTTCCTGGAGGGTCTCGTTCATGCTGCTGCGGAGATCCTGCGCATACTTAACATAAGTGCGAGGGTGCACCTCGACCTGGTCACTGAACGAGTGTTCGATAGGAAAGCACAGGTCGCGACCAAAAAGCATGACTCCGGTAGAGCGATTGACCGTAGTCCGAGTGGCAAACGCCATTTCCGAGAGGTGAGCATCCCAGTCTTTGTGACGTTCAGTGAAGGCCACCAGCCTCATCTTCAAGTTTCTGTTGACCCGTTCCGTAATGTTCGCTTGTGGATGGTACGGAGTAGTCTTCTTATGCACTACGCCCAGAACCGAACAAGTGTCCACGAAGTTCTTGCTGGTGAAGTACGTCGCATTGTCTGTTATGAGCTGTTCTGGAAAACCAAAGAGGGTGAAAGTGTCCAACAACTTCTCCCAGATCAACTTAGAATCAAGTCTACGTAATGCATACAGCTCGACCCACTTGGAGAAATGATCTGTGACGACCAGAAGGTAGCGATTGCCCTTCACTAATCTTGGGTATGGACCCATCACGTCACACGCCGCGATTTGCCAAGGGAAGCGGCTCTCGACTGACTTCATGAGGCCAGGTGGTTTGCCGCCTCTTGGCTTGACAGACTGGCAAACTGGGCATGTCTGGGCGTACTTCATTACCTCTTTTCTCAGGCGAGGCCATGTGACAACGCGGCATAGCTTTTGGTAGGTTTTCAGACCGTCACTATGACCAGCAAGGGTAGTGTCGTGGTAATATTCCAGAAAAGACCTTCTTAGGCGCTTTGGTACGAATACCCGGAAGGGATACTCACCACTGTCGGTGTCTGCGCTAGGAATGTACCGCAGTAGCAAGCCGTCCTGGCTTTGGACGTAGCAGTCGTAGTCCGGGACCCTCGCCGCCATAGTATCGTCGTTCTCTGCGGCCGTAATCGACTCCCGAATGTGCTTGCACTGCTCGTCGGCCTGCTGCGCTTCAAGCATCTCCTGGCGACTTACAAGGGTCCCCCAGGCTTCTCCAGGCGTTGTAACCGCGAAGACCTGGGGTTCTGGTTGCTGTTGTGCTGGTAGGGGTGCGCGAGACAAGGCGTCCGCGGCTTTGTTGCTGGTGCCCTTCTTGTATTCAACTTTGTAATGATACTTCTGCAGGTTTAGCGCCCAGCGTGCGAGGCGACCTGCAGGGTTCTGAAGCCGTGACAACCATGACAGTGCTTGGTGGTCAGTCTGTATCGTGAAATCTGCGCCATCCAAGTACATGTTAAACTTTTTGAGGGCGAACACTATGGCAAGACACCCTTTTTCTGTCACTGAATAGTTCTGTTCGGCTGCTGAGAGAGTGCGGCTGGCGAATGCCAGAGGGTACAGTTCGCCGCTATGCTCCTGTAGCAAAACAGCCCCTATGCCGTACTCACTTGCATCGGTTTGGACAACAAAGGGGCGGTTGAGATCTGGCAACCGCAGGCTTGTGGTGTCGGCGATGGCTGTTGATAGCGCCTGAAACGCCTGCTCCTCCAAAGCCGTCCAAGACCACTTGGCGCCCTTCCTTAGCAGCTGATGGAGGGGCCGTGCCAAGTCCGCACAGTTCGGAATGAAGTGCCTGTAGAAGCCGACCATACCCAGGAAGCGCTGCAGACTTTTGACGTTCTCTGGTTTCGGGAACTGCAAGATCGCCTTGAGCTTCTCCTCGTTTGGCCGGACTGAACCTTGGTCCACAACGAAGCCCAGGAGCTCGATCCTGCTGGCAGCCAGTTGTACCTTGCGGGGGTTTACTGTGAGGCCTGCGTTTTGCATGCGCTCCAACACAGTCTGCAAATGAACAACGTGATCCTCAAGGTTGTCTGAATATACAACCACATCATCCATGTACGCCATCGCGTAGTTGAACTTCGCGTCCCCCAGCACGATGTCCATCATGCGCTGAAAAGTTGCTGGGGAATTTGACAAACCGAAAGGCAGCCTCACGAATTCAAACAACCCTCTGGTACAAGTGAACGTTGTTTTCTCGATATCCTTCTCCGCTACGGGGATCTGTAGGAAACCTCTACTACAGTCAAGTGTGGTAAAAACCTTTGCTGAGCCTAGCGCATACATAACCGCATCGATGGATGGAAAGGGATATGAGTCTCTCGTAGTTATCGCGTTTTGGCGTCTGTAGTCTACGCACATGCGGACACTACCATCTTTCTTATCCGCCAGCACAATCGGAAATGCCCAAGGGCTTTTTGATGGCCTCACCGCTCCTGTATTTACCATCTCCTGCAGGGCTCCGTCCAGCTGTGGTTGCTTGTGGACGCTCAAGGGCCTTGGGTTGAACCGTAGTGGACGCGCATCTCCCGTCTCGATGTGGTGCTCCAAAATGTTCACAGTACCCGGAGCTTCCGTGAACATCGCTGCGAAAGGTTGTAGTACTGGTGCGAGCCGTGATTGTTCCTCCGGTGGTCCTGCGAACGACATCAAGATTGTTCGCAAACCATTTTCAACGCCTCCGGCGGTGGTCTCCGCTGTCAGCAACCCTGACAGAGATTCTGATGGTCTTGCTGCAAAGCTGTTCAGCGGCGTTCCTGGGCCGTAGTGGTAGTTTCCAGCCTTCACGTCAAGCACTAGCCCTGTCCTGGCCATAAAATCGCGGCCTAGAATGGCTGGACAGGAAAGACCGGGGAGGTACAAGAAACGTTGCCTGTGCTTGCGACCATCTGCGATTACTGTCAGCCTCACTGCCGATGTTATCGGCACGACCTGATCCGAAGCTGTTCTGATACTGGTGCTTACGTGCCGGAATTTGATGTTCCTCGGGGAGCACCATTCTCCGACAACGTCTCCAAGCACAGAAACCGTAGCTCCCGTGTCCAGTAGGGCAGGTATAGTCAGGCCAGCTACCTTGACTGTAATGAAAGGTGCATTGTCTACGCCTGCAGCCTGTCCGCCAAGGGCCAAGGGCCAACAGCTCACCATGCGCTGATTGTTGCTCGCTGAAGGCCCTTCGTGTGCCTTTTGCACCACGTTCCCGCCTTCCATGTCGTCCATGTAGGGTGCGGCATGCTCGAAGGCAGTTGGTGTGGAATTTCGGCTCTGCTCCTGCACCCGCCGTCTGCGCCGAGCTTTCGGCGGCCGTTTTGGCCGCTTTGGAGGCAGTGGGTCTTTGCACTGCTGCGTCTGCGGGTTTGTGCACTGCTGCCTGCCGCGATGCGGCGAGTCTCGCCGCAGTTTCGAGGGGCTTATCTCGATTGGTTGGCGAGGGGGTCTGCACAGCGTGCCGCTGGGTGGTAGGATGACCAGAATACCAGTGCATTGTCGCGTGCGCCTGTCGGCTGCACTGTGTCCAGGCAAGGTGGCGCCTCC
This sequence comes from Haemaphysalis longicornis, assembly GCF_048455015.1. NCBI lineage: Eukaryota > Metazoa > Arthropoda > Arachnida > Ixodida > Ixodidae > Haemaphysalis > Haemaphysalis longicornis. Next base: position 5,423,161 of record NW_027526245.1, read on the forward strand.
GAGCTCGCAGAGCTTGAGTACACGGTCTGGTGGAAAGCCGCTTGCTGCCTTTCCTTGTTGGTCGACTCGGGTGATTTGGACACGAATTCCTTGCTGATGTCTGCACAGATGGATTTTCGATGGTTAGGAAATGTCTCCCAACTGTGAGGTACTTGCCTCTGGTCATTCCGGCCGAACGGGCGCTCCCACGATGGCGCCTCACCACCGGGGTGAGTCGGCGCTTGGAAACCATCTCCCACGGGGGCGCCGCACCGCTGGGGTGAGTCAGCGCTGCAACCATCTCCCACGGGGGCGCCGCACCGCTGGGGTGAGTCAGCGCTGCAACCATCTCCCACGGGGGCGCCGCACCGCTGGGGTGAGTCAGCGCTGCAACCATCTGCCACGGGGGCGCCGCACCGCTGGGGTGAGTCAGCGCTGCAACCATCTCCCACGGTGGCGCCGCACCGCTGGGGTGAGTCAGCGCTGCGGCCATCTCCCACGGTGGCGCCGCACCGCTGGGGTGAGTCAGCGCTGCGGCCATCTCGCATGGTGGCGCCGCACCGCTGTGGTGAGTCAGCGCTGCGGCCATCTCCCACGGTGGCGCTGCACCGCTGGGGTGAGTAAGCGCTGCAACCACCTTGGCCATGAATGGTCGCTGCTCGCTTGTGGTTTTTCTCCTGCGATTGCCGGTTGTCCGGCCCCGCGCCCATGAACAGCGCCGCCTTCCTTCCTCGCTGCGTTGTTCGCTTCGCTCGGGGCCTCCGTTGGTTCATCCCTGGTGGTGTGCGGTAGGTGTACGCACACGAAGCCTCTAGGCATGCCTCTTTAGGCGGCGGCGGTTCGTAGGATTCCGTGGCCATCAGCGAAGCCTGTATGGCTGTGGCCTCCTTGGCGAGGTCTTCAAAGTCTGAGAACCGCCGGGACCGCAAGTACGGCTGGAACCTGGGGTGGCACTGTCGGATGACCCGGAAAACTTTTTCCTCCTCGGGTGCTGCCGGTTCAGCCCGCTGGTACAAGTCCTGCATAGAACGCACATATCCCCGAAGGCTTTCACCTTCTCCCTGTGTCCGAGCGCGAAGTTCGTCTTTGATTCGGTACGCATACCCAGGTGGCAAAAACTCCAGCTTGAAGCGCTCCTTGAAGTCCGTCATGTCCTCGAATGGCTTCTGGTGACGTCTCCATACACCAGCTTCCGCCCGCAAAGCAACTGGCAAGATCCTGCTAATCAGCACTCTATCTGAAATTGCCATGGCTTGTTGGTAGTCTGCCAATTCATAAAGAAAGTCGAAAACAGACTTCTTGTCGGTGGAACCTGTATGCGTTGGCACGGCCAAGTTTAACTGCAACGACGCGCTGCAGTGACAGTTGCATTGACGAGCCTGCGGCAGCCGATCATCCAATAATGCCTCAGTGTTAAGCTTGCTAGTCTGAAGCGCCAACAGTTGCTTTTCAAACTCGGCCTTCGATTCTATCAGTTGGGCCATCAAGTCAAGAATTGGCTTTGTGTTGTCCGATAGCAGATCAGTCTGCGCAATACTATCCGAGAAACGCACGGAGGCATTTTCGCTTAACGCGGGAACAGCATGCTCGTCCTTCGACATAGTTGTAGCTGCAGAATACTGTCAACACTGCCTTGAATACAGCCGTTCTGACCGGCGCAGAAAGAAAAAAAATGCTCCTAATAGGGCGCGCACAGTAAATCAGCGGTTACACTTCGATAAGCGCAAATTCTGTGGAAAGTCACTCACAGGATTTGTTGCGCAGCTTTCGGCTGCTCCTTTCCACGCCAGCTTCGTCGTTGAGCGGTGGCTTGTGGTAGACGGTTGGAAGCATTCTCCGGTCTCGGAGTGATGCTAGCAAAGTAGGCACGGCCGTCTTTTGTGCCGCCGAATCCGCCGGTGACTTCTGCGTAAAAAAGGTTAGCGACCCGAGCAAAGCACACACAGTTCTGAAGCGTTCTGCAAGCGTTCTCACGTGCGGGTGGCAGTGTAGCTCGCGGGGCGAGTCAAGGCTCGAAGACAATAAGAAAAAAAGGAATAAAGAAAGAAACCACGTTGGGCGCCAGTGAAGGATCCCCCTTCGATCGTAAAGGGTTCGCGAGCCCGAACCTGCCCGACGAAGTAACGCCGATCCGCATGAGAACAAATCACCGGTTTATTCCGTGAAAACCAAAACAGGAAAAAACAAACAAGGCAGTTTGGGAGGCAACAAAAAGAGAGCACAGCAAGCAAGCGCCGAAAGCGCGTAAAGAAAACATTGCGGTGGTTGAAACCCTGCTTGTCCAGAAAGGTACAGCATGGTGCTGTACACTCACGACGACGTCTTCAGTCACTTGTGCCGACGTCGGGTAAAGAGCGTCCGCCTCGGACGCTGGTTGCTCCTCGCGGTCCGGGCGTCATGGTCGTGGCTCGCCGCCGGCCGCGGCCGCAGCTGCTCTCGCGTGTCCCTCGGTGCGCACTCTCCAGCTGCTCCTGTGAGCGCCGCTTTTAAGCCACTCTGTTGGTTGTGCGCATGCTCCGGGTTCTGTTGCACTACACGTGTCCGTTGCGGCTCACTGTTCATCGCACACGCGCGCACGGGCACCATGACGCACTGACGCCACTATCAGTGTTCGTCCGGCACTCACTGCAGTGTAATCACCCTCCGCGGGCGCACGTAGGGGCTGCGTCCCTACACTCTTTAACTTCGTATACGCGTTTCCATCCAAGAGAGCCGAAACCTTCTGGTCGTAGTCCCGGCGGTCTAACACCACCGTCGAGTTGCCCTTTTCGGCAGGTAGTATGACAATGCTTTCGTCTTTTGGAAGTTCCTGGAGTGCTCGGTTTTCCTCTGCGGTCAAATGTTTTCCCATTTTAAGCGGCAATTTCGATAGGAGGCCAATCGATTCAAGTCTTATTTCATCTCGGGCGTGCGGCTGTACTTGTTGAACGGCTTCCTCCACCGCGGCAACGACCTTTGCAAGGGGGGGCTCGTAGCCACATTGTAGCTGTGTCCTTTGGCCAGAACCGAAGTTTGCTCTTGAGTGAGAGTGCGGGATGACAGGTTGGTCACAAAACCTTGATCTTGGGCAATTTGGGGCGAGGGCCTTATCGACAAACACGAAAGTTTCTTATCTTGCGTGATCCGGTGCTTGTACGCAGTCGATGCCGCCACGCTGTCAGCAAACTCGTCGACGGAGGCCATCAGTGCGGGGATGCGGTGCTCCAGTTGGCGCTTGGCAAAGAACAGGTCCAGTTCTTCCTTCCTGATTGCGGCGTTGCATTCGTGGAGGCGGGCATTGACGAGTCGATATTCGGCTTTAGTGATGATATTCAGGCCTTCGGGGGTCGACACGGGCCGTTTCAGGCGCAGGCTCTCAGGGACGACTTTCCTTTCTTTACAGGTGCGGTTGAAGTCAAGATGAGTTTTGAAGACGGAGATTCCTTCCTTGATGCGTATGTAGCGCTTGACGAGCTGCATGAGTGTCATGGCCAAAGCCTTGCCTGATAGACTTGAAAGTGAACATTTCGACAGACTTCTGTCTGGTTGGGAAGTTACTGAACTGAAATTTAATTAGGCTCCAACCAATACAATGCAAAAAGGCAAAAAACCCGACGTTTCGAAGCCCGCTCGGCTTCTTCTTCAGGGGTGACAGTGGCCACGCTGAAGCTCCATCTTATAGTCTCACATTTGCTAGCCTCGCACAAAGCCCCTCGCTGCGGCACGTAATCCGTGTGTGCACACCGAGGGGAGAGTGTCAAGCGAGCGATTAACATTCCCAGGTGTGCGTTGAATATGCCACGATTCTCAGGAAAAGCCGCTTCCTCCGGTTCGTTTCCCTTTCGAGGATGGCCGTTCCGGAGAAGTCAATTTTGTGGTCGGCCATTTCACAGTGTTCGGCGACTGCGCTGCGAACTCTATTCTGCTTCCGGACGTCGTTCTTGTGTTGCCTAATCCTCTCCGGCAGGTTTTTGGTTTCACCGATGTACGAGGCGTTGCACCCCGCGCACGGAATGCGGCAGACGACCCCGGGTGCCTTCTCTATTGTCGTCCGGTCTTTGGGGCGGGGGATTAAGCGGCCTATAGTTGTCGAAGGCTTGTGCGCTATGTGTACTCCTACCCCTTTGAAAATGCGGGCCAAGGCCTCGCTTGTTCCGGGGATATACGGCACCGGCACGCGTTTCAGGGGTCCGGCGGTTGAAGTTCTTGAAGAGTTTGTCACCCTCTTCTGCTCTTTGCGGCGGGTTACGGAGTGAATTAACTTTTTCGGGTAGCCGTTTTTCTTGAGGTCCGCAAATACACGGCTTACTTCTTTCTTACGTTCTGATTCGGACGAGCAAATTGCATCAGCTCTGTTAATTAAAAACGACACAACTGAGGCTTTGTGGTTAGCGGGGTGGGCCGAATTAAAATAAAGGTAGCGGCCGGTGTGCGTCGGCTTCCTGTGGACGGAGAACACCAGGCCCCTGCCTCCTCTTGTCACTTGGGCGTCAAGAAAGGGAATGGAGCCGTCTCGTTCACATTTAACCGTGAACTGGATGGCGGGGTGAACGGAATTTAGGCGTTTTTTCAGGCTGTCAACTGCGGAGGTCTTCACTATGTAGAAGCAGTCGTCTACATACCGAAGAAAAAGTTTAGGTTGCGGCCGGGAGGAGCTCAGAGCCTTCCCTTCCACGTGTTCCATCGTCAAGTTAGCCATTGTTACAGAGATGGCGGCCCCCATTGCGGTTCCAGTTTGTGGTTTGAAAATTTGTCCATTATGCGGAAGATATGTGCTGGCCAGGCAGAACTCCAGTAGGCGGCATATCTCATCAGCAGTGAGCGGCGTCCTTTCTTCTAGGGTTGCGTCATTTTCGAGGGCAGTTCGGGCCACGGATACAGCCAGCGGTACAGGAACACTAGTGAACAATGACACGGCGTCGAACGAGACCAGGCTCTCGTCTTCGTCAATGCACACCTGTGACGCAAGTTGCACGAAGTGGCTGGAGTTGCGTACATGAGTCGCCGTCTTCCCGGCGAGGGGGGCGTGGATGCGGTGGAGGAAATTTGAAAGCGCTCGGCACGGGGATGATGTGAAGTCTACGATCGGGCGAAGGGGGATGCCGGAACGGCCATCCTCGAAAGGGAAACAAACTGGAGGAAGCGGCTTTTCCTCGAATCGTGGCATATTCAACGCACACCTGGGAATGTTAATCGCTCGCTTGGCACTCTCCCCTCGGTGTACACACACGGATTACGTGCCGCAGCGAGGGGCTTTGTGCGAGGCCAATAAATGTGAGACTATAAGATGGAGCTGCAGCGTGGCCACTGTCACCCCTGAAGAAGAAGCCGAGCCGGCTTCGAAACGTCGGGTTTTTTGCCTTTTTGCATTGTATTGGTTGGAGCCTAATTAAATTTCAGTAGGATAAAGTTCTACACCTTCAGTCCAAATTCACTCATTACGTCAAGTCCTACTTCATCTCTTTCTCACTACAACTCCCTAGTTGTATCCTACGAATATGTCCCTAATGAACTGGCCTACCCCGCAATGGGCGCTACACGCTGACGTGTAGCCCCCATTGCGTGGCCGCGACCCGGTGGTAGCCGTCCTCATCTCGCTTGGGTGCCGGCGTTCGATGCGCGCGGTCACTCCTTGGACGGCGTGGGCTCCGCGCGTCCTGACGTATCCTCTGCGGCTACTTCCTGGTATCCGCTCCCGCTGGATGTCCTTGATTCCGGCGTTCGATGCGGGCGGTCATCCCTTCGGCGGCGCGCTTCCTCGGTGGCCACCCCTTGGTAGCCGCTGCCGCTGGAGGTCTCATGTAGGCTTGGCACGAACGTCGCCTTTCGGGGCCGTCCTGACGAACGTCGACGGAGCGTGGACGCTGGCCGCTGGTGCCCCACCGATGCCGCTGGGGCCACGAAGTCACAGGTTCGTGGTGCACCTAGGATGACGGTGCCGATGCGAAGTCGGGCTCCCGCCCAGGCTCGGATGGCGTTGTCGATGGCCTGGCCGCGTCCCCATTGCTCGTTTCGTTAAGCTCACGTGAACCGGCCGCCTCCTGGTTGTCGGCCTCCCGTTGTCTTGTCTCCCGCTTCTCTTTGTGCGCCCCGCTTTTATACCCTCTGGGCTCTCTCGTGGCGCACTCCCATTGGCTCCTTGCTTCTTCCCTGTCCTTATATGGTCATCTCGCCACTTGTCCCATGCGTGGCCTTCCCTGATTGGCCGACCAGTGCGCTGCCACCTTTGCCCACGATTCCTCGCTGCGTCGGCGCTGGCGCTTTCTGATTGGTGCGCCCCTGGCGCGCACTTCAAATGGCCGTTATTTTGTTCGTTTCTTTCCTGTTTTTCGGGGGTCTGATGCGTCCCCATCTCAGCGGGAGCCCTGACATATGACAATTACCCCCCGCTTTAAGAGTGTTTTCTCAAAAAACTGCTTCATTTTGTCCGCCGACATCCTCTTGTTCCAGAATTCTTGCTCACTTCTCATGAGTCCACTGGTCACCACCACTCCTGACTTCTTTCTACGCACTTATCGCTTCACACTTGACTTTTTTCACCCTTGTCTGTAGTTCACTCGTGTACCGAGCACACACACTTGATTCACACAACGTTCCCGTTCTATCACCAATACATCATTTTCTTAAACCTCACTCTACTCAACTACTCCCCTCTAACACATCACTGCAATCAAGAAATTCAATATTCTCTAATTCGCCAACAGTCTCTTACAGTCTGCACTAAATGTTTTTCCTCCTCCATCCCCTCAATTCGTTATTTGCAACTACTACTTTTACATCGACAGTTTATACACTTACACCAACCTACTCATACAGTCTGCCCCAACATCACAAAAATCACACACTTCAATGATCGTCTATTAAACACCACTATTCTCATTATATACATTTAAACAAAGCTTGCCTTTTCCCTTTACTACACTACTGAGGCTCTACCACAACACACAATCATTCGTCACCGTTATGGGTCAAATTCCTTTCCGAGTCAACTCCGTGGTTTCCATCAGGTTCTTTGACCTACGGCTTCATCTTAACCTTCTTCCGACTCTTCCATTTAGTACCTTTCGCTACACAATCCACTCGGTTATCACAACTATCGTCCTTCATATTGCTCGTGTGTCGGTGGCACACAGCCTGGATCGATGGTCGCGCTAGAAACCAACGCTTTACAATTCCACCTGCCACTCTGCGCTTGCGCGCTGCTTTTTGCCCTCTACGAGCTCGCAAGCTCCTTAGCGCGTCACCTCTTTGTCGTGAGGTACCCTTCTCGTTGTCACCGGGGGCGTTTTTCTCGCCCTGTCTTATCTTGGCACCTCGTCTGTTCATTCGCCCTTCTCCGCGCCTTGTCTGGGCAACTTTTAGAGTCAGATCGCCTTTCAATTTGGTATTCCTGTTGTATTTTTCATCCGGCCTACTTCTGGACAACTCTGATTTTCTGCAGAGCTTTCTCTTTTGATTATTTTCAGGCTTTTCCTTACAGCCGTGTCCCTGCTCTTGCTTATCCGAAGTTCCCAACGTCATTTTTCCTGGGATCACTCGCCCCTGCACTACCTCTCTTTCCGAGTGCTCTAGTTTTCGCTTTCCATCGACCGCCAATGGCTCGTTCTGAAGGTGCTGTCCTAGTTTGTCTACAACCACCGTACTCGGCTGCGCCCTAGTGACCGCGTTGACAATCACCGACGCTGAGCTTCCCTCTTCACTGTATAAACCTTTTGCACTCTGGTTTTCCGGGATGAGGCTACTCTTAGTACTCATAGGCATCTCTAATGAACCTTCACTAAAGCCTTCTGTGGGAATGCTATCCCTTCCCGCGCACTGAGTGGCGGGAACCTCAGTCTGAACCAATATTTGTTCGGGAACCTTGAAATCAACTGAGTTATCAGAGCTATACGGCGGCAGAAAGCTGTCCTCGACTCGCGTATTCTCGGTGCGTTCATTGGCAAGCGCCTGGCCTGCGGTCGAACCGCTCCCTTCCAGTTCACTGTCTCGCGCTTCGAACGCGACTTTCTCCTCAGCAGGTTGTCCGAACAAACAATCGTTTTATTTGTGTTTATTTTTACTCGCGGCCTCATCGTGATCCGCGACCTGCGTTCTATCAAACGCACGTGCTCCCTCGGTGCCGCCGATCTGCGTGCTTTCTTCCTCACGTGCCTCGTAGAGGTCCGCGACGCGGAATCCTTCTGTCTCACGTGCAGCGCGTTGACGGTTCTTTTGGCGTTCTTTTTCTTCGAGGCACCGCGTCAATTATGCATGTTCCCTTTCCAGCTCTACCATTTGAATCTGCAACTCTCTTTCCTCGGCCTCAAGCCTTTCCCTTGCTTTGCGAGATTCTTCAATCTTTGCATCCAATCTCTGATTGACTTTGCGGCTCTCTACATTGTACAATTCGACAAACTGTTCTTTGCTCAAACCTCGCGTCTGAACCAACGTCAACAACCTTTCCCAATCCATTCTCCCAGCTGGTAAGACACGTGACTGGGCCAATCCTGGCAGTTGATATGCCAAGATCCTGGCAAGCTCGCCAATTATTTCTCACGTGAACGAATGGTGGGGTGGTCTTTGCCAGCTCGGAGCAATGGACACAGGGAAGGCGTTGGCGAGTTTGACATAACACACATTTAATGCACACACACACAAAAAAAAACCCTCAGGCAAAGCACTCAATATTTAAACTACACACAAACGATAAACACTCAAACCTCTACAATCCCAAAATACAACTCGCGTACAAACCCCTAACTTAACAGCTCAATATACAATTCAAATCAAAACTCAAAAGACTCTACAATAAAGTTTTACACCTTCAGTCCAAATTCACTCATTACGTCAAGTCCTGCTTCATCTCTTTCTCACTACAACTCCCTAGTTGTATCTTACGAATATGTCCCTGATGGACTGGCCTACCCCGCTGTCGTCGGCGCTGACGTGTAGCACCCGTTGCGTGGCCGCGACCCGGTGGTAGCCGTCCTCGTCTCGCTTGGGTGCCGGCGTTCGATGCGCGCGGTAACTCCTTGGACGGCGTGGGCTCCGCGCGTCCTGACGTTTCCTCTGCGGCTACTTCCTGGTATCCGCTCCCGCTGGATGTCCTTGATTCCGGACTTCGATGCGCGCGGTCATCCCTTCGGCGGCGCGCTTCCTCGGTGGCTACCCCCTGGTAGCCGCTGCCTCTGGAGGTCTCAGGTAGGCTTGGCACGAACGTCGCCTTTCGGGGCCGTCGAGACGAACGTCGATGGAGCGTGGACGCTGGCCGCTGGTGCCCGACCGATGCCGCTGGGGCCACGAAGACAGGTTCGTGGTGCACCTAGAATGACGGTGCCGATGCGAAGTCGGGCCGCTCCCGCCCAGGCTCGGATGGCGCGGTCGATGGCCTGGCCGCGTCCCCCTGGCTCGTTCCGTGAAGCTCACGTGCTCCGGCCGCCTCCTGGTTGTCTGCCTCCCGTTGTCTTTCCTCCCGCTTCTCTTTGTGCGCCCCGCTTTTATACCCTCTGGGCTCTCTCGTGGTGCACTCCCATTGGCTTCTTGCTTCTTCCCTGTCCTTATATGGTCATCTCGCCACTTGTCCCATGCGTGGCCTTCCCTGATTGGCCGACCAGTGCGCTGCCACCTTTGCCCACGATTCCTCGGTGCGTCGGCGCTGGCGCTTGCTGATTGGTTCGCTCCTGGCCCGCACTTCAAATGGCCGTTTTTTTGTTCGTTTCTTTCCTGTTTTTCGGGGGTTTGATGCGTACCCCTCTCAGCGGGTGCCCTGACACATGACAGCAAAGGTGGGCGTACCAATTGTTGTTGTGTTGTCCTCATGCGAACAGTGGTGCTCGCGTCGACATGTAGGATAGAGGGGAGCACGTGCGGTGTTTGTCTATGAGACAGTGCCCTGAATGCCTGGTCCGGGAACGAAGTTAACTTCCAGTGCGCAGCAAGCATACCGCAAAGGAACCGCAGGAGGTATGACCAATCTTTGCAGCGCATTCTGAATAAACATTCATCTGCGCAGTACATCCTTCTGCAGTAAGAAAGGCGTTTGGAGACCTTCTCGTTCCTCTCTTGACGCGTATAGTTCAAACGTCACTCAATACCAGAAAATTTCTCGCTCATTGAAAGACTCGGCGGGATGCTCCTATATTTACGTCAGGGTCTAAATTACACCCCACAAACTACCGCCCGATGTTTATTCTCTGCGTTGCTTCAAACCTCTTTGACACTGTACTACATATTCTACTCACTTTCCGTGTCAAAAATATATTATTACCTTTGCAACAGGGCTTTCTCGCTGGGAGATTGACCACCACCAGTATTGTAAATTTTATGCTTTATAGTTTCAAACTGTGCAGGGTAGAGAACAACTCGATGTCGTTTAGTCCGTTTCGAGCAAGGCTTTTGATACCATTTGCCAGAATATATTACTACGAAAGCTGCGTTAATTCGAATTACAACCATCACCAAATCCCTTTTATGTAACTATTTATTGGATAGATCATGCTTCGTGCATGCAAACCTGCCGCCGTCCCTCTCCTACTAGGCCACAAGCGGTGTCCTTCAGGGATCTGTTCTGGGGCCACTTCATTTTTCAATTTTAAATGCATAGCATTTTAGTAACTCACAATGTCACGCGGCGTTCGGCCTAGTCCGCAGCCAGGCCACTACACTATAAAAGAAACAACAGTTTCCGGCGCCCGGATTCGAACCCATGACGCCGCGGGCGGAACGGCAAGTGCCGGGCGCACTACCGATTGAGCCACGCAACCAACACGGATTTCGATGCACCGATAGCGCCTTATATCCTTCACTCATTTATGGTTTGTTTCGAAAGCGCCATAAGTTGTCACGCGCCTCCGCAAGATGGCGACACAGGTTCCGCGATCGAGACTATGATCGAGAGACCCGCCATAAGTTGTCACGCGCCTCCGCAAGATGGCGACACAGGTCCCGCGATCGAGACTATGATCGAGAGACCAGCAGCGCTGGTCGCGTCTCGTGCTGCCGGGACGCCCCGCTGTAGCCCACCGCAAATTTGATGACGTGCAGCGTGTAACAAGAAAACCAACAACCAATACGTAATCCATACGACTTGCCGGCGCACCCCCTCGGAAATGCTGTGCATTTGATCGTGCCCCTCGCGAGGGGGATGCTTTTTTTTCTTAGGCAACTCTAAGAGGAAGCCGAGGCTATAAGGCGAGTCTTTTGTAACGCGCGCTTTGCTTTTTTATCTTTTGGCGCGCGTGGTTCTCGAAACGTCGATTCGCATCGAGAACATAGTAGATCCAAGAAGATTATTCTGGGCTGTTCACGTTAGATCGGAATGCTCTCCCTATCACAACAGATAACACATGCGGCACAGAAAGAAAGAATAGAACACGCGCTTCTTTATAAATGATGTTTCTTCAGTTAAACATGCTGGTGACTTTCTCTTATGTGCTGACGATATCAAAATATTTAGGAATGTTCCAAACAGCGCAAGATCTTCTGCTCTCCAGCGAGCGATGAGGTCTTTTAAATGCGAATGCATGTCTTAGTCGGGGGTTGTCGTGCGTACGGCGTCCGCACGCAGGTGTTATCTGTCCTCGCCCCTAGCAACAGCTGTGGCGCGCCTAGCAACCGGAGCAGGTGGTAGCTCGGGCGAGAGTAGCGGAGGGCAAGGGCAGAGGAGGAGCGCGCGCGGGCGTGTGAGGGCGCTCGCATCGCGGAGCTCGGGCGGAGTAGCGGAGAGTGAGTGGAGAGGAGGAGCGCGCTCGGGCGTGTGAGGGCGCTCGCATCGCGGAGCTCGGCGGAGAGAGCTCGCGCGCGCGGCAGGCGTGTTGCGCGGGTCTCTCTCTCCTCTCCACGTACCCTCTCTCCGCTCGCTGCACTCGGAAAAATATACATAAATGCAGTGGAGCGCGCGCCTCTCTCCGTGACTGCTTGCCGCAGCGCACTCATCGGTGCACCCAATGCATTCGCATTTCCGCACGATCCTTTTCGGGGAGGTGGGGGGAGTTTTTTTCGTATTTGTGCTCACGCCACACTCTCCTACTAAATACTTCAAACTCATGGGTAATCATACAGGCTGCGGTGGGCTAGGCATAGCTGAAGAGGGTGCCAACATCTCATAAGGTCTGCCCGTCCCGTCGAGCGCACATTTATTTCTCTGCCTCAAATCTGGCGTGAAATTATACAGTGACTTTCCTGCACCCGTATCGAGTAGTCGTCGACGAGGTCCGGAGCAGCCAAGTACGGAATTTGTCGGATAACCGCATGTATTAGGTAAGTTAACCTTTCACGGCCATAAATGTCCAACCAAGCGCTGGCACGATTTAGCGATCGGAACATCCGCGTGCAAACGATGGATTACACGCCCTGGAGGGTCGCGTAACCACCTGTAGTATGCTTTTTACTTTTTGCGGTTTCCCGTCGGAGTTATTACTCGGAGGAGCTCGAGTATTCACCGCAGTAGGTTATTGACTGCGCTAATTGCGGAACAATGCTGTTCCAGAACTGGACTTAAATCATGATGGCCCTACGAGTGTTAGGCTGATCGGTAAGGTCGGCGTCTTCGGTGAACGAGCCAGTCACACCTCGCAACTTTTCTATCCGCCGACGTGTTCGTGTCGCCGTCGTTGTTGTGTGGCAACGCCAACTCGGAAATCGGCGTCGCCGTCGTGTCGTCGTGGTGTCTGCCTAACGGACGCGTCTTAACGAGATGCCTTGTATGGCGTAAAACATACACACAGGGTGGTCAAAGTTAAGTCGACAGGTTTTTTGAATTACGCGATTAGGTTTATGTGAATACCACTTCCACAGTGAGGTCGTAATTATTGATGTGGGTGGCTTAATAAACTAAAATATAATCATTACTTTTTGTCGCTGCAGTAAGCGGGGATGTTTGTATTGAAAAGTTGGACGCAATCGTGCTTCTACGCAGCTTCACTTAGCATAATTATTCTAGCGCATCCTCACTCCGAGATATCTAACGGCGAGCTTTAGTTGCCATTCGCATGATTACGCATGCAAGACAGTGAAGACCAGCCCAATGCTCCTCCCTTTTGTGACGTGCCTGGTGTTTACTTTGTCACTGGTGGGGAGGCATTAGAAAAAAAGTGATAACTGGCGCACTTTCCATCTTGGCTAGCGTTATCGCAATCTGCAAAACTCGGAACCGCTATCGAAACACAGAACACAAGGGAGTCGGTTTGCGCCTGTCTTCAGTGTCTAGAATGCGTAATCATGGAAACGGCAATGAAACTTCGCAGTTCGATATCTCGGAGTACGAATGCGCTAGAAAAATTATGCCAAATGAATCAGCGTGAAAACACGATCACCTACAGCTTTTCAATACAAATATGTCTGCTTACTGCAGCCACTAAGAAGGTGATTATTGAATTTTAGTTAATTAAGACACCGACGCAATTTTCTTAAATTGCGAAAGTTTGCTCTGCAGTATAAAATGGTGGAGGCGAGTGTGTTTAAATGTACGTAAAGAGGAAGTTTTCACTAAGAAAGTCTAAAAGGCTCCGGTGATACGGCCCAAAGAGCCAGCGTCTGTAGTCGGGAGGCCGGCGTGGGTGGAGTCCCACACTATGTAATACTTGCTGGCGGGAACGTTGGAGGCCACGGCAAGTTCACAGAAGATGGTGAATGTCTGCAGTCGATGCCGACGTGGTGCAAAATGGACATGTCCGGTCAAATGGAGCCCGTCGATCCGGGGGCCAGGTGTGGGTGACAGCTGGTGTAAGAGCAGCCCCGACGCGAATCCTTCGTAGCGCCACCTCCTCAAGGGAGGTTTGATTCACACGGTGGAATAAGTGCGCGTGTGGAGCGCTGAAGGTGTTCTTTGTCGGTGGCCAACTTTGAGATTGCGTCAACTGGAAATAAGGGCAGCGAATGCGTCGTTGGAGGTATACGGGTCGCCGCATCCGCCTGTTGCTGTCCAGTGGTCGACGTCCTCTGGGCACAAGTAATCTTCACTCTGAAACTTGGGGCCGCAGCCTTCGCGTGGATGGTTTGGGACATATGCACTTGATGAAGTACTTTCCGGCGGTCTCGGAATGTTTGCATTGAATCTGTAAAGATGTTGATAGGTGGTGATTGGTTTGGCCTCAGCAGCTCTATAGCCGTCAAGGCGTCGAAAGTCGCTTTGAGCTCAGCATGTGTTGACGGGGGCCTCTGACACAATTAATTACCACCTAATTCTATGTCCCCCTGGGCCCAAAACCTCACTGCAGGGGAGCTCTTTACGTAAATCTAAGCGCGTAATTGAAAAAAACACCTGTCGACTTAGTTTTCATCACCCTGTATATGAACGAATACAATAGCGTTAAGCGTGCTGCGGAAAGCGGCAGTAAACCAAAGGCCCCGCCGGGAGCCGTCGACGCTAAGCAGACGACGCTTCTCTTTACCGGAAGTAGAGAAAAAGCCACCCGATTGCAAGGTTTCGGCCGCGTGACACGCACAGGAGAATCAATGACGTTCTGGCGGCAAGATGGCAGAACCCAAGAACACGTAGGAAATGCTGGAAATGCATTTCCCAGCATTTCAAAGAAAATTGTGAAGCTTTCTGCTGCATGTAAAAAGTTATACTTTGCACAGATGACATTGAGAACCCAACTAAACGACTGCGTTATTTTATTTATTTAGCCCAGAAAGCCTTGTAGGAGCGCTTTAAAATTTTTTTTGCGGGTTCGTAAGTGTAACAGTTAGCAGCACAAACCAATCGGATCCACCAAGCAGCGAAACATATTGGGAAACGTTTAAAAAGAAGCAATTTGCTACTTATTGCATATTAGCGCCATTATATTTCGTTATGGCGAAATTGTAAAACTACTTTTTTAAAGAATGTTGCTGGCTACATATATCTTCAAAAGCACTTGGATATTTCAACGGGTGAGAGAGTTAATCAGGAATTTTCTAACACATACTTTTGTTCACTTCCTCTGTTAGGGGCATAATTTACGGACATTCCGCATTAGTGCGCCCCTAACTCAAGTGAGAAACGTACTCCGAAAATTTCAGGTCACTAGGCAAGGGAGCTTCGGCTTCGCGTTGTTGATTCAGCTAGTCAGTCAGTCACTCAGTCGGGCACTGCCTTTTATAGGTGTAGATTTTAACGAGTTTGTTACTAAATCTACCGCATGTAAGGTTAAATTTATTATATTCCCAATAAAAGTTGTTGCTGCTTTATCCACGCAAACTCAGTCTATGTGCATCAGTGTACCTAATTGGGTTGAAGGAGGAAGTGTAGGAATAAAGGTTTATTTCACGAGCGCTGGTGCTGCTGTTAGTGGAGACGCCCCGTTCGGGAGTACGGGATTCCTTGACTTTAGCTGGCATCCTTGCCCTCCTCACCAGTATGCGCTGGGTACCAGCGTCAATAATTTTGATGCAGGCCATGAGGCGGAATGGTTGGGGGTTGGCCTGGGGATTGATTGTACTCTCATTTTTGATGGTATAGGGTGTCGGGTAAGGGACAGAAATAACAGGTGGCCGGGTATAGAGTGGGGTATATGGCATGAAGAACGGTGCGATGACGATAGGAGTTTTTGTTCTTCGGAAACTTATACTTCTTCTCAGGATCACTCGGGGTGTGGAGCCGGGAACATTCTGCTTTGTTGATGGTGGACCAGGGTATTTCCTTACATTAGGAGTTCTCCTTTTCGATCAGCAGGCGATTTTTTTCCTTCGCAGATAATGGCCCGGTTTACATGGGTGTGGGTAGCAGCATCAGCCGCCTCATTACCAGCGAGGGATGGGTGACTGGGTACCCAGACTATTTCTGTCTTGAGTAGCTGACCCTAGGTTTTGAGGATGCATAGGGCGGTTTTGGAGATGCATCCCCGTAGATAATTGCGGCACGCTGCTTTGTGATGGCATCCTCACGAGTAGTTGCGGCGAGGGCAAGAGCCACTTCCACAGCGGTTTTCATGTGTGTTGTACGGATGGTGAGGCAGGTCATATCTTAACCCGGTGAATTCGTGACGCATACCACTTGGGCTGTCCTGTGAAGATAAAGAGACGTGTCCGGGTAACTTTTAGTAAGGTTTTGGTCATACTTCGTTACCGACCCTCGCTCGTGCGATTCGGCAAGCAGGGTAGCAGACTGGATGCACGTGCCTTGGGGGCGGCTTTGCCCTGATGTTCAGTTTAATAGGTAGGGAAATCGTAACCTTGTGGTTTTCGGTTGGTTGCATTGTCTTCTTCATTCCTTTTTGGGTTGGTATTGCAAAATGCATACCCTGCACCAACATTCATGATCCGGGTTCAGGGGTATTGCCATTACTGATTTTCATACTCGCCAAGGTTCTACAAGATCCCTATAATGACCATGGAGCGGTGTTGCTTGCATAGCGAAGAAATGCAACCTAAAGCACCCGAACATATTGGCGCACACCACGCCATCTGCTTTATTTACTGTTGTGTGTGGTCACCAGCGCCTTGCCCCGGGAAGATATGTTATTTGTTTTCGAAGCAAAGCACGTGTTCGATGCATTTTTGGTTTCGGCACAGGCTATCTCATTTGGATAGGCAGGGTCTGAGGATCTTAAACATTTCCGATCAAGCTTGCCTGCTCAAGAAATTGGTTTCCAGGAGAGATGAACGCTCGCCGGACAAACGCTTCTGTATTCGAGTCCCCGACACCCCCGTGTTCTGACTGCTTCATCACCGATTGCATAATGTTTAAGTTCTTAGCGCAGCACAAGTCCCCTGCCATGAACTTTGGTTTCTCGAAAACCCTCCGCCGTCATTGGCTAAGCGACATCAGTTGAATTGCTGGATAAGTACCCTCTTGCCGTACCCGTCTGGAAGCGGCCAAGGCAGTCCACCTCACTGCAGCGCCCGACTGCAATGTTTACCGCGTAAGTTTAGTCTCCTTCCACAAGAGAATGACAAGTAAAACCAACACATTTTGGAAGCCGACACTTCTGAAGTCATTTTACAATAGCCCCTGTAACCGCAGTCGCTGCGGAAATCCCCTACTAAACATCATTAGTCTTAATAAAACTTGCTGCTGGGCTAGTTGGTTCATGATCATAACAACTTGGATTAGCGCAATAAAGAACACCACACACGTAAGAAAAAACGGACAGCACTGGCGCTACTTCAAATGATTTCTACACAAGCTACATCTTCGCATTTATACAATAACAGACTGGATCATGCGCAGCATGAACCGTTTAAAGGACAACTCCCAACAAATCATCGCAACAACTATATAAATAACCGCAGCTGTTAAAACTATGTCATATAAGACAAAAATTCCAACTCAGAAGAGAAAAAAGCAACGGAAGTAGCACTGACACAATCAGTACCATAATTCTTGATATAAAAAGCCTCCAGTATTTTACACGCGTTTGCATCGTGGCTTCTGACCAAAAGCTTCATCTCAGATAGCCGTGCTACACCATCCTTACAGTTAGCGCAATGGGCAGGCAAGTGCGCTGTAACCCCATTCTTTATTGCCAATTCATGCTCACGGGCTCGATCATTAATACACCTGCCCCTCTGGCTGATATAGGCCTTCCCGCACGACAGCGGAATCTTATACACCACGCAGGTGCAGCATTTCACAAAAATCCTAGCGTGCTTCTTATCGCAAGCTCGCGTCTGCGCGGCAGAAATGCGAGGGCACAGGACAGAGAGCTTCCCGGAAGCGGAAAAGACAACAGGGTTGCCGTGTTTCTTTGCCACCTTCTTCATGTGGTGGGAAACCTTGTGCACGTAAGGCACCACTTCAGGTATTACTGTCATGCGCACCACATCCGCCCTTTTCTTTCGTCCGCCCCTTTTTATCTGCCGCCCCTTTTAGCTTTCACGTGCGTGAATGCTTTCACGCGCGTGAAAGCCCCGATGCCAATGCGCGTGAAATACTGGAGGCTCTTGATATCAAGAAATATGGTACAGATTGTGTCAGTGATACTTCCGTTGCTCTTTTCTCTTCTGAGTTGGAATTTTTATCTCTTATGACATAGTGTTAACGGCTGCGGTTATCTATGTATTTGTTGCTATGATTGGTTGGGAGTTGTCCTTTAAATGGTTCACGCTGCGCATGATCGAGTCTGTTATTGTATAAATGCGAAGATGTAGCTTGTGAATAAATCAGTTGAAGTGTCTCCAGTCATGTCCGTTTTTTCTTACGTGTGTCCTGTTCTTTAAAGCGCTAATCGCAGTTGTTATGGCCATTAGAGTGGCTAAGAAGCTGGAGCCCGTTCGGAGTTTCAATAGGTTGGATGACGACGAAACGCTCCGGCATGGGTTCTTTTATATAGAGAACACCCCTCGCCTTTGATATTATGAGAGAACGCTAATGTCCTGGAGCGTGCCAAGACAGAATTTCTGTAAACATTCACTTTGGTTGTTCGAAAGCAAATAGCTCAGATGTGGCGTAAAACCTGCACGAAGCACTCCATCGAACGGGTTTTGGTTAGGCTAAGACATGAAATCTGTTGTTTCATGCTGGCTTGAGATCACTCAAAAGAAAAAGCTGCCATTCCTAATGCGAGTCAAAGACGAACTTTTCGCTAAGCTTGTGAGAAATCTCCTAAAAAGTGCCATTCATTTCACATGTGATGCAGCTATGGTTAAGATAACTCTTGACATGTTCGCAGAATATGCCGAGAAGCCGAGCACCACCCTGGTGATCTTGGGTGAGTTTGGACGCCAATTCCACAGTGAAGAATAAGTCTAAGGCACTGTGATTGTAGGTCGGGCTCTTCAGATTTCAACGACGTGCTGGCGCACTCACGTACGAAGATATCCGGACGTCGACTCTGGCACATTGCTCAGACGCCGGTGGCACGGTTTTTCCACGTGGTTCGCATGAAGTCTTTATCCGCAAATGGAGCACCGCCTATAGTTTGGACAGCCGTTAGATCTTGGGATCGGGTCATGCCCTCTTAGACGGGGCAATGCAACTAACCACCCGTACTCCTTTGTCGACTGATGTGTTTTGTCGCCAGCGTCTGGCCGCGCTAGGCGGTCTAGTCTTTTTAAAGCAAAGCTTTTTACCTCTACCGTTGGTGTCATTAGAAAACTCCCGCGAACAAATAAAATAATGTACTGCACCGCTAGGAATTGAACCTGGAACTAACAGAGTAACAAACCAAGAGCCCGTAGTCTTACCGATTGAGCTACGAGTCCACATGGAGACGGGGAAGACAAGTGGTGCAATGACCAAGCACATCTACGGGTTTACCCCCGAATTCGTGCTAAATACCACGCGATAGCGATTGAAGGAAGCCCACACCAACCCATGGCAGCTCACTTTTAGTACGCCAATGGGCCTGTGGCTTCCAGTGTTCGCTTAAAAAAAATCAGCTCCTTGTCGTCCGCCCTCACGCCAGAGGATACCTCAAGGAACACATTCAAATAGTCCTTGATGACCAGGCCATCACTCCAAGTTCTAGTTTCAAAATCCTGGCCCTACATCTTCAAGCCCACACCAAAAGTGACAAATCCTTGCAGTGCCTCAAACACAGCATCAATATCTATCGTACACGTGATCAGGCGAGTTGCCGCCAAGAAGGGAGGCCTCAAGGAATCCGATACCTTTCGATTAGTTCAAGCTTTCGTCCTCTCGAGAATCACTTACGTCAACCCCCTGTCTTTTTCTCCGCAAGGAGGGCATAACGATGCTTTATATAAATTAGAAAGGCGGTTGAGCAAGTCATTTGTCTTCCCATGAATGCGTCCACAGAGAAGCTGCTTAGCACGGGGCTCTACAACATGGTGGTAGAGCTGATAGACGGTCATCTTTCTGTCCAGAAGTTCCGAATGAGCAGAACTACGGCGGGTCACCGCATCTTTCACCAGATTTGCTTGACAGCACAAAACGTCACTCCGCTTGATGTACTCCTGGGGTTTTGGCAACGACAAATAAATATGCTCCCTTTGCTTAGAAATATGAACCCCTCAGACGACGAGGGTCCCCGGCAAGCACGGGCTCAAGCGCTCAACACCACCCTCGGTGGGGATCATGCAGTTATCTACACAGACGCCTCCCAACATCGAGGCCAGCAGTACGCCATCATCGTGGCTACCTGCAGAACCAACCTTCTTGCTTGTGCCTCACTCGAGACCGAAGCCATGATGGCAGCAAAAGAGGCAGCCATCGCCTTAGCTCTCAACCATGGGTTCATAAGGTAGTCACAAATTCCCAACAAGCCTATCGGAATTATCTGTCGTGTTTGGTGTCCCGACCTTCATTGCGTGTGCTAAAAAGCACTCCCCAAATGGTTCCGTTCAGCTCATCTGGACAACCGCTCACGCTTCCATAAAGGGCAACGGATACGCCCACGAAGCCTGCACTTTCACCCCCGTGCTATGGAGCTACACGAGGCCAGTCACCCGCCTGTCTCGTTCAGGGACATGACCCAGCATTATCGCCTTCTGAGGCCGACCATACCTTCGCTTTACCCTGACCTCTCCATAGAACAACAAACTACCATACGGCTCATACAATCTAGCTCCTTTCCACACCGGACGTGTCTTCAGTTAATGCCACCGAATCGCTACGACGCTGAACGTACATTTTGCTCATAAGTAGGAACACGCTGCACATAATCGGGGTGTGCGACTTTAGCCCAGAGCACCGTCCTCACTTTCCGTCAACTACCGAACAAAAGCAATGGGAGATGCTACTGTCCGGACCCTCTCTACCTACCCAGCTTCACCCGGTGGACAGAGCACAGGCGGCGGGGATTGAATATGGGCTACAGTGAGGAAGGAACCATTCCCTTGGACCGCACTCTGCTCCGTTCAGAAATCTAAATAGAAGTATTTCCTCCTCCTGCTCCTGCTCCGTCTCTGCCGGCGATCTCGTCGCCTCCGTCCGCGACGGCAGAGACGGAGAAGTGAGATCGTCTGACACCGGGTTTGAGCTTCAATTTTACAAAAAGTTTCCACTCATGTGCTACACAAATACAACTCAACCAATCACCGTTCATGCATCATGCATTAATTTAACTTGAGCAAGAATATCTCTGAAGTAATAGAGGGTGTGATTAAGTGCATTTCACTTCTGTCTGGTTTCACCATTTCTATAGCGACGGGAATGAATCTAAGTGATGTCGCATGGGTAATCGTTGTGGGTGCCGTTAACAGCTTTGCTTTCCAACCACATTCACAAAGTGGATTGGCGCCAATTTTTTTCAAAGCGAAGTTTGTGTTCGCTACTTTTTGTTTTCTACACCGCGCAGGCTATCTGATCTTTATAGAAGGTGCTGCGCCGTGTAATGATTGGACTAGAATAATCGCAAATATTGTCAGTACACATTTGCTGTTCCAGTAATGCTTCATAGGCGATATAATTATTCAGCTCACCGAGCAACTGGTAGGGTATCCACTTCGCCAACCCTCGCCGGTGCAGGTGACATTGTTGGCTTCTTGCTCGTCGCTTGCATAATATTTTAGTTCTCAGTGGGGCACAAGATCGCTAACGAAAATATTGTTCCTTGTGAAGCAGGTTGTTTTTGTACTGAGGAGGATAATGTTTACCCGGCGGAAAGGAAGCGAGGCAGATTTGGTGATGGACAAGGACCAAAGTATGGTGATGGGACCAATTACAATGTAACGTGTACAAATAAAATGAAGCTAGTATAATAACAGCTGTCCTATGACGAAAATGTCCGATGAAGAAAAGTCCCACTCCACATTGTTCGCGCTCACATGTGGGTCCCGCGCTCACAAAGAGCTTGTGCCAAACTGCTCGGATCGCATGTCCCACGGCTGTGCACCACTGACTTCACTCGGCGCATTCACAGTAGGCGTGCCAGCACGCGGTTCGTCTAAGCACGTGCAACTCCTCGTGCCTGGAACAAGGCTCCCACGTCTTCGGCTTGCCGTTTAAAATCAATTTCTTTATCGTCTTTTTTCCGCTTGGCCTCATCGCTGTTTGCGACCCACGTTACTTCTCTCTAACGTGCCTGGAGTTCCATGAATTCTTTTCTGCATTTGTTCTCCTCAAGGTGACTATCTATCTCTAAAATTTCACGGTCTATCTGCGCAAGCGAAAGTTGAGCAGAATTCTTTACGAGCTCTATCTGGCGATCTAGAGCGGCCAGTTCGAATTTGGGCCTTCGCACTGCTGCGTCTCTTGCGTGTGCCCTTCTTTCGCGAGCAGCGTCTTCCTCTCTTTCCAACCATTCTCTAAGCTCAGCGCCCAGCAGTCTTAGCCCTTTCCCGATCATCAGCAAATATTCTCATTCCACGTGGGCCGGCAAATACTCCCCTCTCCACGCGCAATATTACGTCCTCAACTCTCTGTAAATTTTGCAGAGAGTCCTGTCACGGACGCCACTTCTGTGAAGCAGGCTGTTTTTGCAGTGAGGAGGATGTTTACCCGCCGAAAGGAAGCGAGGCAGGTTTGGTGACGGACAAGGACCAAAGTATGTTGACGGGACCAGCTACAAGGTAACCTGCACAAATTAAAATCAAGCTACTCTAACAACAACAGCCCTATGACAAAAATTCTACGTTGTTCGCGCTCACATATGGGTCCCTGTCGGTGAGTTGGCTCGGTACCACGGTGTAATATTCTTACACCGTGCTCGGTACGCAGGGCTCGGTACGCTGGGCTGGGTTACCGTGTCGATGCCGGTGCTGCGGCCGATGAAACACACGTCGCATTCGGCCCGGGTGCTCCGTGGCCTGTCTCGAATTGGAACTGACACGGTGTAGCTCGGCGCAAAGATCTCCTGAGCGTTCACGCCCCGCCGACAGCTTCCAGCAGGAATGCGCGGCTTCGTAAAGAAGATCTCCTAAGCGTGCTCGGCCAGCCTCGCGCTTCGGGAACCGCCTGCTCCTTCCTGCCTCCAGCGTTCGCCACCTCTTCCTCTTACTCTTTTTCCACGTCCTTTTTTCCAACCTCGGCACGCACTTCGTCGTCTTCGGTTCTTTGAACCCCCAAGAATCAACTCTTCACATTCCTCAACAATCCCTGCATTATACTTGGCTACGTAATCATAATATTGAGTTATTTTACTCAATAAGCCAAGGACATTCGAAATAGGATGGACGAAGTAGGTAATCGAAGCAATACAACAATGAAGCGTACACACGCGCATCAGAGGCAGCCACCTAATAATAGTTATAGCAAATAACAGCAATAGCAATAATAGAAAATTATTAATCAGTGGCTTACTCGTCCCCATATTTTAATGTTCGAGGAATATCTCACTCGAAGAAAATTTAGTTTGGAAGCGCCATGGTCGTAGCATGTTCCACACTCAGAATCATTAGGACAAAACAGCTGGAAACATGGGAACTGATTTCGGTTATTGTTGTATTTATTAAAGCTGACAAGAGTTACTTTGTGGCGTTGCTAATAAAGTGTTTTTTTAAGACAGAAAAAACAGAATCGGCACGTGAGTGACGGTTACAGATCACGTGAAGTTGAGGGGTGAAAGACGAAGTTTTGTCCCACCAAAAAATCAGACTCGAGAAACTGTGTAGGATGGGAAAACACAAACAGGTAGTGGAATTCTACAAGTGTTAGAACGCGCGTCAATGAAAGGATTGATAATTGTAAGTCGGGTATTTATTTCTAGATTTATGAATAGCGGCCATTTCACCGACGTCCCAGTCATCCCCAGCCTCGTCAGCGTCCAGCAACTGTTGCGAATGTTTGCCCATTTTAATTGGTGAGTACAATACACAACCTTTATTAAATTTCTTGGTAGTGTGGACGCTTCCACGACTGGAAGAAGGCTTTAGGGATTCTAATAATTTTGTAATGCCTCATGGGTCATTCACACTCGCATGCAAATCGGAATTTTCAAAACGTTTCTTTTAAAAACGGGGTTTAGGTGAAAATATTGAGGTGCATCACGTGTACAGCACCCATTACCACACAACAGGTGAATAGAAGTAACTTTGTTTTGTCTAAGAGTACGCCAACACATATTTGGGTCAATTGTAGGCAGGAAATTAATTGTAAAGATGCTGATTTTTGCTTTATACCGCAGTTCTTGTCCCCATTTAATGGCCGGCAATGGCCGTGTTGAGAGCTTAGACAGTATATTCGTGTTATTATATCCAATGGTGCCCTACGCTTTCACTATACCTTGGACAAGAGAATATATTTATTATTACTTTATGATGGTTTATCTCAATAATTTTAAATTCACTCCAACAGTGTCAGTAATAAATATATTCATTATTGGTTTGTAAAACTGGACAGTTTGAGATTAGGGCACCTTAGTTGGCGTTATTGTAATGACAAATAAGCCTCCATATATTAGTTGATTTTGATACGGCAATAATAAAATACAGACGCAAATGGTAGCTTATCTCGGGTAACAAACCTACACAGCTTGGGGATGCGTATGTAAAAAGAGGTTTCATTTCCTTTCATTTTTATTTCTTTAAAAACCCCCCTGGGGGGTATTACATAAGGAGTGGATACACAGGAAAAGATAACAGTTGAACACATAATTTTCGCACCCCAGGTGATTTGTAACATTTGCAATGAAGGATGATGGGCAGGTGGTTGAAACAACGGAGCAGGGAATGCCGTTCCAATCTTTGACGGCGCGGACAAAGAAAGACGCAAAAAAAGTGGCAGTTCTGTTGTGATAACGGGCACTTGAAGTGGATGGCTTGTGCGGAGTGAAATGTATGTCGCGGGGAGGATGTAAGGAGCTGCATTGAGGGAAGAATGAAAAAATGTATAAAAGGGGGAAAGGGTGGCAATATGGTGGCAAACAGAGAGGGGTGATAAACCGGATTGTGCTTTCAAGGATGAAACGCTTATGTCGTACGAATACTGGGGTGAATGAATCGAACGGGGCGAGTTTGGACAGATTCGAGGTGGCTAATGAGGTATGTTTGGTCGGGGTTCATATGGGGGAGCCATATTCGAGTTTCGATCTTATGAGGCACTGATATGCCAGCAACTTCACATGTTTTGTTGCATGACGTAGGTGACGCTTCATGCATGACGTAGGTGACGCTTATTTGCCGATGAAATGACGTTAGTAATATGCGCATTCCAAGTAAGATTGCAGTATCATGCGCCACCTAGATACTTCACAGATGGTTGTGACTCTACAGAGACGTTGGCGATATGATATAAAAATTAAGGATTTTTTACGGTGGGAAAACGTAACATGTTTGCAATTGTTATGATTAAGAGACAGAAGCCAAATATCGCACCATTCTTGAATGTGGTTAAGATCTTTCTGGAGAAGGGTTTGGTCGTGAGTGTTTGTACTGTCCGATAGATCACACAGTCAACTGCAAATATGCGGATTTTGCAGGATACACTGAGGGGTAAGTCGTTAATATATATTAGAAACAGGAGGGGGCCAAGAACTGAACCTTGAATGCCTGATGTTACTTTGAGATACGCGGACGGTTTATTATTGGCACTCAAGAACGGAGAGCGGTTATATAGAAATTTTGTAGTCCAATTTAGTACACTTGGGTCTAAGTTTAACAGGGGTAGTTTACCATTAGTCTTTGGTGGGGTACTGTGCCGAATGCCTTTGCGTAATCTAGAAAGATTGCGTCAGCTTGTAAGTTGCTGTCAAAGTAAGCATGTAGATCGTGAAGAAATATTGCTAGTTGTGTTTCGATAGAGTATCCTTTCCTAAAATCATGCTGGCTGAGGTGAAAAATTTTGTTAGAATCCAGAAAGTTTGCAATCTGAGAGTAGGTCACATGTTCCATGATTTTGCACGAGAGTTTGTAAAGAAATGGGACGGTAGTTCAATGGACAGTTCTTATCACCTGATTTGTAGATGGGAACGACCTTGCCCAGGTTCCAGTCATCTGGAAGAATGCCTGTGGAGAGCAACTGAGCATACATCAAGGACAGAAATGGGGCGATGATTTCCTGGATGTTTTTTAACACTTCTGAATTAATATCGTCGATGCCACCTGATGAGGACAGTTTCATGTTTTGAATAAAACAGGAAATACATTCTACGCAAAAAACAATTGAACACATACAGGATGTCAACAGCACCGGGCCAGGAGGGGAAGGTACGCTGGATTCGTTAGTAAATGCAGATGTAAACGCGGTGTTAAAAACATCAGCACATTTATTATCTGAAAGCACGTGACCGCAGTCATTAGTGAGGTGGATGGTGCTGGTAGACAGAGGGTTAGAGATATGCCAGAATTTTTGTGTGTTATCGGTTAGCATGCCTGGTAAATCCTGGTTCAAAAACGTGTATTTCGTGTTACTAATAGCAGTAGTATATTTTTTTCGGCTGTGTTGTATTTCGCCCAAGCGTCCGGCGTTTCTTTTGCTTTTGCTGTACGAAAAAGGCGCTGTTTCCTATTCTCTAGTCTCTTCAGTTTGTTTGTAAACCACGGTTTTTGCGGCGTGCTACGGAATGATATTGCGGGGATAAATTTGCCAGTTATTACATTCATCTTTTTTAAAAGTCCCGCAGAGTTTTTTCCCCCGCACGGGGCACCTTGAGTAATCTTGGTGACGGTACTGGCGATAACGTGGACCCCGAGCCCCCCAACATAAGCTGTGACCTACCGTGGTGATGTGTTTTTAAGGTGATGGGTAGAAACCTCAAACGTGGCCGTCGGAGCCAAGGTCAAGCTCCGGCGGATGGGCTTCCTCTCTGTCTACCAGGCAGGGAGCTCTGAGACCTCTTTGACTACCAGGGTAAGGTCAAAGAAGAAAGTACCCCCGTCTCCATGCTTTTTTCCATGCCGTGTGGAAAAATCAAACCCCCCTCCTAAGCGTGATCGGTCCCTGAAAAGGGGCCGCACCGAAGTCTTGTTTCCTTCACTTCCAAGCATGAGCTTCCCCAAGCCAGACAACTATTCTCGTTTCATTGTTACCAAATCTTTGACACAGCCCACCCACTTGCTTCACAATCGGTATTGTTCATTACAAAACACCTTCATGGACTAATTGGGAAAAGCTACAAGGCCAAAAAACAACGAACAGGTGAAGTGCTCGTCGAGGTAAAAACAAGCAGCACGCAACCACACTCTTTGGTCAGACAAAAATGGTCGATCTTTACATCAGGGTCATACCCCACCGCAGCCTGAATAGCTCGCAGGGTGTGATCTCGGAGCCAGACCTCCTAAACGAGACAGATGACGACCTTCTTAAAGGTTTAGAGGATCCGGGCGTCACCGCCGTGCGCCGCATCACGATGCGCAGGGATGATAAGAAAATCCCCACCAAACATATTATCCTGACCTTCAACCGCTCCTCATTTCCTGAACATATAAACGCAGGCTTCATTCGATGTTTCATACGTCCTTACATTCCGACCCCGCGCCGCTGCTTTAAGTGCCACCGGTTCGGGCATGGAACCAACTCCTGCCGTGGCTGTCTGACCTGCGCAAAGTGCGCCCCACATGATCAACCATCGGACAATTGTCCATCATCAACCCTCACCTGCACAAACTGCCAGGGATCATATGCCGCCTACTCTCGAAAATGTGAAAAGTTTCAACTAGAAAAGAAAATGATCAACATCAAAGTCACTGAAAACATCACCTTCACAGAGGCGCGAACGAGGTTCGCCTCTTTCCCCCTGGGCAGGTACGCCGACGCGGCCCGCTGGGGGGCGGAGCAGCGTCTGGTCTCGGCCGGGACCCAGTACCGCGAGTCAGACTTGGTCCCGCCACCGCCCCCCCTGGGGTGCCTCAGGCAGCCCAGCCTGGCCCCACAACGGTTGCTGAGCCAGCAGCGATTGTGGTGCCAACCTCTTCCGTCGGGACCAGTGCCGCTCCCGTCTCTGCCTCCCCGTCCTCCAGTGCGTTGGAGGGTGCCAATGGGACGCACACCACGGGCCCCGCGCCGTCTTCCGCCGCACCGCCCGTGGCACTTCTGGTGCCCCCGACACCAGCGGCGGTGGCGGCTCAAACGAAGGGCCCCCCTTCGGGGGGCCCTTCGTCCGATGTTTTGGGTGTGCCCGTGGAACCGGCCCTTCGGCCGGTTCCACGGGCACACCCAGGACATCGGACGACGAGATGGACGTCGTGCCGTTCTTGCCTGCAACGAAGCGCAAGGAGCGGCCTCCGACGTCCAAGCCTACAGATAGGCCCAAAAAGCCCAATCCAAGAGTTACAGCCCCGAAAGATGACACATAAACGTACACAATCCAGTAGCTCTCACACTAAATTATGGGAAGAGAAAACATAATACAATGGAACTGTAGAGGCCTCCTTAAAAATCTTGACGATGTGTACAAGATGCTGCATGCCAATCAGCCAAGTCTTATGCGTCTTCAAGAAACGCATCTAAACTCCAGGCACACAAATTTCTTGAATAGTTACATGGTAGTTAGAAAGGACAGAGATGGTGGTGGCACATCCTCCGGTGGTGTGGCCATCATTGCTCGAAAATCCTTGGCATGCCACTCTGTCAAACTACAGACTGTCCTAGAGGCCGTGGCCATTCAAACCATAATCTTTATAGGCTCATGACATTATGCTCTCTTTACATCCGTCCTGACTTCCAGCTCTCGAGCTCGGATTTCGAGGGTCTGGTAGATCAGTTACCCGAACCTTTCACTCTTTTAGGTGACCTCAACGCACACAACTATCTTTGGGGCTCTGCTCGCACGGATGCCCAAGGTCGCCTTATCGACAAATATCTAACATCTTCGGGAGCATGCCTATTCAATAAAAACAAGCCTACATACCATAATATAAGACAACACATATTTGCACCTCGACTTGGCTATTGGTTCTGCAGTTCTCTTTCCATCTCTTGAGTGGGATGTTGGCACTAACCCATATGGTAGTGACCACTTCCCAACCACATTAACATACATAGGTAAAGACCCGAACAGTTCTCCTTCCCATAACAGGTTCAATGAAGCTAGAGCGAACTGGAGTACATTTACAGAAGCATTCAAACTACACCGCACATCCTTAGGAATCCTACACGTTGAAGAAGCTACCCAACTGATCACTGCGCCAATCCTCTATGCCTCCGAAAAGTCCATTCCCCAGGACTCCAGTGCTCCGCACAACCCAAGGAGCCCTTGGTGGAATGAGGACTGCAGGCGGGCGCGACAGGCCCAGAACAAGGCGTCGGGTGTCCTACGCAGGTACCCCACGTCGGCGAACTTAATTTCTTTTAAATGAGCAAAGGCCTTGGGAAAGCGCGTGCGGCGTGAGGCAAAACGGGATAGTTGGCGCTCCTTCATAACATCCGTAAATTCATACACAGACACACGCAAGGTATGGACACGAATATGTAAACTTAAAGGACAACATACACATAGCCTGCCCTTGGTCAGCACGACTGGGGACACACTAGAAGATCAGGCTAACACACGTGCACAACACTTTCAACACGTGTCAAGCTCTGCACACTACACAAACACTTTCCTGAAACATAAAGCCTCTTGTGAAAAGAAGTCCCTCCGCGGCAACAACAAATCACACACTTCTTTCAACTCCCTGTTTTCACTACATGAGCTGAGGGCTGCTCTAAGCACGTGTAAACCCTCAGCTCCAGGCCCAGGCAACATTACATACTGGCGGGAACCATGTACGGGTTTCCTTATTTATTGTTTGTTTTAAATGCCCGGCCACGCCCGGCTCTGTTATCTGTGTCACATGCGAAGCGCGTGTTCCATTCATTATTTTTATGCCGCACGGGCTATCTCATTCAGATAAGCAGAGTGTTTCGCCCTAACGCCGCTAGCCCAGAAAAATCTTCTGTGATATACAATGTTCTGGATGTGAATCGACGGTTCCAGAAGCTCTCGCGCCGAAAGATAAAAGCCCCCACAGCAGACGCCGCGACATTCGATTTTGCAACACTCGCCGTCGCAAGTCACTTTGTTGACCGCTGCTTCGCCGCCTTGGTATTCTTTTGAGTTTTTAGGGGAGCCCAAGTTCGCTCTAATAAACTTGTTTCTCCTTCAAGGCAACTGCGTCGTCCTTGTCTTTGTGACATCTGGTGAGGTGCGGGTAACTCACCCTTTATGCTCCCTACGACATCTGGAAGCCGCCAAGCCAGTCCAACCAGAGAAAGCCGCCGACTGCAAGGATTGCTACCCGAGTTCGGTCTTATGCCAGAAGGGCCCAAGAGAAGAAACGCTGCAACCAACACCATGGTGCAAGAAACAACATCGCCAATCGTCCTGCAGCAGCCCCGGGAACCGCCATCGCTCCGGGGAGCCCCCACTGAAGACCCCGAGGAATGGTTGGAGAAGCTGGAGTGCGTGCGGACCTTCAACAGGTGGGACGACGAAGAAACCTTCCGGCATGTTTTCTTTTACTTGGAGGATGCAGCTCGAACTTGGTTCGAGAACCACGAGAGCGCCTTGACCGACTGGACGCAATTCAAAAGCGAGTTTTTTAGCACCTTCACAAACGTGGTGAGAAAAGAACGAGCTGCGCTTTTACTGGAAACTCGAACGCAACACCCGAACGAAGGAGTCGTAATCTTCGTTGAGGAAATCAAGCGACCATTTCGTCTCGTGGACCCGGATATGACGGAAGAAAAGAAACTGAGGTTTCTGATGCGAGGAGTAAAGCAAGAACTTTTTGCTTGCCTTCTCCGCAACCCCCTCAAATCGGTGGCCGAATTCGCATCCGAGACGGCCGCCATGGAGAAGACGTTGGAAATGCGCACGAGGCAGTACGACCGTTCCATCAATGCGCTAGTTGTGGACACGATCGATGCCGGGGCTCTTATCTCTGACACACTACGTGATACAATCCGCGCTATCGTCAGGGAAGAACTGCGCAAACTCTTCCCAACAACGCCGCAACCCCAAGTCACCTCTATGAGCGACGTGATTCGGGAAGAAATTCAACTCGCTTTTGGGACTTCTACGCCTCCCGAAGTACCACGTGAGCCTCACGCTATGACCTACTCCGCGGCTGTTCGACGACGCCGCCCTGCTCCAACCCGTCTTCAAGAAGTCCTGCCGTACCGCCGTCCACTGTCGCCCACCCGACCCCCTGCACGCCAAAACCAGGCGCCGAGGAAGACGGACGTATGGCGAACCGCCGATAATCGTCCGCTGTGCTACCACTGCGGAGAGGCCGATCACACCTACCGTCGCTGCCCCTACAGGAGAATCGGACTGCGTGGTTTCTACGTCGACGCCCCACGCCCCCGACCCGGTCAGCGCCCTACTGAGATCGACGAATACCTGTCCAGCACTAACCGAGGCCCAGCCCGCTTCGACCGATCGCTGTCGCCCTACCCATACCAGTCGCCCAACCGCCATAGCAGTGCTGATTTCGCACGTGGAGGCTGGGGGAAACTAAACGCAGCAACTTCTGGAGGTAAAGTTGCGCGATCGCGGAATAATAAAAACCCTCCAACGACGCAACGACTCACGGAAGACAGTGATTCTCGACATGCCAACATCCCGACGACCCGACCTAACCCTGACGAGACTCCCGAACACGACGACAGCTACACGGCGCGACGCGCACCCGACCTGACCGAGACGTCCGCTGAGAAGACGACGACAACGACGACGCACAGTGCCCGACCGTCAACACACACAAGCCGAGATGCGACGCCCCGACGAACCCGGAACTCGGGGAAGGCGGCATCCGACGTCAAGATGTCCATCGACGGCTTTGACGTAGTCGCCCTCGTAGACACGGGAGCCGACTACTCAGTAATGAGCGGATCATTTGCGTCTAAGCTGAAGAAAGTTATGACCATATGGGACGGTCCGCACCTACGCACAGGCGGAGGACACCTCGTGACGCCAAGTGGAACGTGCACATCCCGCGTCACCATAGACGGCACGACGTAGCCTGCCGCGTTCGTCATCTTGCCTAACTGCTCCCGGGACGTAATCCTCGGAATGGACTTTTTGACGGACAACGGCGCAATAATTGATCTGCAGACCAAGTCGAGATTTTTCCTCCGATCTATCCATCACGCCGGAACCGAACCCCAAACACCGTGCAGCTGTAAGGATCGCCCATGGTCATGTCACCCTGCCACCCCAAGCAGGTTCGATGATCACCGTCTACTGTGAAGGTGCTGGTCCTGACGTTGACGCTATCGTGGAGAGTGACCAAAGGTTGCTTCTCGACCGCGGTGTGTCTGCCACAAGAGGCATTGCGCGGTTTAAGCAGCGCAAATCCCACGTTTTGGTCGCCAATTTCACTGAGGAGTACAAGCATTTAAACAAGGGCGCTTCCATTGCGTTCCTCGAAGAAACGCAACAAGCAAGTGACGTGATCGCGGTTGCCGAATTTGAACGCGCACCCGAAGATGCCTTCAAGCTTGCGAATCCCTTCGATGTGAATCTGATGTTACCGCAAGCAGAACGAAACAAATTATTGGCTTTGTTGCGTCGCTACAGGGAGTGTTTTTCGTCGAACTCAAAAATACGTCAGACACCTCTAGCGAAGCACCGAATAATAACCGAAGATGGAGCCCCACCTTCCCGACAGTCACCGTACCGCGTCTCTTTCCACGAGCGGGAAGCCATCCGGACTCAAGTCAACGACATGCTCAGCGACGACATTATACAGCCATCGAAAAGCCCCTGGGCTGCGCCGGTGGTACTGGTGAAGAAAAAAGACGGCACATTAAGGTTTTCCGTTGACTACCGGCGACTGAACAAAGTCACCAAAAAGGACGTATACCCCTTGCCACGAATCGACGACGCCCTCGACCACCTCTGCCATGCGAAGTACTTCTCATCGATGGATCTGAAGACCGGCTACTGGCAAATTGAGGTGGACGAGAGAGACTGAGAGAAGACCGCATTTATAACTCCGGACGGCCTACACGAGTTCAAGGTGATGCCGTTTGGGCTGTGCACGGCGCCAGCAACGTTTCAAAGAGCCATGGACACTGTGCTAGCTGGCCTGAAGTGGCACACCTGCCTCGTATACCTAGACGACGTTGTGGTATTCGCCCGGACTTTGGACGAACACCTTGCAAGGTTGGAATCTGTACTCGAGGCCATCCGTACGTCGGGGTTAACGCTGAAGCCCGAAAAGTGCCGCTTCGCTTACGAGGAAGTCAAATTTTTGGGACACGTCTTCAACGCCTCGGGAGTCCTGCCTGACCCGGCGAAAACATCAGCGATAGCAAACTTCCCAAGACCGAAAGACAAAAAGAGCGTGCGGAGGTTTCTCGGACTGTGCGCATACTACCTGTGCTTCATCGCCAGCTTCGCACGAATCGCAGAGCCACTCACGCGCTTCACAAAAGATAGCAGCCCTTTCGCCTGGGAAAACGCACCAGAAAAAGCATTCTGCGAGCTGAAACAACGCCTGCAAAACCCGCCCGTGCTCGCTAATTTCGACGAAAACGCCGAAACAGAAATGCACACGGACGCCAGCGATATAGGTTTGGGGGCCGTCCTCGTACAAAAGCAAAGCGGGTGTGAAAAAGGTACTCGCCTATGCAAGCCGTGGTCTGTCGAAGGAGGACAAAAACTACTCTGCCTCCGAAAAAGAGTGCCTGGCAATCATATGGGTCATTTCAAAATTTCGCCCATACGTGTATGGTAGACCATTTAAGGTTGTGACAGACAACCATGCGCTGTGTTGGCTCGCCAATTTGAAGGACCCCTCTGGCCGTCTTACGGGGTGGAGTTTGCGCCTGCAAGAGTTCGACGTTACAATAGTCTACAAATCCGGCAGGAAACACTCCGACACCGACTGCTTGTCCCGCGCCCCTGTCGACCCACCACCACAAGACTACGATGTAGACAGCGCGTTCTTCGGAGTTGTTACGGAGAGCGACCTTGCCGTCCAGCAGCGTGCCGACACCGACTTGCGCGTAATGATCGACTACCTCGAAGGACGAAACGTCGCCGTGCCTCGAGCGTTCAAGCGAAACTTACCAGCATTCAGCCTCAAAAACTCCGTCATCGTGAAGAAGAATTTCAGCCCCGGAACGAGATCGAATTATCTACTTGTCATCCCCTCAGACCTTCGTGAGGAAATTTTGGAAGCCTCCCACGGCGACCCGTCTTCTGGACATCTCGGCACAGCTCGCACTATTGCAAAAATTAAGGCGAAGTACTTCTGGCCCCGCCTTACATATGACGTCACCCACTACGTTCGGAGTTGCCGTGACTGCCAGCGACGAAAAACGCCACCGACAAAACCCGCCGGACTTCTGCAACCGATCGCCGTCCCATCGTGGCCATTTCAACAGATTGGAATGGACCTTCTAGGCCCGTTCCTTACGTCACGATCAGAGAACAAGTGGATTGTCGTAGCGACAGACGACATGACGCGCTACGCAGAGACCGCCGCTCTTCCAAGGGGGACAGCACAAGAAGTCGCCAAGTTCTTTATAAAACCGGTTGCGCTGCGACATGGAGCCCCTAAAATCCTCATAACGGACCGCGGAATGGCCTTTGCCGCGGAGCTGATGCAAGGAATCTTACGCTACAGCAACACGGATCACCGAAGAACGACGGCATACCACCCCCAAACGAACAGACTAACGAAACGTCTGAACAAGACGACTGCGGATATGCTGTCCACATACGTCGACATTGAACATAAGACTTGGGACGAAGTCCTCCCGTATGTCACGTTTGCGTACAATACAGCGACGCAGGAAACTACGCAGATGACACCGTTCGAGCTTGTCTACGGAAGGCGGCCGACTACGATGCTCGACGCCATGCTTCCGCATGTAGAAGACGACGACCTCAACGCCGACGTCCAAGGGTACCTTCAACGTGCGGAGGAGGCCCGCCATCTCGCTCGAGTTCGTATAACGGACCAGCAGCTGGTGGATGCCGGCCGCTACAACCTCCGACGCCGAGACGCCGAGTACCAACCAGGGGATCGTGTGTGGGTTTGGGCTCCCATTCGACGACGCGGACTCAGTGAGAAGCTTCTGCGACGGTATCTCGCACCCTACCAGATTATACGACGTGTTTGCCAATTAACCTACGAAGTGAACCCCAGTGGTTATTCCGGCACATCACGACGACGAACGCGACCCGAACTCGTCCACGTGGTTCGTCTCAAACCGTACTTCGCAAGATGACGAACTCTTTTTGTTGTTGTTTTGTTGTGGCTGTTTGTTCGGGCTGTCCTTTTATTTTACCATCGGGTCGATGCACTCTTAGAGGGGGGGTAATGCCGCGAACCATGTACGGGTTTGTTTATTTATTGTTTGTTTTAATGCCCCGCCGCACCCGGCTCTGTTATCTGTGTCCCATGCGAAGCGCGTGTTCCATTCTTTATGTTTATGCCGCACGGGCTATCTCATTCCGATAAGCAGAGTGCTTCGCCCTAACGCCGCTAGCCCAGAATAATCTTCTGTGATCTAAAATGTTCTGGGTGTGAATCGACGGTTCCAGAAACTCTCGCGCCGAAAGATAAAAGCCTGCACAGCAGACGCCGCGACATTCGATTCTGCGACGCTCGCTGACGCAAGTCACTTTGTTGACCGCTGCTTCGCCGCCTCGGTATTCTTTTGAGTTGTTAGGGGAGCAGAAGTTCGCTCCAATAAACTTGTTTCTCCTTCAAGGCAACTGCGTCGTCCTTGTCTTCGTGACAATATACGATGATACAGCACTTACACGGAGACACTCTTGTAACACGCCTTCACCTTTACAACAAGATATTTCTTTCGGGGCATATTCCAAAGTCTTGGAGAGAGGCCATAGCTGAAGCATTCTTGAAAGAAGGGAGGGACCCTTCCTCTCCTGCTAGCTATCGACCCATTGCCCTGACCAGCTGCCTGTGCAAGCTTCTCGAGAAGATGATAAATCGCAGGCTCGTGTGCT
This sequence comes from Haemaphysalis longicornis, assembly GCF_048455015.1. NCBI lineage: Eukaryota > Metazoa > Arthropoda > Arachnida > Ixodida > Ixodidae > Haemaphysalis > Haemaphysalis longicornis. The sequence goes on from NW_027526245.1 coordinate 5,458,770, forward strand.
TCCTTGAGTACAACGGTCTTGTCGAGAGCTCCCGTGCAAGCTTCAGGGCGGGGCGATCAACGAACGATCAACTCGTAGCTCTTGAAACATATATAAAGGATGCCTTTGTGCATAAACAATATTGTCTTACGGTGTTTTTTGACATAGAGAAAGCCTATGCCACCGCTTGGCGGTACGGTATCCTCCGTGACATAAAGTCAATCGGTGTTGCGGGCAACATGTTGAACATCCTTTGTAGTTATATGTCGGAGAGAACCTTTCGCGTCGGAGTTGGTCCTGCACTGTCAAATCTTCACGTGCAAGAAAATGGCGTGCCGCAAGGTGGCGTGTTGAGCTGCACTCTCTTCATAGTAAAAATGAAATCTCTGAAAGGCACCGCCACCTAAAATCTCTTATTCCTTCTATGTAGATGACGTGCAAATATCCTTTAAATCGTGTAACCTGTCCATCTGCGAATGTCAAGTCCAGCTCGGCGTCAAGAAACTTGCCGGCTGCGCAGACAAGAATGGCTTTAATCTCAATCCCGCAAAGAGCTCTTGTGTTCTGTTCTCCAGGAGGCGTGGCGTCCACCCGGACCCAGACATCACTCTTGCGAATGTGCCAATTCCTGTGAACAAGGAGCACAAGATTTTAGGTATTTTATTCGAAGAAAAACTTACATGCATCCCACATGTCAGACAGCTCAAATGCAAATGCCTACAAACAATGAATATTTTTAAGGTCCTCTCACATCAATCTTATGGGGCCGACAAACAACTCCTGTTGCGCCTGTACACAGTGTTGGTGGGGTCTCGGCTCGACTACAGCAGTGTCGTGTATGGCTCGGCTACAAAAACAGCATTGAAAATGCTCGACCCAGTGCTGCATCTTGGCCTTCGCCTCTCATGTGGCGCATTCTGCACTAGCCCTGTTGAAAGTCTTTATGTCGAGTGCGACAAATGGTGCCTAGGGCATCAGCGGGAGTATGTTGACCTATTGTATGCATCCAAGATCATGTCTCTGACCAACCATCCTTTTAATCCCATCATGAACTATACATCAAATTTACAACTCTTTTTAAACAGGCCATCTATTCCCTTACCGTTCTCTCTCATAGTTAGGGAGGAGGCTTCTGCACTCAGTGTCCCCCTTTTAGACACGCACAAGACACCCATACATAATTTCATCGCACTTTGGTATCTTCGTCCTGTATCATGCGACCTGTCATTCACTCTTGTAGAAAAAAATAGGGTACCCAGGAATGCAATTCTGCAGCACTTCCTGTTCCTGCAGGACAAGTACAGGTGCGCAGAATTTTATAGCGACGCGTCCAAAACTGGGTCTACTGTCTCTTGTGCAGCGCACGGACCTAATTTTAGAGTTATTAAAACAATGAATTTTCACATTAGTATTTACCCGGCAGAAGCGTATGGCATTTTACTCGTTTCAAATCACATCCTCGAACATAAGATTCCAAAGTCCATCGTCTACACAGATTCTCTATGCGTTGTGCAGGCATTGTCATCAGGAAGGTCGTCAAAACTATGTAATCAATGTTCTTTTAAAGGTCATAATGAGTGCATATACTTCAGATTTAGTAATAACCATATGGTGGGTACCAGGTCACTGCGGGATTCCTGGCAATGAGACCGCTAATCAAATGGCTGGTGCTGCTGCTCTCATGACCACAGTTGACATAACAACAGTACCTTACACCGACCTAATGGCACACATCAGACGACAGCTTCGTAAAACATGGCAACTACACTGGAGTCAGCAAACAGACAACAAACTACACGTAATAAAACCACAACTGGGACGCTACATAACTGACTCACACAACAGATACACTGAAGTCACTCTGGCTAGGCTGCGGATAGGTCATACACATGGGACGCACTCCCTGCTGCTCACTGGAACTTCGGGACCCATGTGTAGCAGGTGTGGAAAGGGCCTATCCGTAGTCCACATACTAATCACATGCAGAGCACTTGACACAACACCACACAAACATTTCCCTGAATTATACAGACGACACATTCCTCTGCACCCATCATATTTTTTAGCCGACGAACCAATGTTTTCTAGTCAGCGTGTTTTTAAGTTTTTAGGTGAGGCGAACTTTCTGCAGCTGTTGTCATATCACGTGTAATCATACTGGCCCTATACACCAGCCATCTCCATCACTTTTACTTTTAGTCACCTGTTTTATATTTACGGTCTCATCACAATTCAGTAACTTCTTCTTTGGCGCTCTTTGCCCATAGTCGGCCTTGCGCCAATAAAACCCAACTATCATCATCATCATCCAGAGTTTTTTCACAGATCGGGAATGAAAGCTATGTTCGAAGACTGGAAAGAAGTTTTCGAGCTCGTTGTTTATGGCCTCATAATTACCTTTATCGTAAAATGTCAATATTTTCTTGAGTTTGTCGCACCGCTCAAGGGGGAAAGAAAAAATCTGCATGTATTACTTTGTGGTCACTAATTTCGGGTAGGTATGTAACTTACGATAAGGAATCTGGACGGTCGGTAAGTATTAAGTCTATGGTGTTAGCCCAGCCACCTGATATGCGCGTGTGCTCTGGCACTAGTTGAGATAAGTTAAAATTCAACAAACGTCTATAAAATCTCTCGTTTCGACATCGTATGCCGACAAGGGTACAGGGTTATGTCTACCAATTTTCGAAAAAAAAGTCACCAAAAAGTAAGATATGAGCGTTAGGGTAGGTGGTCGGGAGTGTGCTTATTGTATTGTTTAAATCTCGGGAAAAACCTGTATTGTTGTTCGGTGGCCTGTAGCACACCCTGAGCAGGAATGTTTGAGGGGAAGCGTGGCGAATCAGTCCAAAATTTCAATGTCAGATTTTATATCGACCGCAGAACAGGGTATTTCTGGGCCAACAGCGATTAGCACACCACCTCCACGGCCGCGTTTGCGGTCGATGCGGAATAACTGAAAATCTGGTGAATCCGAGAGCACTTCGGCGTCAGTAACTTCATCGGTTAGCCAAGTTTCTGTTAGTATCAAAATATTGCTGTTGGAGGACGCCACAACATTAGACACGAGTTGGAACTTCGGCATGAGACTACGAATATTAGTTAAGATAACAGAAAACGAAAGTTCATTTCTTGATTTGATTTGGCGGTGGTTCGGTTTAGTCAGCGGGCGCGGTGATCGCTATGCGCTTTAAACTGGGAAACAGCGCTTTAAACGAGGACAGCGAATAAGAAGACACATACACCAACGCTGGTGTCTGTGTCTCCTTCTTCGCTGTGTCTTCTTCTTCGCTCTCCTCGTTTAAAGCGCTGTATCCCAGTTTGAATATGAACCAACTAGCCCAAAACCCAGACTTTAGCTATGCGCTTTCTATGGCCGATTCTGATTCGTGGTCAAAAATTTACCGTTTGGAGCCCATGGGCAAAGTTTTGAAACGTATCTGGAATTTTTCTGAGTTCTGCTTGGAGAAAGCAACGAGGTGACGACGGGCAGTGCGAACAGAGAGGGAATAATCTTCGCCAATGCTGAAATCTGTTCCTTTCAATTTTTTTGGCAGTTGAAATGGTGTTTTGTTTGGTTTTGTAGAATGTGAACCTGGCAATTATCGGGCGGCAAGGATCATTGGTGTGGCGGCCGAGGCGACGCGCTCGGTCTATTTCTTTCGGGTCAACGTATTACCGCAAATCACTTGTAATTCTTGTTGGCACCTTACACTTGTAACAAGCTGCCATTGTTTTTCGGTGGCTAAGGCTCAGTGTTGCTGAGATTAAGTATGTGGTTTGATACCCGCTGGCAGTATCGGCTTTTCTGATGGAGGCGAAAAGTGAAAATGCCCGTGTAATTGACATTTTGAGCCGCGTTAAATATCCCCAGTGCCAGTGGGGATTTTGAACCGCGTTAAATATTCCAGTGCCCTCCACCAAGGCACGCCTAATCACCTCTGTAGCGTTATCACTTTAAACGTCATAATAAAATGCCATTTCTGATTAAGAAATGATTGAACTAACAAAGAGAATTTTTTTGCCATGAGAAGAGGCGACAGAATAAGGAGAATCCCGAAACAACGAGATATCTGAAAAAAATACGTCGCCCAATTTAAAATAACTGCCCAAGGGTGTCGCTTAAAAACATGAATAAACGCATAATGTAGGTCTGATACAAGTCTAGGCGAAAAGTAGGCGGCATGAAAAAAAACACAAACTACAAACTTGCGGTGACCAATCTTTATGCATTGCCACAATGCTTCTGGTTCACTAAAAAAATGGAAGGCAGTAGGCGGTATTCACGCACACGGGCGCGTGAACCGACATTGTTGCATGGTGTGCTATGACGCCGGTGTATATTGAAGCAACAAAACTTGCCGAAACTGTCGTTGATAATATTGCTAGAATGTAACCCGGCAGTAATAGCCGTGGTATTAGATAGCAAAAGAGATACATTCGACAGTGATAGCAACGGTTGGGCTATCGATGATACGCTACTACCCCTTGTAGGTTCCGATGCGGTCTTATTATGGGTTACTCAGCACTATGTGCCGATATTGGGGGCCTGATTTCACTCATCCCATCATTCACAGCATCATACATGTAATACGTGAAACTATTATCTACTTTGCTTCAGTTGAAATTATAGCCGGGAGATTGTGGCTGGAATTTGCTAACTTCAAAGAGTTTTTTCTTGGTAATTCTTGTGGCAGGTCAGTAGTCACAAGACACACCGACATTGTATGGCTTTGGCTTTGAACGCAACACACATGTTTTTAAATTTAAACTTTCTGCGCTTCATGACGACAGGACGGCGTTTTACGTCAGAGGGAACCTCGAAGCCATGAGCCTGTTAAACTGCATTCCGGGAAAGTCCTTTTGAAGTGCAGAAAATAAAATTGCAATTCTCTTGGATTTGGTTTTATGCCACGATTACTGCACATACACAATGCCATTTAATGGTACGATGCCTTTACATGTCTTGAACTCCATATAAGCGGTTGCTCAAGAGAATTTTCTCTAGATGCCCGACTTGAGCTGTCGTGGTTCGAGTCTGCTAAACGTACCAGACAAATGTGAATCGCGTGCAGGTTGATTATTTTTTTTTATTCTTGTGCCTAAGGTGGTTACATATTTTTTATTTGTTGTATCATTGGCAAAATTGGGCGTTTATGTTTCATCGCATGTGCACCATTAGCCTCGCTTTATTTAGCTACTATTCGAAAGTTCGCTTTTTGCTGAGTCAGGGGATTGTAGTTTCATGTCTGTAGAAGTATCAGGCAAATTAGGTACCATCATGTTAAACTTTGCAAGAGAAAATGTGCGTTTGGTTTCTTGTAGTGAATTGTTTGGGTGGTTCGTGCCTTGTTCGAGTACGTGCTTTAATACCTGAACGATCTCACCATCTTTTCTAACACACGGCAGGAGCATGTAGAGCACTTGCAAATGGTGCTCAGCAGGCTGAAGGAAGCAGGCCTAAGAGTCATACCGTCAGTGTCACATTGGGTGCGCCGAAGTGAAGTATGTAGGGCATGTGGTGGGGCGCAGCGGATACAGACAGTGAGGAATCAAAGTAGCTGCAGTCTTAAACTATCGCCGACCAATCATTGAAACCGCCATGGGGACCTTCTTTGGTTTGGCTGGATATAACCAGTGATATTTTAAAGATCACCTCACACTTGTTTGTCCTTTAACTGATGCTTTAGAAAGTCTGAGCCAGTAAAGGGGAAATGCCACTCAAAAAAAGACGACCTGCTTTAAACACTGAAACAAGCCCTGCGCGAGATGCCAGTTCTATGGGCGCCAGACTTTTGAAAATCTTTCGTGATTCAGAGGGATGCGAGTGATTGTGGAATGGGAGCTGCGCTATGCAAGGAGGTTGCTAACGGCCGGGAACGACCAGTTTTTTACTTTAGCCGCAAGCTAACTTGCGGAGAAGATGCGTACTGTACATACTAAAATGAATGCGACTGCGTCGTTGGCGCACTGCAGAAGTAGGTCTGCTACATACGCGGTTCCAAGTTTCTTGTAGAAACTGACCATGGCCGCTAACCTGCTTAATACCATGTCGTTTAAATGCAGTCGTTTGCAACGGTTGAGCATAAAACTCTAGGAGCCAATCTTGTCGTTCGTTAAAAGACGTGAAAGTTAAACGCTAACGCAGACGCACTCAGATGTGCATTATAAACAATGCTGTCTTTGACCTCTATGTCCCCTCCTTTCGTCCCTTCGTGAACAGCTTTCAGCTTAGCAGGTAGATGGGAGCAAAGGTATTGGCGTTAGTTACTGTCTCATTTGGCTATTCTCTTCACCACGGGATTTCAAGTAATCATGTTTATTTATGGTCATCTGAATTTTCGTATTGAATTTGACACATAGTTAGAGTTCTCATTTTAAATCTTGCATCCCCATGGGGCTCTTGGTTTAGAGGGACCAAATTGGGGACAGATGCTTAGCTTGGAGATTGTATTATGCTTTTTTGAATATGGTGTCCAGACGAAAGATGGAGGATGGATGCTTGCGCTGGGTGTTGTCTGTTGTCGGTCAGTTCTTTTCAAGCTTCAAAACTATACACGACCGGTGATGAGAAAGGATACCGGATGAAGAGTTGATCCACATGGCTTGGCCGCACGGCGGTGTACCCGTGATGGCGGCCTGGCTGGTAGGACCTGTTCGTCGAAAGCAAAGTGGTGCCCCCTCGTCTCTGGAACACTGGAGGGGAACCGTATGGGCCTGGTGAACCAGCGCGTCATGCAATTGAGCCACGCAGAAGCAGCTCGTTTTCCTGGCGCATGTTCTGGTGGCGGAAGTGTTGTTGGGCCAGAGCGGCGGACACAAACTTCGCTCAGCCGCACAAGGAGCCCAAACATCTCGGCGGAATCTCCCGTCGCGGTCCAACGACTCTCGGGAAACATTTACCGATAAGCCGGAAAGTGGCGCCGAAGAGTCACCTCCGCTTTCCCATTAGGGTGGATTGTCTTAGGCAACCCCTTCGTGTCCATTCTTCGAATGAAAACGGCAGCCAGGGCAAAGGGCTGATTGGAAGTATTTTAACTGATCGCCTCTGAGGCAGACACCCATGGGTATAAAAATAGCACTGAATTGCGGCGGTCGCGGCATTCAACGGTAGGCACAAGCGTGCTCTCGTGTTTGTACAAGCCATGTAATGCCCTTATTGCACTTGTAAATATTGTTTTTAAATACTGCTTCAACTCACCATCACCCCGAAACCTTCATCGCGCAGCTATGCACCACGCTGGTACTGACGTGATTAAGGCCTCTTTGCAAGAGGGTATCCTTCGTCGGTAAACCGCTTCTGATAACCCCCTATCTTGTAAAATGGAGAAAACTCCTGACAAGGCCTTCGTCGTGAGACAAGACGAGGAATTGGAGCTCATTCCTAACATCAATAAATTCACACACAGGCACACGCCAGGTATGAAGAGGAATACGAAAACTCAAAGCAGAACCGACACGCAGCCTGTCACTGGTCAGCTCAATCCGGGCGCACGTGAATATCAGGCTAATACTATGGCGCAACATCACGTGTCCAGTTCTGCTCACTACACATATACCTTACTTAAAAAAATACAGTAGACTCGTGATAATTCAAACACGAGAGGACCCCAAGATTTTGTTTGAGTTATCGGAAGTTTGAATTATCAAAACGTATCGTAAGTACGACTCGGATAAGATACCAACTTGCTTTGTAACGAAATATACACATGTTATTAAGGCAAAACTCACAGTTTTGAAGTGCTATTCAAAATTTGAAAACAGCAACGAATGGATCAAAGCTTTGTCATTGCATGGCGGTTCAAAAGAAAATAAAGTTTGCGGGGCCAGGAAGAGAGCCAGTGCATTGCTTTGATACATGTATGCAGGTAACCAGCTTTATTTCTGACTCTTATTGATGCATGTACGCAAATGGGCAGTTAGAAGCCGTCAACCTAGGCAATATTTTCCGGCAGGGACAAGACAAAAGTATAAATTAACCCAATGAATGTGATAAAGAAGTTTGTATTAAGCGGTTTTAGAATACATTGAAAACATTGCGGGCTTACCAAATTTTTAAATGGGTGTGAATTAGGCGAAATTTGAACTAGGCAAAAACTAGGCAAGCGAAGCCCTTACTTGAAAATATAAGACAAACTCGGCTTACAAAACTGATTATAAACTTCATAAGCTGAAGGCCACCTTGAGGACGTGTAGGCATTTACCACCGGGCGCAGACCACAATTGCATACACGATGATAAAACCCTTACATGCCGACAGACTGAACAGTCCTTCCCCTATGGAACAAAATGTTGCTTTCAGGCATCTCCCGAAGTATAAGATGATGCCATCACCGTGTCTTTCCTGTAGGAAGGGGACACTTATTCTCCCCAAATTATCGATCCATCGCCCTGAGAAGCTGTTTCGGCAATCTTTCCTAAATGATGAATCACAGGTTTCGTGGGTACTTGTTAGAGTACATTGGATTCTGGATGGCTGCCAGGCAGCTGTCGTGTTGGAGCGATCCACCAAAACTTACATCCGGTATACGGTCTTCCACAAAGCGTAAATCATAACGGTGTTTATGTACCGTTGTGAAGGATTACAACACTGGTTGGTATTACGGCATCCCCAGCGACCTGAATTCATTCGCTGTTTTGGGCAACTTGTTTATTTTTGCGATAATTAGGCTACGTGTCAAAGTAAACATTTTGCGGCAGTGATGGCTCTGCACATTCCAGAAATTTCGTGCAGGAAAACGGGGTGCCTCAATGCGGGGTGTGCGCTGCACGTTATGTACAGGTAATATGAAATCCTTCCGAAGGTGTTGCCGCCATCCATCGCTAGTTCGGTGGATGAGGAGAACGTACAAGTATCTTTAAAATCATCAATATATCAATATACGAACAGCAAAGCCAGGTTATTGTGAAGAAACGTGCACGCTGAGCAGGCAGAAAGGACTAAATTTAATCATCCTGCAAAGTGTTCCCGTGCTGTTTACTCAAAAACGCGTGGCGTCTGGGTTGACCCTGGTATGACAGTCAAAGGGGACTCAATTCCAAAAAAGAAAACACAGGTTCCTGAGAGCGGTGTTCGACGTAAAACTGCCATTTATTCTACACAATAAACAATCCTAAAAGCCTAAAAATATTCTGAAAGTTCTTTCTCGCCAATCTTAAATGGCAGAAAAAGAATTCTTTCTAGGGCTCTATTCCGCCTTGGTTAGGTTTTGGTTGGGCTATGGTAGCGTCGTTTATGGGACAGTTACAAAAATAGCCCTAAAGGTCTTGACCCAGTTCAGCACTTCCGGATTTGCCTTGCGTAAGGTACTTTCCGTAATAGCCCACCGAGAGTATCTATGTTGAATTCAACAAATGCCGCCTGGAACATCGGCGAATGTGCATAGATTTGTTCTTTGCTTTAGAGGTTTTTATAATGACCAACCACCCTTCTGAAAGCGTCCTTAACGACACATCCCCATCTCAGCTGTGTTTAGGTCGTTCATTTGTTTCTCCGCCCATCCGGCACAGTGAGAGAAATCTGCATTCCCATTTCTTTCGTAGACGTGTGCACATCATGCTTCACAAGAATCTTACCACCATTGCAAACTCAAGCTTTATTAGAGATAGCTATTTTTAATAACGCATGAAAGAAGGGTAGAAATACATGCGATTTTGCAGCACTTCTTCTCTTTGCATTAAAATTATGAACGTGCATAATTTTTTAGTTAGGCTTCGATGAATTCCACGATTATTTCCTGTTTATTTACGCACAGAACCCTGAGCGCGCGCGCCACTACTTTCGCAATGAAGCGTGTTGCACCTTACTCGATGAACAACACATTGTTCTCCATCAAATTCCCAAGTCCATTGTTTGTTCCTTGAGCGTTGTGCGTGCATTTGCGCCTGAGGCGCCCTGCAAAAACACCATATTCAAAATAGTTTATTACACTATCATGTCTGTCTATGCCGAAAAGCTTGAAATGGTCTTGTGCAGGGTTCCAGGGCTCGCTGGGAACGCTGGCGACGATGTGACCGATCACATCGACACCGCTGCTTACTCAGGAACACCGTAGACATATGGGTGCACTACACTAACCTCATGCCACACCCACAACCCACATTCTCATACAATCTAAGGCACTTTAGACAACATGACACGAACCCTAAAGACAACATATCGCACTTTATCCAACGTTCGTCCTGTATGAAAATCACATGATATCTTTTCAGTGCTTTTAGAAGTATTTTTCAGACAAACTTCTTACAATTGATTTCTCGTCATGCTTAACAAACACTGCTCGTTCCCGCCGGTCATCATCATTGTTATTCATCTCACTGTTATTCCCCATCGATTCCTTGATCTATGCCAGATCAAGGAATCGATCTGAAAGGATGCTTTTTCGACTTTCTTGGCCACCGTTGACGTTGCTCCAATAACATCTAACCGTTATTATCACATAAGGCGCGTACTGTTCTAGAAAACAAAAATTAATCAGCAATAAAGTACAAGCACTGATTGGCAAATACATCTCCTTAAGCAGGGTAAATTTCACCCCAGAGGCGCCTCGCTGCAACATACAGTTAAAAAGAATTTGTAATAGGTGAAAGCGCTGCTGTTGATTCACTCTATCAGCAATTTTCAGATGATAATTTGTAGGTCTTGTAGCTGAGAGATTGGAGCTTCTTGATTACTGCCTGCCATGGAGCGACTATAATACTATTCAACAAGTAGCACTGCTGGGCGAGTTTGCAGTTCATTTCAAAATAGCTAAAACGCGAAAGGAATCTAGGACACAGATACAAGATAGTACAAGCGCTCGTCTTGCCGTCTTCTCGTGTGCTTGTTTCGTTTTGCGCTGTAGCTATCCTAAAATTTAAGAAATTTTTGTGATGGCATGACTATTGTAGTGATTTCGGTTTAGATTGATACACGTCTTAAGTTATCCTCTTTCGTGCTCGGGTTGTTCCAGTGTAGCTTGCTTGTATTTATTGAAACACTGAAAATAAAAAGTGCATGAATAGCGCGGTGGGAAAGCGCTTGTCTCTGAATACCCGGTTTTATATCTTACACAAAGTGACTTGTGTTTTTATCTGCTCCACACTCCGGTGGCCGTTTTGGTACCAGAAAACTGCAACGTGTTTCTCACAGAATGGGGAGTTAAGGCTTTTATAGGAATGAATAAACTTATTTCACACATATTTCTAATGTCGTTACTGTTTTTTTTCGTTTATTTCTCATGTAACATAAACAATCAAATAGGCAAGACCCTTGACACTTTCCAGGTTGCACCTTGATGGCTAGGAAGTTGTGTTTGTGGGAGCTGTGCATGCCTCCTTTACGCAAGTGCATGGCGGGCGGGGCCCACAGGGGTTCGTTGACTGGCTTGAACACTGAAAAAAAATTTTATGCATAAATACAAGAATGCTACCATTAGCAGCTGTTTAGAAGCTCTTATGCCACTAGATGAGAAACAAGAGATTCATGCGGTAAAATTTCTTCTAACAAGAATGTAAGATATTTGGGAGAAATTTTCACGCCGATGTAACCCCTAAACTGTAACTGGGGAAGCCAAGAAAAAAGTCTGGGCAAGAAAATAATAGTGAGATTTAGAAATGCGGTAATCATTACATTGCTTCCCAAAATTTATTTTCTTTAACCCCAACCTACCCACAGGTGGATTCAAAGCCTTTACACTAATATTTAGAGCGAAAATGTAATGTTATTAACCACCCAGTTGCGGAAGATGTCGGCTGTGGTTGGAATGGGAGTCACCTCAAATAGCTTCGAAAAATGTGCGCTAGACTTGAAGGACGCAAATCTGTGCTTACAATTTTGGCACTAAATCGGCAATAACGCTCCAATCTATATATGCAGTAAACGTTTCCAAAAACACGCTGGCTTTATACAGAGCAGAAGCACGGTCGTCTATACCCTATATGAACTGTCAGAATGTTGATGGAAAGAAAGTAGGAGTCCTAATGGCCCTTGGCCGAACTGTGCCGGCTTGTATTGTTTTCTGACGTGCTGCTTCTAAACATGCCCATATAGATTGGGTACACAAGGCCACAATACCAAAGGTCCTCCTCTTCCGAGGGCAAAGACTTCAGCATCCGGTTTCACGATGTTCGTCTAAGGGTATCCCTTTCCTCAATACTTTTTCAAAGATTGTTCTTTGTTTTTCATTCAACTCGCTGGAGGAATTTTCTGATGAACTTTATTCATTCTATACACAATCATTACCATTTGATACTTGACATTATATTGTCACGAAGCCTAAGACGACGCAGTTGTCTTAAAGGAAATCAAGTTTATTGGAGTGAACTTGTGCTCCCGTAAGAACTCAAAGAATACAGGCGGCAAAGCAGCAGTTAAAAACGTGAGGTGCGAAGGCAAGCACGACGATTCGAATGCTACGGCATCTGCTCTTCGGGAATTTATCACTTGGTGCGGGGGTTTCTCGAATAGTCAAAAAGTATACAGAACACTGTAGATCAACGAAGATTATTCTAGGCTGTTCACTTCAGTTCGGAATGCTCTCCCTATCAGAAGAGATAACAAAGGCGGCACAGAAAGAAAGAACGGAACACGCGCCTCTCTTGGCCCCCAGACAACACCGATAACAGAGACTGGCGCCGGCGCGTAGCAAAAGCCAAACACGACTACACAAAAACCAATGCATGGTTTGCGGCATTATCCCCCCTCTACGAGTGCATCGACCTGATGCTAACAAAGCGACAGTCCGAACAAATAAAAGTCTGTCATTGTGCGTAAAAAGGCCCATATAATCGCGAGACACTCTTTCTCAGAGGCTGAATAGTTTTTTTTTCCTTGGAAAGGCCACAGCTGGTATAGGACATTACGTATCCTCCCCCGCTTTGCTTTTCGACGATGACAGCCCCCAAGCCTATATCACTGGCATCCGTGTGAATTTCCGTTTCGGCGTTTTCGTCGAAATGAGCGAGCACGGGCGGGCTTTGCAGGCGTTGTTGCAGTTCGGAGAATCCTTCCTCTTGGGCACTTTCCCAGCTGAAAGGCGTGCTATTTTTCGTGAAGCACGTTAGTGGCTCTGCAATGCCTGCGAAGTTTTGCGACGAAGCGTCGGAAGTATGGGCACACTCCAAGAAATCTGCGCACGCCCTTCTTATCTTTCTGTCTTGGGAAGTTCGCCATGGCTGACGTTTTCGCCGGTTCAGGCAGGGCTCCATCGCGGTTGACAACATGGCACAAAAACTTGAGTTCCTCGTACGCGAAGCGCCACTTTTCAGGCTTCAGCGTCAACCCCGGCGTACGGATGGCTTCGAGTAGAGACAGCAACCTTGCAAGGTTTTCGTCGAAATTCCGGGAGAATACCACAACGTGGTCGAGGTATACCAGGCAGGTGTTCCACATCAGGGCATCTAGCACAGTGTCCACGACTCCTTGGAACTTTTCTGGTGCCGTGCATAGCCCAAACGCATCATCTTAAACTCGTATAGGCCGTCCGGGTTTATGTATGCAATCTTCTTTCGATCTCTCTCGTCCACTTCGATTTGCCAGTAGCCTGTCTTCAGATCCATCCATGAGAAGTACTTCGCGTGGCAGAAGGAGTCGAGGGCGTCGTCGATTCGTGGCAAGGGAGTACACGTCCTTTTTAGTGATTTGTTCTATCGTCGGTCGTCAACGAAAAACCTTAATGTGCCGTCGTCTTTCTTCACGAGTACGAACGGCGCAGCCCACGGATTTTCGATGGCCAAGATGGATTTTCGACGGATTTTCGATGTCGTCGTTGAGCATGTCGTGAACTTTAGTCCGGATGGCTTCGCACTTGTTTGAAGAGACACGTTACGGTGACTGTAGGGTAGGCCGGGCTCATTCTTGGGTTATAATCCAGTGCTTCGCCAGAGGTGTCTGACGTAACTTTGAGTTCGACGAAAAGCACTCGCTGTGGCGACGCAGCAAAGCCAATAACTTGTTCCTTTTTTCTTGCGGTAGCGCCGGATTCACGTTGAAGGGGTGCGGATGCTTGAAGGTATCTTCGGGTGCGCGTTCTAAGTCGGCGACTGCGATCACGTCACAAGCTTTTTGCGTTTCTTCGAGAAACGCAATTGCATCGCCCTTGTTTAAATGCTGGTACTCATCGGTGAAAGTGGTAAACAAAACGTGGTATCTGTGCTGCTTAAACCGCGCAATGCCTCTTGCGGTAGACACACCGCGGTCGAGAAGCAACCCTCGGTCGGTCTTCATGATAGCGTCAATGTCAGGAGCAGCACCTTCACAGTAGACGGTGATCAAGCTAGCGCGGGGTGGCAGGGTGACATGATAATCGGCGATCCTTACAGCTGCACGGTGTTCGGGGTTCGGTTGCGGCATCATGGAGTGATCGGAGGAAATAGGTATCGCCTTGGTCTGCAGATCGAGTATTGCGCCGTTGTCCATCAAAAAGTCCATTCCGAGAATTTGTCGCGGGAGCAGTGGGGCAAGATAAAGAACGCGGCAGGGTCCGTCGTGCCGTCTACGGTGACGCGGGATGTGCAGGTTCCACTTGGTGTCATGAGGTGGCCTCCTGCTGTGCGTATGTGGGGACTGTCCAATCTGGTCATAACTTTCTTCGGCTTACCCGCAAATGGTCCGCTCATTACGGAGTAGTCGGCTCCCGTGTCTTTGAGGGCGACTACATCAAAGCCGTCGATGGACAACTGGACATCGGACGCCGCTTTCCTCGAGTTTCGAGTGCGTCGAGGCGTCGTATCTCGGCTTGTGCGTGTTGGAGGTGAGGAATTATGCGTCGTCGTTATGATCTTCTTCTTAGCTTCAGGCCTGGTTATGTCGGTACGCGTCGCGCCATGTAGTTCTCGTCGTGTTCGATAGTGATGTCAGGTATCCTTTGGGTCGTAGGGCTCGGGCTCGAATCAAGGTGTTCGGTGCGTCCTTGCGTCATTGGAGGGTTTTCATTTTTTCGCCGTTGTGCAACTTCACCTCCAGAAGTTGCTGCTTTTAGTTTCCCCCGAGTAGGTTGGGGGACATTCCATGTGCGAAATCAGCATTGCCAGGGCGGTTCGGCGACTGGTATGGGTAGGGCGACGGCGATCGGTTATAACGGGATAGTCCATGGCTGGTGTTGGAGAGGTATTCATCGATCTCTAGTGGGCGCTGGCCGGGTCGGGGGCGCGGTGCGTCGACGGAGAACCCTCGAAAACCAAGACTCTTGTAGGGGCAGCTACGGTAGATGTGGTTGGCCTCTCCGCAGTGGTAGCACAGAGGACGATTATTGGGAGTTCGCCATACGTTCGTCTTCCTCGGCGTCTGGTTTTAGACCACAGGTGATCGGGCGGGCGACAGTGGGCGGTGGTACGGCGGGGCCTCTTGAAAAGGAGCTGGAGCAGGTCGGAGTCGACAAAGAGTTTCGTCGCAGGCCATAGCTTGTGGCTCACGGGGTGCTTCCGACGGCGTGGAAGATCCCAGTGCGTGTTGAACTTCTCCGATAAGGTCGGTCAGGGATGCGACTTGGGGTTGCGGTGTTGTTGGGAAATTTTTTCTCAATTCTTCGGAAAGACGGCGCGGATCTTCCCGTAAGTCTTCTGTCGGGAATACACGGCGGTTGACGTGGTTCGCCAAAAACGTGTTGTGTGGTTGATCGTACTGCCTCGAACGCAAGTCCAGGGTCCTCTCGATCATGGGCGCCTCGATCACGAACTTAGCGACGGTTCTTGGGGGTTTGCGAATTAGTCCAGCGAACAGCTCCTACTTGACGCCCCGCATGAGAATGAACAGCTTCTTCTCTTCCGCCATTTCTGGGTCAGCTCGTCGTAATAGCATCTTCATATCCTCAACTAACACTACAAAACCTTCTTTGGGGTGTTGAATTCGTGTCTGCAACAGTAGCTCAGCTCGTTCTGTGCGCACCACAGTTGTGAACGTTTTCAAATATTCTGTTTTGAAGATGCCCCATCATGTTAGTGAGCTCTCGTAGTTTTCAAACCAGGCTCGAGCCGAGTCTCCGAGGTAGAAAAACACCTGCCTCAAGGTTTCTTCGTCATACCATCGGTTGCAATTTCGGATGCACTACAGCTTCTCTAGGAACTCTTCGTGGTCTTCCGCAGGAGATCCTCGGAATGATAGGGGCTGCCAAGGTTGCTGCAGAACGACAAGAGGATTGGCTTGGTTGACCATGGTGTTGGTAGCGACGTCTTCCTATGTCACTTTCTCCTCTAGTAGACCGAGTTTGGGTGGGAGGCCTTCCTGTCGGCGGCTGGTGTGAGTGGGGCTAGCTTGGCGACTTGCAGATGGTTGAGGGTGCATGTACCCTGCACCTCCTCGAGATGTCACGAAGCCAAAGACAGGGCAGTTGTGTTCAAGGGAAACAACTTTATTGCAGCGAACTTGTGCTCCCCTAATAATTCAAGCAATACAGGCGGCGAAGCACCAGCCAACAAAGTGACATGCGAAGGCGAGCGCGACGATTGAGAATGCCACGGCATCTGCTCTGGGGGAATTTATCACTCGGCGTAAGGGTTTCTCGAATAGTCGAAGGGTATCTAGAACACTGTAGATCAACGAAGAATATTATAGGCTGTTCACATTAGTTCGGATTGCTCTCCTTATAGGAAGAGATAACACAGGCGGCACAGAAAGAAAGAACGGAACACGCGCCTTCCTTGGCCCACAGACAACACCGATAACACAGACCGGCGCAGTCGGGCGGCAATAACAAAACACAAATAAACAAGCCCAATGCATGGTTTGCGGCAATATCGGACACCTGACATTCATAATTTTGTAAATATTCTAACAAAACGTTTCACTAACCGGCGAAGAGGGGATCTGCTTTCTTAAAATAGCACTCGTGACGTTGTCAAGGAGAGTAAGCTATCGTATAAACGCCAAGCCGATATGGCTATTTCAGAATTTTTAAACATTTGCTGTAAACTCATGGACAGTTTAAATACATACCGCGGAGCGCATGGCATAAGGTACCGGTGGCGTCATCTGGCAGCAGCCATTGATTACGCATGGACATTCACAGTTGTGACATAAAGAAAGAAATACTAGTAAGAGTGTAGATTCCCATAGAGCCCAGCGGCAGAATGACTGTAGTGCAGCGTAGCGCAGCGAGCGTGTAGCCAAAGTACTAACCGTACTTTCGCTCACCTTGGTACGTTCACTTTTTGGCGGACACCAATTTCGCGGACACCAATTTTGGCTGGTAGCTTGAATGGCTGGAAAGCGGTGCTCAGGGCGACGGTCATCGATTGGGTATTGGGAGGTTTTAACGCAATTATTAGTGTTTATTTGAATATATCATCCTCAGGCTTAGTGCGCGCATGCTTAAAAACATTTTGTTTTCTGAAATGTGAAATTGCAATTTACAGTTCCATTCACAGATAGTTAGGAATTTGCCGATGTGATCACATCTTGTCAAGCCACATAAAAAGACACGTCATAAATGAAGAAATATTTATTGCATGGCACTAAACGAAACAACAAGTTCAAAATGTCATCATTCTTTGCAACACGCATATAACAATAAAGAGCGGGTAATACACCACAACAGAGACAATACACAGTAGTGAGAGAAAAATCCGTTTCCAGGAATGAAAAAAAAATGCACAATTAAGGGTAGCCCAACCACACAAAGGATTTATTCTCCACGGCATTTGAAAATTCAGTAAATCCAGAGGATTCAGTATCCACAGTTTTATTTGTAGCTACGACACCCTCAGAATCTGTGCGTTGTTGCAGTCGTAAAAATATATCAACCATAAAAAAATATAGACACTGGGATGCTTGCAAATGTTTACGACCACAATCTCCGCAGATAATGTTTTTATTCTGACAATTTCTGTAGTTAGGATGTGAAAGATGTGAAGCACTTGTGCCCCGTTAACCAAAAAGGCTTTGATGGCCTTGCTTTTTGATGAACTCTAATGAGGTCAATTGACTCGGGGCAACTTCAAATACGTAGCACTAATTGATCAGAAATCACATTTGTGTGGATATGCACACGAAAAACGTTAAGAGGACTAAAGTCAACTTCCTATTGGTTCCTTACAAGGGTGCATTTTCCCAAGAAGCCGGGTTATCTTCCGAAAGCGTCGCTTTCCCGGTAAAGGCAAAGGGCTAGGCGGGGATGTTTTAGGTACGTGTACGTAGTCAAACGGCATATTCCAGGCTCGAATAAGGCAAACAAATTCATGTCTTCGCTGTCTATACGAGCAGTCTAATATAAGAAATAGAGAAGCAGTATATGCTTCTTTGGTATGAGATAATGGTGGCACATTAAAGAGTTCCATAAGATAACGCGACAATATTTGTGAGACCACGCGCCCCATTTTTGCCATTTCGAATACGCACCACGAGCACAATTTCAAAAGTGCCGCGTACAACTGCACAACTTAACTTGACATTACTATGCTTTGCATCTCACAACCAGGCACCAGGCAGAGAGGAATGCTACTAGTGTACATTTTACCTCAGGCATGTTTCGAAATCCACCACGTGCTATGACAGAGGTTAAAAATGTCTGTGCCGCATATATTCTCGCTGATTACACCGTATAAGTGTATTCTGCATGGCATTGTACACTTTGTCTGCCTGGTTACAACAAGAAGAATTACAGTGCAGTACGATTTACGAGGAACATCCTGGGAGCACTGCGTATATTTGCAGGCTGTGCTTCACCTGAAAACAAAGAGTCCGGAAACAGACCGCCCCCCCTACACAGTCGGTGGATACTGCACTTAGAACAGCGTATCTGTTTTCCACGATGGGAGTACACAATTCGCCAGAAAAAAAAAACACCTGTATAAAGTTTTCCCTTTTAATGTGTTACACTAAGTGCAGAAGAACTTCTAAGGCGCAGCAAGAGATCCATTACTTGGACTCCAACAAGAAACACGAACAAAGAAACAGAGTAGACAAGACAGGCGCTGGAAACTAATCTCCCACAAGTCCAGCAAGAAGCTCTTCTCAGCTAAGACAGGCATCCTTTCTGAGGGCGTTACGAGCGTATTTGACAACGTAGGTCCCAACATGGTTCTCTTAATCTAGGTCACTCGTACAACACGCGGCACGTGCGGTGACAAACTGCATTTAGCATGACCGCTTACCCTGAAAGTCTCCATAATGTAAAAGGGTTTTCGTGGATGTACTGTTTTCACAATATCAGGTCTAGCAGCCACAATATATTGCGAGTGGAGTTTAAAGACTGGACGCTGTTGTGAGTGGTTTTGATGAGATGAGGCGCGTCAGAAATAAAAAAGTTTGTTCCTTGGGTCAACGACAGGCTTTTCAGTTGTGACGCCTTATTGAGGGCCGAGACTTGCGTTAGATCTTCGGGTGCTAATGGCGAGGTTCAATACATGGCGTACAATTGGGGTACCCGTCAGGAGTATCAATAAGGCAGGAAGAAGCATTGCAGGCATTCATTATAACAACTGAATAACTCTGGGAGAACAGTTGGCACAGCCACTTTTGTGAGTCGTGTGAGGGCAGGATGCATGAAGTCCTGTGCCATGAAGTGCTTTCATGTTTTACCAGCGCAAATTAAACGGGACGAGAGAGGAGTGCACAAAACGAGCGCTACAAACAACTGATGTTTTATTGAAAAGGAAAACATCGCCTACTACAGGAAAATCGCCTACTACAGCGAGTGCGAAGGCAGGACGGGTAGGGTAGGCTGCTGCGTCTACGTAGAGAGTATGCTCAGAGAGAGGTTAGCGGGAGAGGTGTGCTTGGGCTCGGGCTAGACGGCGTCCGCGATGGTAGGCTGGATGCATATTTCGCGGGATCAGCTTAATGTGGAGACGCCCGCAGAGAAGCCGGGGGATGTAAGCTGGAGGATCTAATAGAAGCGGAGAGTTGTCATGAATTCGATCGAGGATCTGCCGACCAGCCGGGGGCCTGGAAAGGCGCGTGAGCTGGGCCAGGCGATGGGCTTCGATTAGTTCGTCTGTGGTATTATGTATATCAAGCGCGAGGATATAAGTGAGTCTATAAGACAAGGAGAAGTTGTCGTAGAACTGTATTGCGGAAGTATCCTGTAACATCGCTGACCTCCCGAAAAGAAAGTGCATGATGGGAGATCTTTGATCCACAAGAAGATAGGAGGGAACATGGACGAATTCTTCAGGGTTAACAAAAGTGCCTGGTTCTTTGCGGCCTAGCTAAAAAAGTAATACCGGGTAAAGATAGAACAATCATATGCACCAACAGCCAGCTGCGATGATGAGGCTGCCTCAGTGAAGATATCGAGTCAGCAATGAATAAGGGGACAGTCAAGTTCACAATCGTAACGGGAAACGTTAACCGAAATTTAAGCACAAACGCAGTAGAAGAAAAATCTGTGTAACATTTTGGGACAGGTACTGGCATCACTCGAGGATACACGCGGATTGGTTTTGCGGATAAAAACACCTTGACGCACATTCTTCTGCAAACGAAAGACTAAGAGATTGACATGGGAAAGCCACAACGGGATGACAAAAACGAAATTGACTTCCTTCTACGTTTACACCCAGGTAGTGCAAAGGACGTGAAGGTTCTCGGCGAAACTCGGTGAAGTGATCATAGGGTGGTTAGGTGCAAGAACTGGTTGAATATCAAAAGGGGAAAAAATATTCTCATCAAATGTAATATATCCAGCATCAAGTTAGTAAATACAGCGCAGGGAAGTTTGAAATAACCCCTTTGAACAATTTAACGCTTTACGCGATGAGAACAAGGACAGTGTTGACATACGTCGTGACAACCTAATCACTGCTATTGGTGAACCAGCACGTAGCAAACAAACTGAAAAACTAGATCAGCAAACGAAGATACTATTTTGAAGCGTAATATCACCAAATATTTGAAAATTGAGGGTGCTGTCAAAGTTGATAACAAAAGTAAACCAAATAACATGCGTGCGTATGACTTTCAGTCATCCAGGAAACCATGGAAAGAAGAGAAAGGTAGGAGGCAACAAAGCGAAAAATGGCTGTTGGTAGACACCGAATGTACGCACTAAGAGACAACAGGGTAACATTAAGCGCAATATGACCGAGATCATAATATAAAATAGCGGAACGATAGAACACCAAGTGAGGTTCCAGCACTCTGAATCAGTTCGTACAATGTATTACCAAATAGCTCGACCACATACGTTCTTACGTTATAATCTTCTTTGGGCCGCTCATGCACGCTTACTCACCACATTGACAGAGGAACTCATAACACTCATTACGACAACGGCCGTATCGTGTGTCAGTCAAAACACCTGGCTATATTGACAGTCATGTGGACGAAATCCTTGAACGGGGCGTCATACCTACTTCCAACAGCCCATGGGCGTAACCGGTTGTTTTCATTAAAAGAAGAGCGGATCCATTCGCTTCTGTTGTTGATTAACGCAGACTCAACGAAATATCACGCAAGGATGTTTAACCCTCTCGTTAGAATTGAGGACGCCCTCGACACTTTGTATGGAGCCTAGTTCTTTTCTTCCCTTGATTTAAGGTCTGCCTACTGGCAGGTCCCCATGGCGTGGGCTGATAGTGCAAAAACGGCCTTTGCATCACCAAATCGCTTGTACGCTGGAACACCGTTTGCTGAGTTCACTGCCGGTTCTCTTGTGTCGCTGTGGATGCTCTGAACTGTTCTTCGTCATGCGCAGAAGTTACTATCCAAGTATCATGGTCCTTATAGTTTAATCGAGCGTACGTATCCAGTGAACTGCTCTAGTTGAGCCGCTCACGTTGTCCCGGAACCTTCCTTGTCGTGGTCGCGAAAATGTCTACGTTGACCGCCTAAAGGCCTACTACGAAACAATGGTTTTATCCTGCGATTATGTCGCAAGGTTGCCTCTTTTTTCCTGGGGGGGGGGGTGATTGTAGTGCAAAAGGTTAGCCCATTTAGAGGAAGCTATTGTACACTGAGGAGGACACATTATTACCCATTCGGGTATGCTACGATATGCGCCCGCGGGCAATAATGAGTAGGCAGTGAATGGGGCTGCGCAGACAACGAGGATGCATCACCAGCTTTTTTTTCTTGGGTTCTCAAAATTTTTAACATCACGTCTTTCACATTCCCCACAGCTGTGTTTTACCCTTAGTTTTAATTCCTAACCATTTCACTAAATCTGACTTGGCCAATTCCCAGAGTGGATACACGCCATTGATTTGTCGTATCAACCAACCAACCTTTTTGTGAACGCGCCACGATCTCGGATATCTCGCTGCACCTTAATCATAGCTCCGGCTACTCCTCTAGATGTTTACCTGATTACCATCTTTCCAATATATATTCACAAAACTATACCGGCAAAAATACCTGGCGGCAACATTCCACTGTAGCTGCAGACTGTGCTTAAGACAAGAAAATTGCTGTGGTTAAGTTTAGCTAACCATGGTTGATAGCGAAAGCTTCACTACCATTGCTAGGGCTGTTGTCAAGGCGTGGTCGAAGTGTGATTTCGCAATGATATTGTAACAAGGTGGTAGGACCGAAGACAAGAACCATGGCGAAGGATGAGGAACGGTCTATTTACAGTATTTACAAGCGATCATGGCCCTGTTGGCTCAGTCTACACGCAGCCTCGTCCTCGCCGTCTTCCACGCTGAGGTATGCCGCCGTGGGGGATTTGTCCTTCGGTCCCGTGACACTACCCCCAGGGCAAAGGCGACCGTTCCGGTCTAGGCCATAGAGTTACGACTCGAAGGCGGTGTCGTTGATTCCTTTCTACTGCGAGGGTCTGACTCGGCAGTTCGACCTTGTCTTAGCAGTGCCCGATTGGCATTCGCAGTGGTTCACGAGGCTTGTGATAGGTTGAGGGAAATTGGAGAACACGAGTGCTGTACGGTTGGACGGGCCTGTACAACGTTCAGCTTTGTTATTGGGGCCTCTCAATCGGGCAGCTACAGGCAGCTCCTGGTCCACAAGCTCTGGCACCAGTACCTCAATTTCTTCGCGGCAAAGCTTTTCCCGTGACGGAGAATCCATCGGACGTAACCAGCGGGACCTCGATGATGTCGACGCGCAGTGTGAAAGTTTTGGCTTCCATAGCTGCGGTCAAGAGGAGATGGGATGAGTATAGAAAGTGAAGCCCTTGCCGCCACAGATGATGGTGATGGTCGTAATAAGCATCGGCCCCGGAACAGCCGTGACCACCGCCGACCCCACGAGGCAGCGTTCAAACCCTCGGAGAAGCAACGTAGATCTGGCCGCGGGAATGTCGTCCGCTCTACCTCTGGTCGTGGCTCGTCAGTTCGTCTGCTCTCGCCGGGCAGGACAGGGGAGAAGGGGCTGGGAAATGGTAGCGTTTATGGCTCACCGGGACTCGGGCGGGCCGATACTTTCCAAGCGGCAGGATGAGGCCGCTTCATGAGTCGAGGCGGGGTGGAGCTCGGGGCTGGTATGGGACTGTACCCCGAACCCTCCACCAATATGTAACGTGGCGGCAGCACAGACGGCAGCACAACCATGGCCAAGAATGATGAACGATTTATTTACAGCTTATTTACATGGCGGCTAAGTCATAGCCCGCACAGACAGCGCGCGCCCAAAGATCTTCGTAATCCTAGGCTGGGATGACAGAGCCACGCTGCGTTGGCCTCTTCATCTTGTTCTCGCAATCGTCGAGACGGCGTGACCCGCGTCGGCAGCCCCAGCGCCACCGCTACCAGTACTCGACGATGTCCCCCCGCCTCGCATCCCCAGTCCGTGATCAGCCGATGTAGTACCGCCATGACCCGATGACGTGACCAGACGACGACGACGTTTCCCCCAGCCCAGTAGTCAGACGTGGTTCGAGATACTTTCGACGTTTCGCCGAGGCAGATGAGGTGCGAAGCTGGGGCCAGGACGGAAGGGAGGGACCCGCACACTCCACCAAAATGCAATGAGGCGGCAGGACAGGTGGCACAAACCATGGCGAAAAATGACAAATGATCTATTTACAGTATTTACAAGCGGACATGACCGAGTCCGCTCAGTCTGCAGGCGCCCCCTCCCTCGTAGTCTCCCACGTCGAGTTATGCCGGCGTGGGGCATTGTCCACTGGTCCCGTGACAGTACACATATCTGTTTGCAATGAATACACTGCTTATTCATTATCCTCTTCGCCTCAGGGCATTTTTTAAGGCTCGCAGCTGTACAAACGACCACACCAGAATGTGCGTATTCCCCCATAGCACACGGCTCTGCACCGAACGTGGCCTCCTGACATCCTATGTGGTGCGCTTATCATTGCGGCGGCAGCCTCGCCGCCTTCCTCTACCAGGTGGTGACATGGGTGCCGCGCACATCTCTCTTTCCTTCTGGCCTACCTCTCCCCGGCCTCCTATCTCTCCCCGCCATCGGGCTGCTGACCCGGGTCGGGCGCTCCGCCAGGTGGTAACACGTGTTTCGCGCGCGTCTCCGTTGACTCCTTGCCTACCTCTCGTAAAAAGGGATGCAATCTGGGATAGTTGGAAAGACATATTCTGGAATGCAACAGCGCGAACGTAAACAAATACAAAGAAATTTGGACACACGTTGTATCAACGTGTGTTTCAGAAAGCATGAATTGTCATGAAAGGGACCCACCTCATCCCCCCTTTCATAACATTGTAGTAAGTGCCGCGGATGTAAACCTAATTTACCTGAAGCTGGCGTTTTATTTATGCACCGTAAAAAAATGCCACGCGACATAATGGATGCGTTCCACATGGCAGAAAGAGTAGACAAGTGTGTCAGCCAAGGAAGTGAGGGTATTCAGAATTGTCGCAGAAGCCGCTCGGCACCGCCGTGCAAGCGGTTCTCACGGGCGGGGGCTTTTCCTTTCTCTTCGGGCTGCCGCCGGCTTGTTGACAGTGCACCTTTTGTGATAGACGCGTATTGGCGACGCCGCCGCCTGCTTACTACAGGGGCCATTTCCCCACCCTCTTCAGCGGCCACCTTTCGGGGGAACGCTTAACTTGTTGTCCGGCCAACTCTTTGTTTATTTATTATATATTTAGAGGTACCCTCAAGGCGGAAGCATTATAGAGGGGAGTGGGTTTTAGGATTCACGAACGAGTACAGCTTACAGGGCATATCAAGCAAACATACAAAAAGGAGTTGCGCGAGAACACACAATAAAAAAGTTCACAAGTAGAAGAAGCCAACATTGCTACAAGAAGAAACCAACATTGCTTTTACAAGAATGATCAAGCCAACACAAGAGAAAATAATCATTCGTAGTTATTGGAGTGGTTTTGATTGCTGATAACTGATCGGAAAGCGTCATTGCTTACGATAGTCGCAATGGCTGCCGGAAGGATATTCCAGTCGCGTGATGTTCGTGGAATGAATGAAAATGCGTACGAACGCGTGTGACTCATATGTATGATAACCTTCTGGACATGATCACAACGTGATGATACGTAGTTTGGTGGATAAATTAGGTTGTTGCCTAATGTGGGATTATAAAATATTTTGTGGAATAAGCAAAGTCGTTTTATTTGGTGACTGGTGACTAAATCAGCTAAATTGAGGCTGCCTTTCATGGATGATATACTGGCGGTGCGATGGAAGTTGGAGAGAATAAATCGAGCAGAGTTATTCTGAACCATTTCTGAACCATATTGACTAAGTATGTTTGGTCTGGGTCCCATATCGCGGCTCCGTATTCACGTTTGGTTCTAACTAGTGTTTTACAAACAAGTAACTTTAAATAGGAGAGGCGTTAAAGCTAGGTTGGGATTTGTGAGTCCCCTAGGTTAGAGGTTAAGATCACATCGGAGTTTTAGGGTACAGCGCCGTACCGTGGAACTAGACGGATCTTGCGCCGAGACAGAGTCTCGGCCGTCGTTTCTCGAGCGGTTTGTGTACTCTCCGAGAATAGGAGAGGTAAACAAAGTTGAGGAGCTAGAGTGATTTGTGCGCACTCGGAGCTAGCGTCTAGCTGGAGTTTGAAGTTTTTCGTTCTTACTACCCATGTACCCAGTTATCCTACTGTAAATAGCTGTATATAAACTCTCCGTTTCACCTAATCAACCCTAAGGCCTCGAGTTCGTCAAATCGACCGCCATCCCCAAGAACTTCAACACCACTGCCCTGCCAGCCTCCTGCCAAATCAACCAGAACCCGGGCGATTGGGTTCCTGATCGACACCGGACTTCGGGGAAACGAACCACACCCATCTTTACTGAACCGATGCGAAAATAGGCGAAAGTCCGAACAAATAAAAGTAAAAGTCCCTCATCCCGCGTAGAACGGTTTTAAGCGAACCGGAAACCCCATCGGGGATCGCTTCGTGGGTAAGTTGGCCAACACGTCGTAGAATCTGGTAGGGTCCGAAATACCGTCGTAGAAGCTTCCACTCAGTCCGCTTCGTTGGATGGAAGTCGAAACCCACACACGATCCGCGGGGGCTACTCGGCGTCGGAGGTTGTAGCGGCCGGCATCCACCAGATGCTGGTCCGTTGTACGAACTCGAGCGAGCTGGCGGGCCTTCTCCGCACGTTCAGGGTATCATTGGACGGCGGCGTTGAGGTCGTCGTCTTCTACGGCTGGAAGCATGGCGCCAAGCATCGTAGTCGGCCACCTTCCGCCGCATACAAGCTCGAACGGTGTCATCTGCGTAGTTTCTTGGACAGCCGTGTTGTACGCAAACGTGACATATGGGATCACTTCGTCCCAGGTCTTATGTTCAACATCGACGTACAGGGACAGCATATCCGAAATCCTCTTGTTCAAATGTTCCGTTATTCCATTCTTTTGGGGGTTTTAGGCCGTCGTTCTTCGGTGATCCGTCTTGCTGTAGCGTAAGATCCCTTGCATCAGCTCCGCAGTAAAGGCCGTTCCGCGGTCCGTGATTAAGACTTCAGGGGCTCCATGACGCAACACAACTTGACTTATGAAGACGTCTGTGACTTCTTGGGCAGTCCCCTCTGGAAAGCAGCGGTCTCTGCTTAGCGCGTCATGTAGTCTGTCGCTACAACAATCCACTTGTTCTCGGATCGGGACGTAGGGAACATGCACAAAAGGTCCATTCCGATCTGGTGCAAACGCCTTGATGGGACGGCGAACGGTTGCAGTAGTCGGGCTGGTCTCGTCGGCGGCGTTTTTCGTCGCTAATAGTCACGGCAGGTCCGCACGTAGTGGGTGACGTCGGATTGCCTTGCCCACGTCGGACGTGGGTGACGTGGGCAAAGCCGGTAGTACTTCGCCTTGATTTTTCAATTGTGCGAGCTGTGCCAGGATGTACGGAAGACCGGTCATCGTGGCACGCTTCAAAATTTTATTGCGAAGATTTGCCGGAATGACAAGAAGGTAATTCATTCTCGTTCCGAGGCAGAATTTTTTTTCACGATGATGGAGTTATTGAGGCTGAATGCTTGTAACTTTTGTTTGAAGGCCTCAGGCACGGCGACATTGCGTCCTTCTAGGTAGTCGATCATGACGCGTAACTCGGAATCGGCACGCTGTCGGGCGGCCAGATTTCTCTCCGTCATGACTCCGAAGAACGCGCTGTCGTAATCGGGTCTTGAGGGGGTGGATCGACAGGGGCACGGGACAGGCAGTCGGCGTCAGAGTGTTTTCTGCCCGAATTATGGACAATTGTAACGTCGAATTTCTGACGGCGCGAGCTCCATCGCCTAAGGCGGCCAGAGGGGTACTTCAAATTCGCAAGCCAACACAGCGCATGGTGGTCGGTCACAACCATGAACGGTCTACCATACACGTATGGGCGAAATTTTAAAATGGCCCATATGGTAGCCAGGCACTTTTTATGGGAGCCAGAGTAGTTTTTCTCCTCCTTCTGCATACCATGGCTGGCATAGGCGATTACCTTTTCGCAACCGCTTTGCTTTTGGACGAGGACGGCACCCCAGCATATATCACTGGCGTCTGTGTGCATTTCCATTTCAGTGGTTTTGTCGAAATGAGGGAGCACGGGCGGGCTTTGCCGGCGTCGTGGCAGCTCGCAGAATGCTTCCTCTTCGGCAAGTTCCCTGCTGTAATGCGTGCTATCTTTCGTCAAGCGTGTGAGTGGCTCGGAATGCTTACGAAGTTTGCGACGAAGCGCCGGTAGTATGCGCACAGTCCGAGAAATCTTCGCACGCTCTTGTTGTCTTTCGGTCTTGGTAAGTTCGCAATGGCTGAAGTTTTTGCCGGGTCACGCAGGACTCGCGCGGCCTTTAGGACGTGACTCAAGAACTTCAGTTTCTGGTACGCGAAACGACACTTTTCAGATTCAGCGTTAACCCTGACGTACAAGTGGCCTCGAGAACAGACGCCAACCTTGCAAGGTGTTCCTCGAAAGTCCAGGTGAATGCCACATCGTCGTCAAGGTATACGAAGAAAGTTTGCCACTTCAGGCCAGCTAGTACAGTGTCCATGGCTCTTTGGAACGTTGCTGGCGCCGTGCACAGCCAAAAAGGCATCACCTTAAACTCGTATAGGCCGTCCGGGGTTATAAATGCAGTCTTCTGTAGGTCTCTCTCCTACACTTCAATTTACCAGTAGCCGGTCTTCAGATCATCGATGAGAAGTACTTGGCAAGGCACAGGTGGTCGAGGGCATCGTCGATTCGCGGGAGGGGGTACACATTCTTTTCGGTGATTTTGTTGAGTCGCCGGTTGCGAACCTTATTGTGCCGTTTTTTTTTCTCTACGAGTTAAACCGGCGCAGCCCAGGGGCTTTTCGATGGCTCTATACTATCGTAGCTGAGCATGTCGTCGACTTGAGTCCGGATGGCTTCCCGCTCCTGTGAAGAGATGTGGTACGGTGACTGTCGGGTAGGTCGGGCTATCTTTTGACTTATATTCGATGCTTCGCTAGGGGTGTCTGACGTAATTTTGAACATGACGAAAAACGCTCGCTGTGGCGACGATGCAAATTCAGTAATCTATCCCGATGTTCTTGCTGCAGCGCCGGGTTCATGTCTAAAGGATGGGGCAGCTTGGAAGCATCTCCGCGGGCGCGTTCAACGTTGGCGACCGCGATCACTTGACTTGCTTCTTACGTTTCTTCAAGAAACGCAATTGAAGCGCCCTGGTTTAGATGCTGGTACTCCTCGGTGAAATTTGTCACTAAAACGTTGGATTTGCACTCCTTAAATCGCGTAATGCCTCTTGCGACGGAGACACCGCGGTGTAAAGCAACCTTTGGTCACTCTCTATGATAGCGTCGATGTCAGGAGCACCATCCTCACAGTAGACGGCGATCATCAAGCTTGCGAGGGGTGGCAGGATGCCGTGATCGTTGGTGATCCTTACAGCAGCACGGCGATCGGGGTTCAGTCGCGGCATCGTGGAGTGATCGGAGGAAAAAGTTATCGACTTTCTCTGCACATCAATTATTGGGCCATTGTCCGTCAAAAAGTCCATTCCAAGAATTACGTCGCGGTATCAGTTAGGGAAAAGGACGAAATCAGAATGGTACGTGGTGCAACCTATGGTGATGCGCGATGTGCACGTTCCACTTGGCGTTACAAGATGGCCTCCTGCTATGCGTATATGCAGACCGTAGCTTAAACGCAAATGACCCGCTTATTACCAAGTAGTCGGCTCCTGTTTGAATCAGGTTGACTACTTCAAAGCCGTCGATGGACAACTGGACGTCGGACACCACGTTGGTCGAGTTCCGTGTGCGGCGGGGCGTCGCATATCGGCTTGTGCGTGTTGACAGTCGGGCACAGTGCGTCGTCGTTGTCTGCGTCTTCTCAGCGACCGTCCCGGTCATGTTGGGTACACGTCGCGCCGTGTAGCTCTAGTCGTGTTCGAGAATCTCGGCAGGGTTCCTTCGGGTCACCGGGATGAGGGCATGTCGTAAATCACGATCTTCGGCGCACCCTGGCGTCATTGGAGGGTTTTCATGTTTCCGCCGTTGTGAAACTTCACCTCCAGGAGTTGCTGCCTTTAGTTTCCCTTGCGTGGGCTGGGGGACCTTCCAGGTGCAAATTAAGCATTGGTACGGTGGTTCGGCGACTGGTATGGGTAGGGCTATGGCCAACGGTTGAAACGGGCTGGGCCACGGCTGGTTTGAGATTGGAAGCCGTCGATCTCACTTGGTCGTTGGCCAGAGAGAGGGCAAGTTGCGTCAACGGAGAAACCACGCAGTCCAAGTCTCTTGTATGGGCAGTGAGGATAGATGTGGTCGGCCTATCTGCAGCCGTAGGTAGCACAGATGGCGATTATCGGGAGTTTGTCATACTTCCGTCTTCCTCGGCGCCTGGTTTTTGACTACAGGGAGTCCGGCGGGCGACAGTGGACGGCGGTACTGCGGGAACTCGTGACGGCGTGTTGCAGCAGGGCGGGGTCGACTAACAGCCGCGGAGTATGTCATAGCTTTTGGCTCGCGGGGTGCTTCGGGTAGCGTAGAAGTTCCCAACGCTTGTTGCACTTCTTCCCTAATCACGTCGGTAAGGGTAGCGAAATGGGGCTGTGGTGGCGTGGGGAGAATTTTACGCAGCTCCTCTCTCAATACTGCGCGGATAGTCTCGCGTAGGTGATCAGCCGGAATCCTCATGTTGTCGATGAAGTTCGCATTGGCCGAACCAACAAAGTTGCAGTCATACTGCTTAGCATGCATTTTTAGGGTCTTCTCAATTGTAGTGGCGTCGGTCATGAATTCGGCGACGGTTTTTGGCGGGTTGCGGACAAGTGCAGCAAACAGTTCCTCCTTCACACCGCGCATTAGGAACCGTAACTTCTTTTCTTTCGTCATTTCGGGGTCCGCGGGCCTAACTAGCTGCCTAATCTCCTCAACAAAGACCACGACCCCTTCATTGGGGTGTTGCGTGCGCGTTTCCAACAAAAGGCCGGCTCGTTCTTTCCACACGCCGGTAGCGAATGTTTTGAGGAACTCGTTCTGAAAGAGAGTCCAGTCCAGACGACGTTCGGGCCGTATCTTCTAAGTGGAAGAAAACATGGCGGAAAGTTTCTTCGTCATCCCACCTGTTGAAGATGCGGACGCGCTCCACTTTTTCCCACCAGTCCTCAGGTTCGTCTCCGAGGGATCCGCGGAACGATGGTGGTTCCCGGGGCTGTTGCAGGTGGAGGGCAGGATTAGAAGCGCTGGTCATGGTGCCTGCGGTGATCATGGTCGTTTTCACGTCTTCTTTCTTCGCGTTATCCGCAAGCATTCCAAGCTTTGGCTGAAGACCTTGCTTTCGGCGACTGACACGAGTTGGGCTGGCTTGTCGGCTTGACGAGGTTCTTAGTATGCATGCACTCCGCCCCTCCACCAGATGCCACAAAGTCAAAGATGAGGCAGTCATCTTTGAAGGAAAAACACGTTTATTGGAGCGAACGTGTGCTCCTCTAACAACTCAAACTGTTCACACGCGGCGAAGCAGCAGTCAACAAAGTGACGTGGGTTGGCGAGCGTCGGAGAGTCGAAATAAAGCAGCGCCGGATGCTGTGCGGCCTTCGTCTTTCGGCGCGAGTGTTTCTCGAACCGTCGATTTACATTGAGCACGAAGATTATTCTAGGCTATTCACGTTAGCTCGAAACGCTCCCTCTATCAGAAGAGATAAGACATGTGGCATAGGTAGAAAGAATGGAACACGCGCTTCCCTTAGCACACAGATAACACAGACCGGCGTACCCGGGCGGTAAAAGCAAAGCATAAATAAACAAGTCAATGTATGGTGCGCGGCAATAATTTCTAGGCAATCAGGAATGTCTTTTCCTCAAAACTATATCTGCAGGTAGGGTTATCAGAATTATATCCGTTTCGCAAATGTTTCAGTGACTTTGATCCGCATTGTCCGGGAGCTTGAAAGGCAAGAATATCTCCCGTTTCAATGTCAGGCAGAGATCGCCACATTTAAGGAACCTGGGAGGAGCAATATTCCATAAGCACAGACTACAGTTTGGAGAGGTATGCGGAAGAAAGAAAAGATACAACTCGCCACAGACATCCGGCTGAGCCAATTCAAAATTTCTTTGTGCCATGTCAAACACCCCGGCGGTAACAAGCCGTCAAGTATAAACAACGGACCCATTGTTTTTTTATGTGTAACGTTGTGCTTTCATCATAACGTAAAGTCTTCGCACTTCTGTTGGAAATAAAATAGCAGCGCCTTTCTCATGTAGACAAAACGATTGAAATTTCTTTCGTGTGTGTGTTACAAGTATCAAGTAATTTACGACGTAACGACAAATTTTGTGCGTACCGTTGGGCGTACTACAATGAACCTTCGTCATGATTATGAATTTCCAAAGTAGGAGAGGGCAATAACATTTTATGTTTTAGGCCCATACGTACATTAGCAGCCTTATGAGAGCTCCTTCATTACCAGTTCACCCTGTGTTTGCAAAAGGAAATTATACGAAAACAATTATGGCCCCGTATCTGCTCCTTTTGTTACAAATGTCGACGACAGAGGATAGGCGACTGGTGCACATAGTAAGTAAATGCCTCCCTTCTGTTTCCCGTTCACCTCTCATGCTGTTCTTATCCCGTTTCGTTCCTCCAGAGGTAATAGTTAGAGGTTTGTTAAGTCAATTTAAATTTATCGCATTCCACTGCTCCAAGTCGCGTGCCGCGATGCCTGCGCTGCCGTAATACAGAAAACTCGGGGAAATCGAGGCACCCTACCATGACGTTTATAAACCACGTTGCCCAAGTCCACGAACGTTCCAAGCGGAGCCTGCATCCTATCTAGTGGAACCTCTAATTGCTCTTACCGTATTTCTACCGTAAGCTACTCTGGACGAGGTTGAGCGCTTTCGCGTGGACGCTGAAGAACCATGCAGCGCCAGCGCGAGCAGCACTGGATTGGATTCCATTTTTTGGATTGGATTGGATTGAATGAGGTTGAATTTAAATTAGATTAGATTCAATTGGAGTACGGGTGTGTAGAGAATTGTGTCTGCACAGTCGCCTGTCTCCGCATTCCAGAGGAGTGACGTCATAGCCGCGGCAGACGCACTGGCGCTGGCGCGTGCCAAACTGTGCGCCTCACTTGCACAGAACCAAAGTCTGACGGTGCGCCGGAGCCGCTTGATAGCTTTTTCGCGTGGCTCCTGGAGAGCTGTGCTACGCATGCGCGAGGAGCAATGACTGTTCTTGACTGGACGAGACTGGATTGAATTCGTCTGGATTGGATTGGATTTGATTGAATTGGAAATCGTTTTAGCAGCAGTAAGCACGATAATCAGCCAATCCTAGACAACCAGGAAACCTAAGATTAACATGCGGAACATTAGCTCTCGCTAAGTATACCCTGGCATAGCCGAGCTAAGCCTTGCTAAGTTTTTTTACATGCTGCAAGGTAGCGCGGGCAACAGCAGGTGACGGTTTTCGCAGTTGACGCAGTATTTTATTTTGTTACCGCAAAACCCAAGCATCCGTCAGTTTTTAATGAAAGAACACTACAAATATCACTCGTTTATTGATTTTGATTCACAATTGACTGACAATCTTACACGCATTATCACGGAGTGTGCACTAGAAGTGGGGGCAGGATGGCTTGACAGGATACTGGACACTTTCCCAGCAGACGAAACATCGAATTAGGAAACACCAAGGCATGATTATCTCCACCCCAGCTGACAGAATTGAACTAGTGGACCTTTCGAAGTTAATCAATAAGCGTAAGACAACTGAAATACGTAAGTGTAATATGCCGAGGATCGAATATGCTGTAAAGAAGGTAGGCAGCCTGAAAGCAGTGAAGAAGCGTCTAGGTGTGGGGAGAAATCAGATGTGTGCACTTAAGGACAAGAAGGCAATGTCATCACCAATAGGGATAAATAGTCAAAGGAGCCGAGGAGTTCCGTAGAGATATGTACAGTAACCAGGACATCGAGGATAATGCCGAAAGAGAAAGTAGTTCAGAGGAGGTAGACATCCCTCCAGTAACAACAGAAGAAGTAAGGAAGCCTTTGAAAGAACTAAAAGGGGGCAAAGCACCTGGTGAGGATCAGATAACAGCAGACCTCTTGAAGGATGGCGGAAAAATTGTACTTTAAAAACTGGGAAACCTGTACACGCATTGCGTAATGAGCGCGAGTGTACCGGAAACTTTGAAGATCGGGAACAGCATACTAATACATAAGA
The DNA here is from genome assembly GCF_048455015.1 of Haemaphysalis longicornis. Lineage (NCBI taxonomy): Eukaryota > Metazoa > Arthropoda > Arachnida > Ixodida > Ixodidae > Haemaphysalis > Haemaphysalis longicornis. The sequence goes on from NW_027526245.1 coordinate 5,492,723, forward strand.
AACATGGCATGAAGGACTTGAAAAATTACACGCCGATCAGCTTACTGTCAGTCGCCTACAAGGTACTTACCAAAGTATTCGCTAACAGAATTTCTGCCACCTTACATTTCAGTAACCTAAATAGCAAGCAGCGCTTTGTAAAGGCCATTCAACAATAGACCATATTCACACGATCAATGAGGTGACACAGAAGTGCGCGGAGTATACTGAAACCTTATATATAGCTTTTATAGACTACGAGAAAGCATTTGTCTCGGTTGAAACCTCAGCAGTCATTCAGGCATTACGGAAACAGGGTGTACACGAGCATTATGTAAGAATACTAGAGGATATTTACAGTTTAATACTAGAGGATATTTTCAAGAATACTACAGGATATTCACAGCTATCATCATCCTCCATAAGGAGAGCAGTAAAATACCTGTGAAAAGGGGTGTCAGGCAAGGAGACATAATCTCTCCGATGTTATTGACAGCATGTTTACAAGAAGAATTCAGAACATTGAATTAGGAACAGGTGGGAGTAAGGGTTAATGGAGGATACCTCAGTAACCTCAGATTTGCAGATGAGGTTGCCTTGTTAAGTATCTCGGGGGAGGAATTGCAAAGCATGCTTACCCCAGTGAACAAACACAGTAGAACCGTGGGCCCGAAAACTAATATGCAGAACACTAAAGTAATGATCAGAAAACCCCGGGACAGCACAGCGGATTGAGGTACGTGGCGAGGCCGTGGAAGTGGTAAGCGAATATATTGTCACGACAGGGCCAGATGGTTGCCAAACAGGAGACTAGTTTGAATTAGAATCGAGCCCACAGAAGGTAGCGAGCCAGCAGGCAAAGCGTCTTCTTCCTCTAGCCAAGTCACTGGCTCTGCCTAGTAGTCATAGCGGTTTCCGAGTAGTCGGTGCATACCCTTGCGGGGATAATTACCATTAATAGTGTCTGTTCCACAATCCCTCTCCTTCAATAAGCATCGACTCGATGCGAAAGAAAAGTGGAAACAATGAAAAGGAAGGCTCTAAACACAACACAATTGCTACTATAGTTCTGACAGTCCTTCACAGTCTCGGAGGCGTGTTTGGCACTCCTCCAGAAGTTATATTGTACCTTCAGTAGCCGGAAGTTCATCAAGTTCATTGAACGGGCATCGGCACTCACCGTGAGTGGTACAGCTTCTGGAAAATGATGATGATGATGATGACGTTTGGGCTTTATTGGCGCAAGGCCGACTATGGGCAAAGAGCGCCAAAGAAGAAGTTATTGAGTTTTGATCAGACCGTAAGTACTAAAACATGTGACTAAACGTAAAGGTGATGCAAAACAAAAGATAATGGAGATGGCTGGTGTATAGGGCCGGGGTGATTACACGTGATATGACAAGAGCTGCAGAAAGTTTACCTCAGCTAAAAACCTAAAAACACGTTGTCTAGAAAACATTGGTTCGTCGGCTAAAAAGTATGATGGGTGCAAAGGAATGTGTCGTCTGTATAATTCAGGGAAATGTTTGTGTCGTTTTGTGTCAAGTGCCTTGCATGTGATTTGTATGTGGACTATGGATAGGCCCTTTCCACACCTGCTACACGTGGGTCCCGAAGTTCCAGTGAGCAGGTGGGAGTGCGTAACATGTGTGTGGCCTATCCGCAGCCTAGCCAGGGCGACTTCAGTGTATCTGTTGTGTGAGTCAGTTATGTAGCGTCCCAGTTGTGGTTTTATTACGTGCAGTTTGTTATCTGTTTGTTGACTCCAGCGTAATTGCCATGTGTTACGAAGCTGTCGTCTGATGTGTGTCTTTAGGTCGGTGTAAGGTACTGTTGTTATGTCAACTGTGGTCATGAGAGCAGCAGCACCAGCCATTTGATCAGCAGTCTCATTGCCAGGGATCCCACAGTGACCTGGTACCCAGCTTATAGTTATTTGAAGATTTGAGGCATATGCAGTCATTAGTACCTTGAAAAGAGCATTGATCACATAGTTTTTAGATGACTTTCCGGATGACAGTGCCTGTACAACGCTTAGAGAATTTTTGTAGATGATGGACTTTGGAATTTTATGTTCGAGGATGTGGTTTGAAACGAGTAAAATGCCATAGGCTTCTGCGGTGTAAATACTGCTATGAAAATGTATTGTTTTAGTTACGGTAAAATTTGGTCCGTGCGCTGCACAAGATACAGTAAAACCAGTTTTCGACACGTCGCTGTAGAATTCTGCGCACCTGTACTTGTCCTGCAGGAACAGGAAGTGCTGCAGAATTGCATTCCTGGGTACCCTATTTTTTTCTACAAGAGTGAATGACAGGTCGCATGATATAGGATGTAGATGCCATGGTGGAATTAAATTATGGATGGGTGTCTTGTGCGTGTCTGAAAGAGGGACCGTGAGTGCAGAAGCCTCCTCCCTAACTCTGAGAGAGAAAGGTAAGGAAATAGATGGCCTGTTTAAAAAGAGTTGTAAGTTTGATGTATTGTTCATGATGGGATTAAAAGGATGGTTGGTAAGGGACACAATCTTAGATGCATATAGCAGGTGAACATACTCCCGCTGATGCCCTAGACACCACTTGTCGCACTCGACATAAAGGCTTTCGACAGGGCTAGTGCGGAAAGCGCCGCATGAGAGGCGAAGGCCAAGATGCAGCACTGAGTCGAGTATTCTCAGTGCGGTCTTTGTCGCCGACCCATACACGACACTGCCGTAGTCGAACCAAGACCCCACCAACGCTGTGTACAGGCGCAGCAGGAGTTGTTTGTCGGCCCCATAAGATTTATGTGAGATAACCTTAAGAATATTCATTGTTTTTAGGCATTTACATTTGAGCTGTTTGATATGAGGAATGAATGTAAGTTTTTCATCGAATAAAATGCCTAAAAACTTGTGCTGTCTGTTCACAGGAATTGGCACATTCGCAAGAGTGATGTCTGGGTCCGGGTGGATCCCACGCTTCCTGGAGAATACAACACAAGAGCTCTTTCCGGGATTAATTTTAAAACCATTCTTGTCTGCCCAGCCGGCAAGCTTCTTGACGCCGAGCTGGACTTGACGTTCGCAGATGGACATGTTACATGATTTAAAGGATATCTGGACGTCGTCTACATATATGGAATAAGAGATTGTGGGTGGCAATGCCCTTCCAAGAGAGTTCATCTTAACTATGAAGAACATGCAGCTCAACACTCCACCTTGCGGCACGCCATTTTCTTGCACATGTACCTTTGACAGTGCAGAACCAACTCTGACGCGAAAGGTTCTCTCCGACAAATAACTAGCAAGAGTGTTAAACATATTACCAGAAACACCGAATGACCTGAGGTCAGTAAGGATTCCATAACGCTAAGCGGTATCATAAGCCTTTTCGAGGTCGAAAAACACAGTTACGCAGTACTGTTTAAGCACGAAGGCATCCTTAATATACGATTCAAGAGCTACGAGTTGATCATTCGTGGATCGCCCCGCCCTGAAGCCTGCCTGGCAGCTCTCGAGAAGGCCGTTGTACTCCAAAAAGTACACGAGCCTCCGGTTTATCATCTTCTCGAGAAGCTTGCACAGGCAGCTGGTCAGGGCAATGGGTCGATAGCTAGCGGGAGAAGAAGGGTCCTTCCCTTCTTTCAAGAATGCTACAACTATGGCATCATCCAAGACTTTGGAATGTGCCCCGAAAGCCATATCTTGTTGAAAAGGTGAAGAAGTGTTACAAGAGTGTCTGTGTAAGTTCTGTATCATTGTATATGTAATGTTGTCTGGGCGTGGAGCTGAGGGTTTAGACGTGCTCAGAGCAACCCTCAGCTCATGAAGCGTGAACTCGGAGTTATAAGAGGTGGCTGACCTGTCATTGTCATGTAAAGGCTTCTTTTCGGCCACGAGTTTGTGTTTTATGAAGGTGTTTGTGTAGTGTGCTGAACTGGAAACGTGTTGGAAGTGTTGTGCGAGTGTGTCAGCCTGGTCTTCAAGTGTGTCCCCTGTTGTACTGACCAGAGGCAGGCTGTGTGTTTGATGTCCCTTGAGTTTCCGTATTCGTGTCCATACTTTCCATACTTTCCGTGTGTCTGTGTAGGAGTTAATTGATGTTATGAATGTACGCCAACTATCGCGTTTCGCCTCACAGCGCACACGTTTTCCGAACGCCTTGGCCCGTTTGAACAAGAGGAGGTTACTCAACGTGGGGTACCGACGAAGGATACCCCACGCATTGTTCTGGGCCTCTCGCGCCCGCCTACAGTCCTCATTCCACCACGGCATCCGCTGGTTGCGCGGGGCAACAGAGGCGTGGGGAATGGACCTTTCGGTGGCGTCGAGGATGTGCGCCGTGAGAAGTTGGGTAGCTTCTTCAACGTGTAGGTGTGTTATGGACATGTAGTGTAGTTTGGATGTCTCTGTTAATGTATTCCAGTTAGCTCTTGCTTCATTAAACCTTTTATGGGAAGATGGACGGCTCGGGCCTGTACCTATATGCATTAATGAAGTGGGGAAATGGTCACTACCATATGGGTCTGTGCCCAAACCCCATTCAAGACATGGAAAGAGAATTGCAGAACCAAAAGCCAAGTCAAGATGTGAGTATGTGTTGTGACCTGTGTTATAGTATGTAGGTTGTTTCTTGTTGAAGAGGCATGCTCCAGAGGATGTTAAAAACTTCTCAATCAGGCGACCTCGGGCATCCGTGCGAAAAGAGCCCCAAAGATAGTTGTGAGCATTAAGGTCGCCTGTAACGATGTCTGGTTCGGGCAGCTCGTCAACCAGCGCCTCGAAGTCAGAGCTCGTAAGTGCTACATCAGGAGGAATGTATATGGAGCATACCGTTATCAACCTATTAAATATTATTGTGTGGACGGCTACAGCCTCAAGGACGGTGTTCAAGGTGACAGGGTGGCATGCTAAGGATTTGCGGGCAATTATGGCCACACCGCCAGAAGAGTGTGTGCAGCCATCCCTGTCTTTCCTGTATACCAGGTAACTATTCAAAAAATTTGTGTGTTTGGAATTCAGGTGTGTTTCCTGGAGACACATTAAACTTGGCTGGTTGGCATGCAGAATCTCATGCACGTCGTCAAGATTATTCAGAAGGCCTCTGCAGTTCTATTGAACTATGTTTTCTCTTCCCATTATGAGGTGTTAGAGCTACTGGAGTGTTATTATTTATGTAGGGTCTTTCGGGGCTTGTACTCTTGGGAGGGGCTTTTTTGCCTTCTCTACTGACCTGGACGTCGCAGCCCGTTCCTTCCGTTGCGATGAAAGCCGGAAGGGCTCGACGTCCATGTCGTCATCTGAAGGCAAGGGGGTGCCCAGCGGACTGGGCCCCCTTGACGTGCTACCTTTTCGGGTGTTCTTTGCCTGCGCTGCCAGTGCCGAAGGCGTGGGGAGCACCACAGGTCGCACAGGCAGTGAGGCGGAGGAGGGGGTCGCTGCGACTGCCTCCGTCTCCATCTCCGTGCCCTTGCGTGTGCTTTGGGCCGGTGGAGAGGAAGCATTGGATGCAGCGGCATCCCCAACAGACGTTGTTGCCACCACAGCCGCTGCTGGGTGAGCGAGCGGTGCGGAGGCGGGTTGGGCTGCCATAGGCGACCCAGGGGGGGCGGGGGCTGGACAAAGTCCGACTCGCGGTACTGGGTCCCCGCCGAAACCAACCGCCGCTCCGCCCCCCGGCGAGCTGCGTCGGCGTACCTGCCCAGAGGGAAGGAGGCGAACCTCTTTCGCGCCTCTGGGAAGGTGATGTTTTCGGTTATCTTAAGGTTAATGATTTTTTTTTCAAGATGAAACTTTTCACAAGCGCGAGAGTATGCTGCGTGTGGTCCCTGGCAATTCGGGCAGGTGAAGTTGGTTGCAGTGCAGTTGTCGGACAGATGATCGTGATGGGCGCATTTGGAACATGTTGTTCTGCCTCGACAGGAGTTGGTACCATGCCCGAACCTCTGGCACTTGAAACAGCGCCTCGGGTTCGGGATGTATGGCCGGACAGAACAACGGATGAAACCTGCGTTGACATGCTCGGGCAGTGTGCAACGGTCGAAAGTCAGGATCAGATGTTTGGTGGCTATTTCTTTGTTCTCTCTCCTGATGACGATGCGCCTTACTGCTGTCACGCCTTGTTCTTTTAGGCCTTCGAGCAGATCAGTCTCTGTCTCGGTTAGGAGGTCTGCCTCAGAGATCACACCTTGACAACTGTTGAGGCTGCGGTGGGGTGTGACCCTGATCTCCAGATCTGCCATGCGGGCTTGTTTCAGGAGGATTGTGGATTGCTGCTGGGTTTTAACTTCAACTAGCACTTCACCAGTTCTGAGCTTTTTGGCGTCATATGTTTTGCCCATGATACCTTCAAGGTATTTAGAAACAAGAAATACAGATTGAGAGGAAACCGGCTTCGATTTGTCCACACATTCAATGATCAAAAAACGAGGGTAGTTATCTGGCTTTGGGAGCGAGATAGAGGGCAAAGAAGGAAAAGATACTTCGGTGCGGCCCCTTTTAGGGGGCCGATCACGTCTGGGGGGGGGTTTGATTTATCCATATGGCATAGGAAAAAGCAGGGAGACGGGGGCACTGTCTTCTTTGACCTTACCCTGGTAGCCAAAAAGGTCCCGGAGCTCCCTGCCTGGTGAACAGACAGGGAGCCCATCCGCCGGAGCTTGACCTGGGCTCCGACGGCCACCGTTCGTGGTTTCTAACCCTCCACCTATAAACACATCGCCACGGTTGGATCCAGGTTATGTTTTGGGGCTCGGGGTCCGCGGTATCGCCAGTACCGTCACCAAGATTGCTCAAGGTGCCCCGTGCGGGGAGCTTCTGGAAAAGCCCTCTGTCGAGATTGAACAGTTCCTTCGGGAACTACCTGGTACGTCACCTCACTGAGTTGACGCACCACTTTGTAGAGGCCGAAATAGCGGCGCAACAGTTTTTCGGATCTCTGTCGAAGGCGGACAGGGCTTCACACCAAAACCGGCGGGCGTACATTTGTTGTTAGTTCCGTAATCTATATCGCGCGAGGTGGCGAACTGCTTCGGTACGCCTAGTGAATTCTTGGGCCCCTGAAGTGGGTGCTTCAGTTCCACTGGGAAGAAGCATCGAATCAAGCATTGTGGTGACCTCCCGACCATGAACGAGACGAAAAGGAGTAAAGCCGGTTGTTTCCTGTGGAGCCGTGTTGTACGCGAATACAACGTAGAGTAGTACCTCATCCCAGTTCTTGTGGTCATCGTTAACTTACATGGAAATCATATCAGCGATGGTCTTATTGAGCCACTCGGTCAGGCCTTTGATTTGCGGATGGTATGCAGTTTTGCGGCGATGGTCGGTGCCCGTAAGTTTCATTATTCTTCAGTAAGCGCTGATGTAAAGGCAGTTCCTCGGTTGGTAATGACAACTGCTGGGGCACCATGGCAGAGCAGGATACTGTGGAGGAAAACTATAGCAATTTCCGCTGATTTTCCTCGTGATATTGCCTTTGCTTCGCAGTACCTTGTAAGATAGTCGGTAGCGACCACAATCCACTTGTTCCCAGCTGACGACAAAGGAAATGGGCCTAGTAAATCAATGCCAATTATGTTGAAATGGCAGGTTCGGGGGATCGATAGACTGTAAGAAGCCAGCTTGCCTAGTGGATGGAGATTTCCGGCGCTGGCGATCCCGGCACGTTGTGACGTAGCGTTTGATTGTCCCGGCTAACTTTGGCCAGTAGTACCTCTCGCGGATGCGCGCCATTGTGCGACCGAAGCCCAAGCGCCCCGACGAAGGCTCGTCGTGCCAAGCGTGTAGAACGTCGCCGCGCACGCACGTCGGTACTACCAAAAGGTATTCAGACACTGTAGGCTGAAACCCTTTTTTAAAGAGCACGCCGTCCCGGAGAACGAAAGATGAAAGTGAGCGCCTAAAAAGTCGTGGGATAAGCGCGCTACGTCCCTCGATGTAGTCATGAGTGGCTGGAGCTCCGAGTCATCTCTCTGTTCCTGGGCAAGATCTGTTGCAGCTTCCAAGGCTCCGAGGAACGCATTGTCCTCTTCCGAGTCGCCAGGATTACGCTCAAGGGGAGCTCGCGACAAGCAGTCGGCGTCGGTGTGCCGCTTTCCGGATTTATACAGGATGGTGACATCGAACTCCTGAATCTTGAGGCTCCACCGCGCAAGGCGTCCCGACGGGTCCTTGAGACTTGCCAGACAGCACAAGCAGTGATGGTCCCTTACGACGTGAAATGGCCGTCCATACAAGTAGTTTCTGAATTTTGTAATCGCCCATATTACCACCAAGTACTCCTTTTCTGTCGTCGAGTAGTTTCTCTCTGCCCGTGACAGAGCGCGACTTGCGTAGGTAATCACTCGCTCAACTCCCTCTTGCCACTGTACTAAAACGGTGCCGAGACCAATGTTGCTTGCATCGGCGTGCAGCTCAGTCTTGGCGTCTTCGTCAAAAATGACTAAGTATAGGGGTCGTTTGTTAGCGCCTCTTGAGCTCCTCGAAAGCTATGCACTGTTCCTCTCCCCAAAGGAAAGGTACGTCGTTCCTTGTGAATCGGGTTAGGGGCTCCGCCGTTTTTGAAAAGTCGGTAACAAATCGTCGATAATAAGCAAAAAGACCCAGGAATCCGCGAATGGCACGTTTGGCAGTTGGCGTTGGGAACGAGCTTACCGCAGACGTCTTCTCGTGGTCTGAGCTCACGCCCTCAGAGCTCACCACATGTCCATAAAATTTCAGTGTTTCGAAGGCGAAGTGGCACTTTTCTGGCTTGAGGGAGAGACCGGCTGCATGGATCGCATAAAATACTGCGCGGAGGCGTTCGAGATGTTCATCAAAATTAGCCGAAAAGATGAGTTCATCATCCGAGTAAACGAGACAGGAGTGCCATTTGAGATCCGAGTGAACGCTGTCCATCATTCGCTGGATTGTAGCATATGCAGAGCAAAGTCAGAATGGCAGCACTTTAAACTCGAACAATCCATCTGGGGTAATGAAGGCAGTCGTTTCACCGTCTCGTTATTAACTTCAATCTGCCAGTATCAGCTACGCAGGTCGACGGAAGAAAAATATCTGGCATGGCGGAGTCTATCGAGGGATTCATCGATACGTGGCAATGAATATACATCCTTTTTCGTAATTTTGATTAGTCTTCGGTAGCCGACGCAGAAGCGGAGGGTACCGTCTTTCTTAGCAACGAGAACGACAGGTGATGCCCACGGACTTTTACACGGCTGTATCACGTCATCCCGCAGCATCTCCTTGACTTGGCGTTGAATGGCCTCTCGTTTTTTTGATGAAACCCTGAACGGTTGTTGCCGAACAGGTCTCTCTCCGTCTCCAGTTATAATGCGGTGTTTAACTTGGCCAGTGTGCTTTACCTTGGTCGAGGAAGCAAAGCAGTCACTGAACGAGCTGATGAGAGCCTGGAGTAGGTGCTTTTGCCTTGGGTTAGACTAGATCTATTTTCAACAAGACTGGTAGGCTCACCAGTCGCTGTCACTGTAGAAATGTTCACGGCTTCTTGTCGATCTTGAGCCAATGTATTTTTGTACGCAGCTATTTCATCGATGCCCACTATTTCTGCGAGATAGGCCATAGCTGTGTCCTGGTTAAGATGCTGAGGTGCGGCACTGAAATTCGTTAGGAGAATGTCCGTGCGATAGTTCCGGATTGCAACCACTCCCCGAGCCACGCTGATCTATCGTTCCAACAGAAGGGGCACGTTAGCTTGGGCTATTCCGCACGTAGAGTCACTGCCGCACTTGACGAAAACAAACACACATGCTCGGGAGGGGTGGGGGCAGCGTCACGTGACCATCGCAAAGGCGTAATGCCCTACAACGCGGCTCGGCTTCGGTTTTGACAGCTCCGTTGGTAGAGAACATGACCAGGAGCTCCCGCAGGTCGATTATGGCCCCATACTCATAAAGAAAGTCTAGTCCGAGGATGAGTGGCTTTGAACACTCTCGCAGGACAAGGAAGCAGGCCGAGAAATAGCGTCTCGTATCTTAATTCTGGCCGTGCGAACTCCAAGCGTTGTAAAGAGGTGGCCGCCAGCCGAGCGAATCGCGGGGCCGCTCCATGGTGTTGCCACCTTTCTTAACCGGCCAGCAAGCTGGCTGCTCATTACAGAAAAGTCCGCTCCTGTGTCCACCAGAGCCGTCAAAGGGTAGTCATCGGCTGAAATCAGAATTTCGGCGGATACCACGCCAGCGTTTTTATGGTGCGTTTCTGGGCAAGGCGTCAAGTCGTCGCGGGTTCGGGGTGTGGTCGTGGCGGTGGTGAGGCCGGGCGTCGGGTTCAGCTTCGCGTCGTCGAGCCGGTGGAGGATGTTGCGAAGTGTGAGCGGCGGAAGCCCTACCCCCGGAAGACGCCTTCCGAGCGTCCGTGTCCACGGACGCTCGTCCGTGTGCATTCTTTCTGTCCCTTGTGTTTTTGCAGCGCTACATTTGTTCACTATGCATTCTCAACTAGTCCAGTCTACAGCTTTACTCAGTTTTGCCGGCGGGGGCTACGGGACCTTCCACCAGCCTCGGCGGTTGTCGTAGTCGAGAGTGGGTGTCGAGGGGACACGAAGCGTTGCGGCCAAGGCGATCTGGACTGGCGTTGCTGCTGCGGCGGAGGGAGGAGATGGCAGGATAGGTACTCCTGAATTTCACGAGGTCGTTCGGCGTAGCGGGGTCGAGGGGCATTAGGGGAAAACCCTCGCATGCCCATCCTGCGGTAGGGGCAGTAGCGCGGGCCGTGGCCCGCTTCCCCGCAATGATAACAGAGGGGTCTGTTGTCCGGAGTGCGCCATATCACCACTTTTAAGTGCGAATGCACTTCTTAAGCGAGCCTGAATCGTCCGCCGCCGTAGTCCGCATAGCAACAGCCGCGGGTGTGCGCGCTCCTCGTCTTCCTTAGCAACGGGGGGAGATGGGCGCGCGCTGCCTGGCCGCTGACATGGCACATACCCACGTGGGGGATTGGCCAGGAATCGGGCGTGAGAAGGGCTAATGCACCCGCTTAAAGGAGTACTGACACGAAATTTCAAAGCTGAGATCCGCTCTAGCAATCAAGTACAACAACACAAATAGGTGTCTGTGAATAAGTGCATCTTTCTTTCTTTTAGTTGTGTGTGTTTGTGTAATCTCTCTTTCGCAAACATTACAGAACCGCGCAAATTCAACTCGTGCATTCGCACTTTCACATTCTTCCCCTCGGGGAAATGCGGGGAATTTTTTCTAGCAGACTGGTCTGGATGAATCCCCGTAGCGCTGCTGGTGAACCGCTGCTGGCTAGGCGCAGCTGGAGACTGATAATGGTGAGGCCATAGAGAGAAGGTCTGCGAAGAGCGTCTGCGTACGCCATGACATGGGCTTCAAGCACGTCGTAAGTTGTAGCATGGGGTGCAGGCACGTCGTAAGTTGTAGCATAGGTGCTCTGCGTTGGCGGTGTGGGCTGCAATGCCTGCCGTATCTCCTCGCCTGCCGTATGCCACGCTTGGCTGACGACCAACAAGGTTGGCTTTCTGGAGCTCACGTTCCTCGCGAACAATGGCTGTTATAAGCTGTCGCAGAGAAAAGACGTCCGTGTTCTCCGGCGCTAGAGCATGACAGCTTGATGTATGGGGATGAGATTGACGGCCGTACTGCATCCCACGTTGCTGCAGCGCGCGTTCCATTGCTTCTGCTTCTTTAAGGAAGTCCGCAACGCTACCCTCTGGGTTCAGAACAAGGCCTGTGAACAGCTGCTCCTTTACTCCTCTCATTAAATGACGCACCTTTTTCTCCTCGGGCATGTCGGGGTTGGCCCGTCTAAACAGTCGGCACATGTCTTCTACAAACATGGCCACAGTCTCGTTTGGACCCTGGAAACGGGTCTGAAGGGCGATCTCAGCCAGCTCCTTTCGTTCGCGGCTGCGGTATGTGGCCAAGAGCTGTCGCCGAAATTCTAGCCAAGTGTCCATGGTGGCTTCATGGTTTTTCAAACGAAGTCTGAGCGGAATTCTCCAGAGAGCAATAAACCATCCTGAGTTTTCGACGGTCATCCCATTCATTGAATGAGGCCACCCGTTCAAAGCTCTCAAGCCAATCGTCGACGTCCTCAAAGCTATCCCCGTGAAAAGCTTTCGGAGTGCGAGGCGTATGCAGGACAAGCGGTTGAGCCATTCCTGCAATCTGGCTAGTTTGGCTTGCGGTAGAAGTCATGGATGACCTCATGGCTGACCTGACAGATGTGACGAGACGCCCAAACTCCGGTTCCAAGCCTTGCCGGCGTCGGCTCGCCTTGTGAACTGGTGTTGTGTCCACTGCGCTGGGGCTTGAAGTAGCCGGGTCTTCGGCAACGAAGTACATGGGTTGGATACCCCGCACCTTCACCAAACTGTCACGAGAGGGCCAGATGGTTGCGAAACAGGAGACTAGTTTTAATTAGTATCGAGCCCACAGAAGGTAGCGAGCAAGCAGGCAAAGCATCTTCTTCCTTTAGCCAAGTCACCGGCTGCGCCTAGTGGTCATGGCGGTTTTCGAGTAGTTGGTGCATACCCTTGCGGGGATAATTACCGTTCATAGTGTCTGTGGCAATATGTACTTAGGCCAAGTTGTGACCCCAGATCTGAACCATGAGGCAGAGATAATTAGAAGGATAAGAATGGGGTGGAGTGCATTCGGCAGCATTCTCCGATAATGAATGGCAGCCTACCATTGTCCCTGAAGAAGAGACTGTATGACAGCTGCATCTTACCGGTACTACCCTACGGCGCAGAAACTTGGAGACTCACTTAGAGTGTTCAACTTTTGCTGAAGACGACTCAGCACGCAATGGAACGGAAAATGATAGGTGTAACATTAAGGAATAAGAAAAGAGCAGAGTGGGTCAGGGAACAAACGCGTGTTAAGTGCATATTATAGAAATTAAGAAGAAGAATTCGACGTGGGCAGGGCATGTAAGGCGAAGGCCAACCAACCAACGAAGACAAGATAACCGCTGGTCATTACGGGTAACAGAGTGGATCCCTAGAGAAGGCAAGCATGCCGGAGGGCAGGATAAAGTTAGATGGGCCGATGAGATCAAGAAGTTTGCGGCGATAAATTTGTCGCAGTTAGCGCAGGACCAGGGTTATTAAAGAATAATAGGAGGGTCCTTTGGCCTGCAGTGGCCGTGGATGGGCTGGTGATGATGATGATTGATTTTCTGCCTGATATTTGCGTAATGTCTTGTTCGTGTTCACAGATGTTGACAAGTATGAACCTTAACACCCGACTTTTAGATGCGACTGCATCTCATTCACTCGCCTTGTCCATGCAGCGTCGTCGGCGTTGTCGTCCGCCCCTCCCCCATTCTCCTCGCCGCGCGAGCTGCGCTCTCCGCCGCCCACACTCTCTCCTCTCCGATGCCCCTCTCTCGCGAGGGGCATTGGATTGGATTCGAATGGATTAGCTTGACTTGGCTTGGATTGGATTTGGATTGGATTGGATTAAATGGGATTGTGTTGGATTATGTTGCATCATAGCCGCGGCAGACGCACTGGCGCCGGCACATGTGCAGTACTCTCTCTTCCGCGGTCTCCTCTCCTTCGGGCGCGCTGCGCATATAACCGGTGTGCCACTATACAGCGGCTTTTCGGTCGACGGTTGCTCTCCGCTTGCGCTTGAACCCCCCTCAGCGTAGGCGTAATTTTTGCATTTCAATTTGTCTATGGGTATATAAGACGATTGCTCAGTTTGTTCGACTTTTGCCAAGTGGCTGAATCGAGACACAGAAAGACAGAGAGACAGACAGATCAAAATTTCTGCGTTTAACTAGCACAAGGTAGGCTATCGTCTTTAAAAAAGTGTCGATTAGCAGGATGAACGGAAGTAACCCCAAACAGACCTTGCTCAATGACTGGTGAAACGGTTTCAATATTGCATGAATTTGAACGTCCCCTGGATTCCTTATAAAAGAACAGTGGGGGAAAATGCGCGTGCAGAAAGGTGGCGTAGAAGATATTGTACCGTGAAAGCGGCACCGAAAAAAATGAAGGAAGCTCACACTATTGCATTAGACTTGAATGTTGCGAAGCTGTACACAAAAGTAGTGTTTTTCTTCTTCTTTCCCTCACGGCGTTGTTCAGGCCTCGGCGGACTACCAAGGACCACAGCTGGATATACGTCTTCTTCTGTCGCACACGAATATGTGCCGCACGTGGCCTTGTGTCCTTCCTTCCTGGTGCGCTCTTATGTTGCCTCACGGCGGCTTCTGGCCTTCCTCCCCCATGAGGAAGAGAGGAGTTGCTTTATTGGAAAAAGAAAAGAAAGTTGGTTCAGCCAATAACTGCCTCTCGGGTTGAGGGCACCTTAATCAAGACTGAGTCTAGAAGGAGGATAGACAGAAAAGAGGCAGGGAAAGAAAAAAATAAAGAAAGAGAGAATAAGATGATGGTTGACAAGCCGCGCAGCATGGACAGCACTGGCGGCATTATAGTTGGTCCGAGATTCCCGTGCCCTTTAAAAAGTCTAGCAGGGCACGGAATGATTATTTCGGGATTTGATGTGTGATGCTCCGGGAAGAACAGGTTTGATAAGGTGCATCGAGGCAGTCCCAGTTTAGTATATGATACTCTCAGCGCTCATCGAGCTTGCGAATGTTGTGGAGACTCGCACAGTGCATGCGCGAGTGTCTCTATTGCAGGATAGTGAGGGGCTGGCGGGTTAACTAACTATGCCAAGCCTGTGACTTCTTTACGCGCAGCGGTGACAGCCGATTCACAGCCAAAGAAGAAGAGCATGGTCAGCTCGGGTCGGTCGTCTCAAAGGAAGGGCGTGTGGTGGCTTGCCGGATGCAACTCGGGAGTCAGTGTTTATGGCTTGGAGGATCCTTCGGAGGAGGTTCCTTCGGAGGAGGTTCTGCGGGACAACCGCCTGCCAGATTGCCTCACTCATCGAAGTGGGTGAATGATGCGCTTCTTTTGCCAGGAGATCAGCCTCGTCATTTCCCTTGATACGTAATGTCCCGCGCACGTCTCCTTTCTTTCCTCGCCTACCTCTCCCTTGGCGATAATCTCTCCCCGTTATCGGGCTGTTGTTCCGTGCCCGGGGCATGCGGCTGGGTTTGCGGTTTGACCTCTAGTGCTCAAAGGCAAAGCTGGTCACTCCGCGATGGCTGCCCGAAGTAGCGCAGTGGAGTATGCGCTACAAAATAGCGTCTTTGGACATCACTTACAGCTAAGCAGTTGCAAGAGCAGGCCAACTTTATTTTTTTTTAATTTTTTGTAAATGGCTCCTGTAGCCTGCCGAAGGATTGGGGTTACGCAGCTTGCCGGTAGGTTGAATTAGGGGAATGTTTATCGGTTTAAACACTTGATGTAACGCACTTCGTAAATCCAGAATAAGCGTACGTATTAGCATGAACAAAAAAGATTAGCAAGCACTTACGCTTCCCTGACAGGTAACATGACTTGTCGTACCACCAGTAGCAGCAATTGCTGACCTGCAGATGACAAAATAGAGGTTTTTAACACAAGCATCATTATATGTAAGGTGACTGATGAGAAGCATCAGAAAGTTTCTGTTAAAAGAGAACATTTATTTCTACATATTCTTGAAGAAAACCAGCACGAACTCAGAGGAAGACGAAGGAAGTGTACCACAAGGACAGCCGCTGGTTTCACAACTAAATTTTAATATCAGGAAGGGTGAATATAAATACTGAACACAAACAATAAAGTAATAAAAGACAATGCTCGTGGGCGAAAGAATTCTGCAAAAGTCATGTTGATACCACAAGTAGATGTACGCATGTTACAATCAAGGCGCGCGCAGATACGCAATCTCTTTAAGATGAAGACACATGCTTGTTTTGCTTACACACTTATCACCTCCTTCTGCAATGTGGAATGCATCCATGAGTTCGCGGGTTGTTTGATTACGGTGCCTAAATAAAATGTTAGTGGCACGAAAATTAGGTTTGAATGGGCCTCTCCTGGGGTACGTCACGCAGCGGCCGTGACGTCACGGAAAGCGCACGTGATGGGTGTGGCCGGAAGGGTGGTTGGCAAAACATTCGGACCGGCGCGCGGGGCGTATGCAGTGAGGCTTCATTAGACGCGCGCAAAAGTGGAATTTTTGTTTACGTGTTGGCTTTTCTGATGCCGGTGGGCTGCTGTGCTCTCGGCTACGCAAATCTTGCGAGCGAAATCAGCGGCATAAGACTTTTCGGAATCCCCAAAGAGGTAAATTCGGCGTGTATTGTAGATGCGCGCAATGTGCCGAAGAGACTGGCAGCTAGCCAAAGCAGCGACATGGTCTGCTCTTACTCATAGCAACATTTCCCATTCTCGAACTTCTGCTGCCCGTGTGTACGAGATTTCGGCGCACGTTAAAGATCCCCAGATGGTCAAAATTAATCCAGAGCCCTCCCCTACGGTGCGCCTCATCGCCTGCGTTGCGTCGGCGCGTTAAAGCCCTATAATCAATCAATCAATGAATCGAACTTCTGCTCTTCTCCAAAGCGCAGTCATACCGTCTACATTGGCAGTCCGCGCTGATTCGTGCCATGAAATGATGCTGTTTATCAACCATCTGCTATCATGCAGCACCAGCAGAAATTTGGTCAAGTGAAATAGTGGTGGGGGTAAGGGGCACACGGAAATTTTCTTGCTGCGAAATATTGTCATGTTTAGAGGAGGTAGAACACTGTATTAAAAATACAATGAGTGCCTAACCTGCTTAGGCGACACGAAATAAATGTTTCGACGAGGGATCGCAATAGCCGCCTGCCGCCAGATCGACAACGACAAGTTTGGTTTTGGGGGGATCTGTTCAAGACGAACGAAATTCATTGCTTGTAAGTGCAACAAATTTTTACCTTGACCAATTATATTCTGCCTTGAGGATGCGGCAAAACAGAGATGCTTATCGTGCTCACATGTAGCATTGTGCCTTCGGCGCGAGATGGGCCGCTCACGCGACTCGAAAAAACTCGAAAAATGTGTTGCACTAAGCGAACAGACTCAGTGAATGTATTCTTTTGTTGCGGTTTCCCGACGCTTTCGTATTCAGCGGGCGTACAAGGACACTAACTTTAACTATCATGAAATAATGACTACCGAAAATTATTTCAGTGCACTGTCGCAAGCTATGCGCACTAACCATATGTGGCTGCTATGTTACTCACACAATGACGATGAACCGTTTCGTGATTTCACTTGGGAAAAAGGTAACAAAACAATCGGTCAATCACGTAGAGAAGGACATCATCGCAATATTTCTATTGGAATAATATTTGGCTGTTTCTCTTCATATTTTTGTTTCGTTGCTGCTTATTTTACTTTTTAATCATTTCATGCTTTACCTTTCCTTTTTCCCCTCGACATGAGATCGTGTGTACGCCACTGTCTCCGGGCGACGCCAAAAGACCAAGAACAGGGAGCGTATACGTACGCTGCCTGAGGCACCGCGCTTAGCGTAAGCAGACCTCGAAATCAACAATGAATTAGCTTTCCTTGGCATGTGTCCGAACACAAAGAATCTTAAAAAAAACATTCTTGGAATGCGTCGCAACAGCACCAACCTTCAGAATGACTCGTTTAGGATGTCGCGCACAGATTATCCGAAAGCGTCGCCCTTCAGTTGACCGTACGGTAAACGAAACTGTTAAGGAGGTTGTAGATGCGGAAAGCTACATGGAGGTGCGACGGGCACAGCTAGGGTAGCTAGACCCCCACCTGCAATGTGGGCGGCCAGTGACGGCCTGAACCAACGGCACATCGTTCCTTTCGCGCGCCGCGCTGCCAGGCCGGGCCGTCGGAACAGGCGCGTTCTGCCAACCGCCACCGCACTTCGCCGCCGCGAGCAGGCGCCACCCGTCGCGCACGTGCGCTTCGTGACGTCACGTTGTTTACATACAGGGTGAGGTCCATTGGCTGCACTCAGCGAAATGCCAAGAAAGATGGGATGAAACAGGGCCTTTCAATGACAATTCATGTTCTCTCAAACAAACGTTGATAGAGCGGCCAGTTTGCCCAACATAGGTTCGGCCAGAAGGCAAAGGAATGCTGTACATCACCCCCGTTTCGCATGCGACATATCGGTTCTTGTGTTTGACACCACAACCAACTTCTTTCTTCTCACTTCCCTGCTCAATCTTTCTGTCAAGCCTGCCACATACAGAATGCAACTCGTTTCGGGACGTGATAGCCACCTGCACTCCATAGCGATGGCCCACTTTTCTTAGGCGGTGGGTGATTTTCCTGTCACTAACCACCACAAGATCCCGATGAAGATAGCGTGTTCTTCGGAGTCGTTACGGAGAGCGACCTAGCCGCCCAGCAGCGTGCCGACCCCGACTTGCGCGTCATGATCGACTAGCTCGAAGGGCGCAACGTCGCCCTGCCTAGGGCGTTCAAGCGTAACTTACCAGAATTCAGCCTGAAAAACTCCGTCCTCGTGAAGAAGAATTTCAGCCCCGGAACGAGAACGCATTATCTACTTGCCATCCCCGCAGACCTTCGTGACCAAATTTTGGAAGCGTGCCACGACTACCCGTCTTTCGGACATTTCGCCACAGCTCGCACAATTGCAAAAATTAAGGCGAAGTACTTCTGGCCCCACCTTACATCGGACGTCACCCACTACGTTCGGAGTTGCCGTGACTGCCAGCGACGAAAAACGCCGCCGACAAGACCTGCCGGACTTCCGCAACCGATCGCCGTCCAATCGAGGCCCTTTCAACAGATTGGAATGGACCTTCTAGGCCCGTTCCCTACGTCACGATCAGAGAACAAGTGGATTGTCGTAGCGAATGACTACATGACGCGCTACGCGGAGACCGTCGCTCTTCCGAGGGGGACTTCACAAGAAGTCGCCAAGTTCTTTAAAAATCACGTTGTGCTGCGACATGGAGCCCCTGAATTCCTAATCACGGACTGCCGAACTGCGTTCACTGCGGAACTTATGCAAGGAATCTTACGCTACAGCAACACGGATATCCGAAGAACCACGGCGTACCACCTCAAAACGAACAGACTAACAAAACGTCTGAACAAGACGATTGCGTATATGCTGTCCATGTACGTCGACGTTGAGCATAAGACTTGGGACGAAGTCCTTCCGTGTGTCACGTTTGCATACAATACAGCGACGCAGGAGACTACGGAGATGACACCGGTCGACCTTGTCTACATAAGACGGCCGACTACGATGCTCGGCGCCATGCTTCCGCACGTACAAGACGACGACCTCAACGCCGACGTCCAAAGATACCTTCAACGTGCGGAGGAGGCTCGCTTGCTCGCTGGAGTTCGTATAACGGAGCAGCCGCTGGTGGATGCCGGACGCTATAATCTTCGACGCCGACACGCCGAGTACTACCCTGGGGATCGTGTGTGACTTTGGACTCCTCCCGTCCGAAGACACGAACTCAGTGAGAAGCTTCTGCGACGGTATTCCGGACCCTGCCAGATTCTACGACATGTCGACCAACTCACCTACGGGGTGATCCCCGATGGTAATTCCGTAACATCACGAGTATGTACGCGGCCCGAAGTGATCCACGTGCTTCGCTTAAAACCTTACTATGCAAGATGATGGACTCTTTTATTGTTTGTTCGCATTGTGTTTTGTTTCAGCATCAGGTCGATGCACTCTTAGAGGCAGGGGGTGATGCCGCGAACCATGTATGCGTTTGTTTGTTTATTTATTGTTTGTTTTTACTGCCCGGCCACGCCCTGGCACTGTTATCTTTGTCAAGCGAAGTGCGTCTTGCATTCTTTATTTTTATGCTGAACGGGCTATCTCATTCAAATAAGCTGACTGTTTCGTCCTAATATAACTGCCCCAAAATAATCTTCTCTGATCTGCAATGTTCTTGATGTAAATCGACGGTTCCAGAAACACACGCGCCTAAAGATAAAAGCCTGAAGAGCAGACGCCACGGCATTCGGATCGTAGACGCTCGGTCGCACACGTCACTTTGTTGACTGCTGCTTCGCTGCCTGTGTATTCTTTGAGTTGTTAGGGAAGCACACGTTCGCTCCAATAAACGTGTTTTCTTTCAATACAACTGCGTCGTCGCTGGATTCGTGACATTATAAATTATTCCGCGCTGCCGTAATCGTTTGCTACTTTGCTACCTTCAGCTCTTGCAGTGCATGCAAACAATTCCAGCAGCCCCGCCGGATCAGTTAAGAGGACTTCTTCAAACCGAAATATTGTGGAGAAAATAACTTCTAGTGCACTAAAGCACAGGTGAAGGCACCGGCTTGGAAGAGTAAATAGACAGAGGAAAGGCCTTCATTGTACTTTCTGGTCGATATTTTTTCTTCTGCCATTTACGTTATTTTTATTCCTTTTTTACAGCATAGATATGCCGTCCACATTATTTTTTCCTTTTTTACAATGTTGGCGGCTAACTTTGCATACATTTCTGATGACTCAAACCAGAGCGCGTAAACCACAAAGTCAACACCACGAATTTGAATTCACATACGAGGAGCTCTATACGGAGGGAGTTGTATGCAAACGTATGTTATGTTTTATGTTTGCTTGTTCGCATGCTTTCTTTCTTCTTGACAGCTGCCACTCAAGCACGCATCTACCGGCGGAGAAATCTCTTCCGCGATGCACGTGAGAGAAAATTCGAAACTATTCACTATTTGGATTCCTACTTCCTTCTTCTCGTTTTCACAAAGAAGCCGGGTAGATTCTCCACACTTCGAAGGCCGCCGCGTCGAAACTGTTCCAATAAATGAGGTGTGTAACGACTGTCCGCCAAACAAGCAAGGACCTTATTTGCACCCCGACCAGGCACGTCTTTGATGCCATCTGCCAACATTGAAATACATTAAAGCAGTTCTCAGTAGTTTCGGCTATAATACTCTTGTCTTGCGCATTATTGATTTTAATTATTTTTGATTCTCATTATTGATTAATATTTTAGAAAGATTGGGCTTGAGAGTCTGGAACAAGGCCCAACCAAACATCGAACAGCGCACGTGCATTGATATTATACGCTATTATGTCTGCAGTCGCGATTATGCTGAGCAGTGTGTATCATAGCCACATGAATATCATTTTAGCCATCGTATCTACATGTCAATGTGTTTACAGCTACGCGCATCGTACACATTCCAATGGCGGAATTCCGGTGAATGTTTTGATAGAAATGCCAAACATATAAATATCCCAGACTATCTTGAATCTATTTTGTTTGCAGAAATAAAGAACGTAATGCTTTTTGCACGATGATGCGCGCTGACGAGCCAGTAGTTCTGAAAAAAAATGCTATTTTGCTTTGTAATTTGGTGTTTTTGTTTCACACCCGGCCGCCGTCCAACAACTCCATTCCTTTTGAAAGCTAAGGCGTTGCGCTGCTGAGCACGAGGTCGCGGGTTCGATTCGCGGCTGCGGCTGCTGCTTTTCTGATGGAGGCGCAAAGCAAAATGCCCGTGTGTGCGAGATTTCGGCGCCCGTTAAAGATCCCCAGGTGGTCAAAATTAATCCGGAGCCCTCCACTACGGCGCGCCTCATCGCCTGCGTTGCGTCGGCGCGTAAAACCCTACAATCAATCAATCAATCAATCAATTTTTTTTTGAAAAGCACAATGCTTGCCCAGTCAGTCGATATACGTATGGTCCCGTGTGGCTGAAGTTCACGTTGTACTTAGCCCTAGTCATTCTTTACCCTGCAATGCAAACATGCCACTGGCGCAGTTTTTAGCGGCTGCAAGCGCGACAATGAGCAATAAATTTATTTGCTTTTATTGCAGGTGATCTGCAAAAATGTTTCAGGATTCACTGCGGGCAATTAGTAAGACCCGTGTGCACTTACTTCAACGCAGGAAACTATGCGTTAAAGCATTCTGCGAACATTTTAGGGCATGTATGAGGGCAACCTGCTACAAGACATACAAACGTTCGGAAAGGCTTTGAGGCACTTGTTGCCACTGGTTTTTAGATGGGTTGTATTGACTTACTTTTATTGGCACCTGATATAAAGGACTATCTTCAATATCGGAAACCTTCCTTCAAAAAGTGAAGGGTAAGCCTACGACAAATGCACATCAAAGAACTCACAAGCGGCCTCAAGTGGTTCGGTATCTTAAATAGGCTTCGCACGACTTCAAAAAGGTTCCGGCGAAGTACGGTGTACCTGTCGTCTTTTCAGCCCCAAGTAAGCTCGGCTAGCTTTGGTCTCGCATTGCTAGCAATAGCAAGAATAGGGCGTGTGAAAACGACCTGAGAAACCGTTGGTTGATTGCGTGGTGGGAGTGCCCTCGAAAACGTAGTGAAAGGTTCCTTGACAGTCAAGAGTGCAGTTGTCGAGCCACCACCATGGCCGAGTTGAGGTGATTTCCTCCCCAGGAGGTCCGTGGACTTGCATTTTTCAGGCCGAAATAGTAAACGTGGACCCACGAAAGGTATTACACAGTATTCTTGGAGACCACCTGACACAGAGGACACGACATCCTAGACGGACGACCACACCCAGAAATTCTGTGGCCTTTGTTTCTACCCGACCGTGCTAGGCCTGCTAACCCCAATGGGGCGTACTGCGGCTACGGCTCCGACGCTCAGGTGAACGTTCTTTGGTAACACTCTCTGTGGCGTGCCGTTATCCGCGCCTTCGCACGCTATCGCGCTCTGGCATGCACTCGCACGCACTGCGGGGAACATTTCCAACCGGGAGTGCAGTCCCAGCCCCGCCTAATCGTCACCCAGTGTGGAATTATGATAAGTCGCGGAATGTAAAGGTGACCGAGTCTACCGCGAATACT
The DNA here is from genome assembly GCF_048455015.1 of Haemaphysalis longicornis. Classification (NCBI taxonomy): domain Eukaryota; kingdom Metazoa; phylum Arthropoda; class Arachnida; order Ixodida; family Ixodidae; genus Haemaphysalis; species Haemaphysalis longicornis. The sequence goes on from NW_027526245.1 coordinate 5,515,401, forward strand.
ACGAAAACACTGCGGACTGGATAACCAGCCCCCAACAACGAGCACCCGAGCCAAGGCTGCTTCAGTGATGGAGACTACCGAAGCAAGGGCGGCACCCGCAGAGAGCAGGCACACAAGGTGTAAAACCAGCTGGGCGTATGGAGGCAGAGTCGTGCTACGGCTTTTAAGAGATCGATTCAACATAGCAATTCGACCACGTGACGGCTTGAACACGTCTCGTGTGAGTAACGCACCGCTACGAAACCGCCGTCACTGTGTGGACGGACAGGGCCAGTGGCGGCGTCTTTTGCCTACACCCCAGACAGAACATCATGGCTGTGAGTACGCCAGCAATAGGACATGACAAAATGTGTTGTAGCATCAACGAAATTTAATTTGGGAACAAGACCGATGCTATGAAAGCGTACATAATTCCAGGGGACTACATATCAAAAGGCGCGATTCAAAAAATTCCCAATTATGCCCAACGAAATCCCCAACAAAAACCCCAATAAATCGCCAATACAATGTACAACGTAAACCTCAACACGAACTTAATAAGAGAAAACGGAAAGCCAGGTCATCTAGAAGAATCCTGCGATTCTCCTGGCAAGACGAATGCGGTTAACGAGCTCGGTTATTATAGTGTTCGAAGGTACGAAAGTTCCGCTTGACGTGTACTGCCGTCGCGGGGAATATTGGTGTTTCCTACACAAAACGATGGCCGTATGTACCAGCTTCAGTCGTCTCGGGCATCACACGTACGTCTGTTCCTGCCCAAACGGAAGACACTACAAGGGCTGCATAATTATGAACCCACCGGAAAATCACCAGTGGGATCCAACATGCACAATTCCAACAAGTGTCCAACCGTCGCAACAAGTGTCGCAACCGTTTGAAGACACCGTTCTTGCTCAAACAATGGCATTGACGCAACAACAGCGCTTGAGACAACAGGAGGGGAGAACCTTCTCCGGAATTCTCCATGGGTAAAATCACCAAAGCAACGCTACGAGCACGGAGGATTCCGCTCAAGATGCCGGAAACGAGCAAAAAGAGTACTTCAGCTCGTTTCTCCGACCATATCCGTAGGGACAACCGGAGAAGCAAATAGGACCACGTCTTCGCTCTCTGTCCAAGTCAAACATCGCGAGAGATTGAAGGCCGTATCATTCGCGATCTAGCTCCGGCTCCAGGCCGCAGACCAAAAGAAGTCGCCCGCGGTTTTCGGACAGGAACAAATGAGACAAATAAGGTGAGGTTGGTAGATGCGCCTCAGAATTCTCCCTACCGAAACGAACTCAAAATCAGGGCCTTCAATCCCAGAACAAGAACTAGTGAGGTTTGGGCAAATGCTTGAGCAAGTAATCCCAAGAAAGCAGAATCTTAAAGGAAGAAATATTAAGACCATAGGCGAATATAAAAACCTATACGCGAACCACCGAAGCGCCGAAAAAAAAAGGAAGCGTGAGAAACTGAAGCCATACCTGTCCCAGTATCCATTTAAGTAACGGGGATTCTTCACCTCCTTTCAAAATAAGGGCAGGTGTAATACCGAAAGCATATAACGACTCAGCATGACTGTAAGAATTAAACAACAGCATTGACTGCAGGTTTGAAGCTATGGACGGAAAGATCAAGGTGGTGGACTCTAAGCTAACCGACTCCATAAAAGATCACTCTGCCAACCTAATTCACGATTTACAGCCTTGTGGGTTACGCAAACTCCCGCACGGTGGCATCCGCCGGATAAAATCCTAAAAACCTTAAAGCAGACCGTATTCGGTGAACATGCCCCCCCCCCAAAAAAAAACGTAGGATCATCCAAATGTAAGAATTCCCCGTAGTTACGAGAAAACTTATACCATCTTCCCGTGGGGAACCATGAGGAGGATGCTAAGCATCACGGGGGTTATGTGTAGGTTCCATTGTGTTGCCGTATTGCTGTTTCATTTATCACAACACGAATGGAAATGTAGTGTGAACCCCCATGTAGAGACAAAAAAATGTATAGAAATGTAGAGACAGCGAAGAGACCGACACCAGCTCTACCTGATCGAACGCCTCCTGGTTCTCGTCTTTTTTTTTTTGCGTGCTCACGCTCCTACCCCGCTGCCCACCCTCTTCGTCCTCTTCTCTGGTTGAGCTGCAAGGCGCGTGGCGCTTCCGGCCACAGCTTTACCGTGGTAAATTTAGCATCCTCCTCTAGAGTTTTCAGTTCGTCGTTGCTGTTGACGTTCAGCTTCGCGTGCCTTCGTTGTATCAATGCTTCTTGACGTAGTTTGAATTAGTGAAGGACTTAAGGCGCGTTACTAGCACATGCTTCCGTCTCGGTTTGTAGCGCGGTGGGAAGAGCGCCACGTACCTCCTGTTGCGGCCATAGAGTCGTGGGATCGAAACCGGTCCCCGCCTAAGTATTTCTTTTCATAGTGGACTGCGCTGACGTCAGCCCAAACGCTGAGAAGGCTGAAGAGACGCACACGCACAGTAGAGTGCCGACGGCGTACAACAACGAGGGATGGAGGGACACAGCCCCGCGCATGAGATGCTTGGCGTCTAATACGTGATCTGGCCATGGAACAGCAGTGGGGATCGCCAAAAACAAGGGAGCCTGCAGCAGTTTAAACACAGCAAAGTGCGAGTGGCATCAGGCATAATACCGGTGCAGGCATCGAGGAACAGGACGAACAATTCATGTACAAATGTTGAGGTAAAGGTTCGTACCGTAAGACGGTCGCCGCCACTTTCGTAAGACACAGTTTAACGGACATCGAAAATGAAACGGGCGTCGCAACAGTGGACCACGTCTTCACCGAAATTATTACGACTGATAATAGAAATGAAGTAACCGTTTTCGCACGAAACGTCTATAGTACTCCGGAGAAAAAGTTTACGATCGGAAACCTGTTCAGCTAAGTGTTGGGCATAGTAAAAAGGCAGGCAGAACACAATAGAACTTCATTAAATCTTGAAGGTCTAACCTAGCCACCGAGAGACAAGTTAAAATACAATTACACGTTTGTGGTGGACTAATTTAACGCGCATCATCCAGGCTGGTGGTGCGCTAGAGAGGTAAGCAAATGACTAACCCTCTGTCTAAACCCAAAGAAGTAAGGTCATACTCTGGTGACCGATCCCTCTAAGCACAGCTAGAGGAGATAACAGGTTGTGCCGCGACACCCAAACGTGCCAGAATCCGTTGGCTTATCACTCAAGAAAACATAACAAGGGATGACTTCATTGTTGGCACCTCTAGGTATTGTTACCACCATAATTGCCAGAACGGTCCTTCCAAGCAGAAGAGAAACGACAGGATAACGGACGGGGTTTTTTTCTGTGATATCAGAAGAGCAGAGATCTCGAGCAGTGAAATTGATGACCGCGACCCGTAGACTCATGCTATACACCTTATGGAAAAGTGCCGCCATCTACCGGAAGAAAAACGAAACGAGCACGCGACGCCATGTTGGGGGATGGCGGTCGCGGGATTGCTTGGTACCGAGCGTGTGAGGGGCTTTCTCGGCTTCGCGATCCTTTTATATTTAGATTTAAGCACAGCAAAATGAGCGACGAGTGATCTGTGGGCCTTTCTCTGTTGCCGACATTTGCGGGCGACTTCGTAAATACGTATTATGGATCAAAAAAGCAGTCAGGGAGGCAACATTAGGGAAGCTATTGGAGGCTGTCGCATTTATTCTTTCTTTTTTTTTGGCTTTGAAAGTTGGTCCGTGTCGGTTCTTATCCTGCGGGTTTCTCATGTAGTCATTCCTGAAACGCTTCAATACTTGCTTGCTGTCCAGGGGTTCAAATGGGGGAGGGCAGGCACTCGCGATATAGCTATAAGCTAAGGATCCTCTGCGACGCAGAGGAAACCTGCAAACAAAAAAAGCACCTAAAATAAATTACATACCTGGAATTTTTTAACAGCGGAGCTGTTGTAGCTGGCCGTAATGTGTAGCCCGTAACGTGTGTGGCGTTTAACGCGTTAAATATTGCCAATAAATTACCAATAAATTGCCGAGCGCTGGTGAACGCTCACCTCTCGGCGACCGCCGAGCATCCTTAGCACACGAAAAGCCTTTAGCAAAAAAAAAATAAAAGAACTTCGAAACCCCTAAAGAGCAAGCAAAAGCTGAGCTCTCGTGAGCGCGTGCATCGCAGCGACTGCTGAGCGTCCTTTACTTGCGCCGTGGACAACAAAACTGGGTGCACACTATCGCTTAGAAATTTCCGCTTAAAAATTTGTTCTTTGGAAAATAGGCTATGGTCGAACAGCAGGCGACGAGCGGTAAATGACCGATACACGGCTTACTATGCACGTTGCTTGCGCTACTCATGGCGCTACGTGAAGGGTGCAACTACCGCGGATCCCTCATTTCTTGTAACGTTTGGCAAACAAAAGAATGCGTAGTACTTCCATAAGAGCCTACCGAACGTCCAGAATAAAAAGAAAATGCGGGCGCAAAGCAGGAACGGCAGACTCACAACTCTACCTGCACGATAAAGTACGAGCTGACCGATGCAGTGCGCCTTAAGTAGCAGGCAGGAGTGCTCCTCGGCAAATACAGCGCTAGAAAACAGCTCACTCTGAGACCTTTTTAGTCCTGAACATATTATTCGTTTTCTAACTATGCATAAGATCTAGCTATAATATTACTGCGCGAAGGGAAGTCGACACCCACAAGCGACTTCACGCAGGGCTCGAGTCACGCTTCCGCTGAGAAATAAAAAAAAGATGTATACGATATTTCCGTGGTCGTCCTCGTATGATCTTTGAGCACTGCAAGTTACAAGGCAGTATTTGGGCATTTTGGACAACGATAAATGCCGACGTGCGCGTCGCTAACCCCGGGCTATCATGTCTACAGCGGTAACCGGAGATCTGGGAATCCCCCAACATGGTGGAAGCGCCCGCGGTTCCCGCAAGAGGGCGCCAGTTTCTGCATAAGGTCTACACACAAGAGCACAGAAAAGCCTAATAAATTCATCCCTGAGGAAGCCGTACTTACAAAGCGCACACTAGGCTCCTACACTTGTGGGAAGTCAACAATGGCCCGCACGGATGGCGCAGGTAGCATAAGCATAATCGTAGCCAGCGCAGGTGCACATATTCGTTAAACAAAAAACTCTCAGAGTAGGAGAATTGGCTTAACCGCCACAACTGGCACAACACTTGGGACGGGATGGACCTGCACATGGGTCTCTCTAAAACTTTGGCTTTCCTCTCCAATACACATTTCTAACAAAACTGCTTTGGGGCCGCGTCGCCTAGTGGTAATGTATTGGATTCGTTCTGAGCTGTTCTTGTTGGGACGCCATTCCAACAGTTAGCCCTTGGGGAGTACCGAAAATGGCCAACTGGGTGCCGGACTATCCGTTTGTCCGCTCACATTTAGTCTAGTAGAAGTGTAATGACTGTGTTGAAGTTCATTATCCTCCAGAAGACACACTTTTAGTCCGTTTTTGTTCAAGAGTTCAGAGATTGCCTAACCCCACCCTTCTGTCTGCATGTCTGTCTGCATGTCGGTCTGTCTGTATGTCTGTCTGTATGTCCGTCTATCTGTCTGTGACTCGATCCAGCCACAAGGCCAACGCAAAATGCATACTGCGCATTAGTCTTATATACTGACAGCCAAATGTGAGCGTCTAAACCCGGTTTGTATGTTCATACTTGTCAACTTTGCTTAACATGAACAAGACATTACGCAAATATAGAACTGAAAATTAATACACAAGTAATATATACAGTGTTCCTTTATGTAAAAAAAATTCACGGATGCATGGTTTTTCGATAGCAAATGAAAATCTACACCTACTGCAGAAAACCACCGCCTGCTGTTGCCCGCGCCACCTCCTGGCGGCGTATGCGAAATCACGCGGCAGAAGCAATGAAACGTTCCACTAGCTTGGTTCCCCGTTCTGCTTAGAACGCACGTGGAGCACGGCAACGCGGTTCTATAAACCTTGAAGTCGCCCGCCTCGATTCACGCGCGTTTCCGCCGCACTGCAGCGCTGGCATGGAGTAGCCCGGCCTGTAGCAGTGGAACGCGGTAAATTTAAATCGCCTTGAGGAAATCTTTATTGTGTTTGTTTACCTGGGGATTAGCGCGACAGATCAGGAACCGCACGAGAGGTGAGCGGGAAAGCAAAGGGGGGCATGTCCTTGGCAGATGCCCACAAAGACTATCGTCTTTTGACGACATTTGCAACGATAAGAGCAGATGCCCGGGAAATTTTTTATCACTAATTTCTCGGCACTTCAAGCATTTTGCGCCGCCGAATAAACGTTGAGGCGGATTCGGGAAAGTTAAACTTTCGTCTGAGCCGAACTTGCTAATTGCGTTCAGTGTCCCTTTAAGGTTCACATCTGTTAGGAACATCCCGAGACGAGGTCCGATAACGTCGTCTATGCAGAAGAATGTGCCAAACCCAAGCGTAGCAAATCACCAGTGGCCGAAGGGACCGAGCTTGGCAATATTTTGGCCGCCATTATCGGCTAGTCATTGGGGAGGGTGACAAGTCACAATTGGCCAAGAAAATAAAGGCCAATATTAGACAATGCTTTGTAACGCATGCTGGCGTAGTAATGACTATACGTCAAGGGCATGCAATATGCAATTGCCAGAACATTTTTGCTTACTGTACACGCATTATGGCCAAACACTATTGTTAAATTGCTTTGCCGCCTCATTCCTTTGTTATACATCCCAGTATACAGAAAATATTTAATGCAAGTAGGAGGAGAATAAACTTTACATCTATATTGTTCCGTTGCAAGAAGTGCAGCAGGCGAATTTGGGGCAAAGACAAACTGAGATTTATTTAGGCGAACTTGTGCCTGTAGAAAGAAAGCCACCAAAAAGGCGTGGTCTCACGCGAAGCGCTGATCAGCCAAATCAGCGTTCCAATGCACGAGCCGTTCCACGGACTCTCCTGCACGCGCCACGTGGATGAGCCTTTCGTCGTCGTCGTCTTCGTGGCTCCGTCTCATAGCAGACGCACTCGTGACATTTGCCCCCCTCTCTAAAGGGCATCGTCCCGATGCTCAGGGTTGTAGCTACACGTAGAAAATGGCGTGAACGTCGGCTCATCTTGAATAGTAGGGTTTCATGCGCACCAAGTGAATGGTTTCAAGCTGAAGTTTACGACGTCCTGCGGGTCCAGTGCTGGCCGGGATAACTTCATACGTAACGTCACTCAGCCGGCTCAGAACTTCGTATCGTCCAAAGTATCGTCTACGCGGTTTTTCTGAGAGCCCGCGGCGACGAGCAGGACTACACACCCACACACGGTCACCATGTTGGAAGTCCGCGTGCCAGTGGTGGAGAGTGTAGCGGTCGGCGTCATGGCGTTGCTGATTGCTTGTGCGCACGCGAGCAAGTAGCCGTGCCTCTTCCGCTCGCCGTGTAAACTCTTCCGTGTCGACATGGTCGTCGCTGTGGGCATGTGGTAGCATAGCGTCTAACATGGTCGACACTTCGCGACCGTAGAGTAACCTAAAGGGTGAAATTCGGGTCGTCTCCTGTCGCGCCGTGTTGTATCCGAAAGGTAAGTACGGAAGAATGGTATCCAAGGTTTTATGGTCGACGTCTACGTACATGCAGAGCATGTCCGCGATCGTTTTGTTCATGCGCTCGGTCAAACCGTTGGTCTGCGGATGGTATGCGGTTGTCTTCCTATGGGAAGTCCCGCTGAGCGTCATGACAGCTTCTATGAGCTGCGCCGTGAAGGCTGTTCTGCGGTCTGTGATTACAATCGATGGAGCGCCGTGTCTGAGCACGATGTTTTCAAGGAAGGAGTGGGCCACTTCTGCAGCTGTTCCTCGTTGTAAGGGCCTTGTCTCGGCGTATCGGGTGAGATTGTCAGTTGCGACGACTACGAATTTGATCCCGGAACATGAAAGTGGGAAAGGTCCCAAAAGGTCCATTCCAACTTGTTCAAAGGGTTTTTCAGGAATCTGAACTGGTTGAAGCAAACCGGCTGGTCGTCCCGGTGGCGGTTTCCGTCGTTGACAATCACGGCACGTACGGACATAATGTCTAACGGTGACGGAAAGCCTTGGCCAATAATATTTCTTCTGGATTCTGGCCAACGTGCGAGTGAAGCCTAGATGACCCGCGGTGGGTTTTTCATTACGTAGCGTTGCGGGGACGACTAGGAGGTGGGTATTGCCATTAGGGGTGAAGTTCCTCGTGAAGAGCACATTGTTCCGCAACGAGAAGGATGACAACCCTCTTGTGAAGGCTTTTGGAACACTACTTGTCTGTCCCTCAAAAAAGTCAATGAGTGGCCGCATTTCTGGGCCTTCGCGCTGCTTCTGGGACATGGTGGTCGTGTTCACAGCTCCTAAGAACGGAATGTCGTATTCTTCATCGTCTGCAGGCGTTACTGGAGCTCGGGAGAGACAGTCCGCATCGGAGTGCTGTCGTCCAGATTCATAAACGACGGTTATGTCGAATTCTTCGAGCCTCAGGCTCCAGCGCGCAAGGCGCGCCGAAGGGTTTCGAAGGCTCGTCAACCAGCATAGTGAATGATGGTCGCTTACGACTTGAAACGGCCGTCCATACAGGTAAGGTGGAAATTTCAACACCGCCCACACAACCGCAAGGCATTCTTTTTCAGTTGCCGAGTAGTTCGACTCCGCACGGGAGAGCGTCCTGCTTACGAAAGCAAGAACCTTTTCGGCACCATCTTCCTTTTGTACTAAAACTGCTCCTAATCCGATATTGCTTGCGTCCGGGTGGATGGTGGGCGCTGCGTCTTCGTCAAAATGGGCTAAAACCGGCGGTGTTTGCATGCGCTGCTTCAGCTCAATAAATGCCGTTTGCTGTTCCTTGTTCCACACAAATGAGGTATCATCTCGGGTTAGGCGGGTTAACGGGGCTGGGATGTGAGGAAGGGCTGGAATAAATCGGCGGTAATACGAGCAGAGTCCCAAAAAGCGGCGTACGCCTTTTTTGTCCGGAGGTTTCGGGAAATCGGCGACAGCTGCAATTTTGTCAGGGTCTGGCTGTACTCCTTCGTGGCTAACGACGTGGCCTAAAAAGCGGAGCTTCTCGTAACCGAAATGGCACTTCTCCGGCTTGAGTGTGAGTCCGGCGGAACGTAATGCGTGGAGGACCAAGCAAAGTCTTTCCAAGTGCTCCTCGAAAGTGGCAGAAAAGACAACAACGTCTTCGAGGTACACAAGGCACGCTTGCCATTTCAGGCCGGTCAAGACACTGTCCATGAGACGTTGAAATGTTGCTGGCGCTGAGCATAAACCAAAAAGGAGAACCTTAAATTCATAAAGTCCATCCGGTGTCACAAATGCAGTTTTCTCTTGGTCCCGCTCATCGACCTCGATCTGCCAGTAACCACTCCTGAGATCCATCGAAGAAAAATACCGTGCGTGGCGCAGTCTGTCAAGGGAGTCGTCGATTCGTGGTAGCGGGTACACATCCTTCTTGGTGACTTGGTTTAGCTTGCGGTAGTCGACACAGAAGCGCAGACTACCATCTTTCTTCCACACCAAAACAACAAGAGAAGCCCAGGGGCTTTGCGATGGCTGTATCACATCGTCCTCCAGCATTTGTTTTACCTCCCGTATAGCGTCTCGTTCCTTGGGAGAGAAACGATACGGGTTTTGGCGAACAGGTCTCCCATCCTCCATGGTAATGATCCGATGCTTCGTAAGGGGCGTTTGTCGTACCTTGGTTGTAGAAGAGAAGCTATCAATAAACTGTTGTAATAGTTCCAGCAGGCATTGTTGCTTCGTGGCTGGTAGATCAGGGCATATGTCGAAGACCTGTGGGCTAGACATCCGAAGTTTTCTTCAAAGTTTTCAAAGCGTGCTACGGCGGTTCCTTTGGAGACTTTCTGGCGCTCGTTGCTGAAGTTTGTTAGAAGTACTTCGGTGCAATTATCATTTAGGTGCACTACTCCTCGTGCGATCAAGATGGCACGGGTAAAAAGGTCACTTGTTGCTTCAGCTATCCCTTCGACACACCACGAACCCTCGCACTTCACGGAAGCCAAGGCGCATGACATCGGTGGCAAGACGACGTCTTCATCAACGATACGCAAGGTCGACGAGCATTGTTCGTAATGGAGGTCTCGAGCCGTGACGTCGTTAGAGAATGTGACTAGGCGCTCTGGGATATTGATAGTGGCGTGATATTCTCGCACAAAGTCCATTCCCAAGTAAGGTATTTACAGCACTAGGGAAGCAAGACGAAAGTGCCGACAAAATTCGTCTTACTTATACGGATTCTCGCAGTACACTTGCCCGTCGGCGCCATTACATCGCAGCCTGCGGATCGAATCTGTGGCCCAGTCCACGGCGTTTTTACTTTTCTGAGCTTGTCTGCGAGTCCTTGGCTCATTATCGAAAAATCTGCGCCAGTGTCCACCAGAGCAGTTACTTCCTGCCCGTCGATAAAAACAGAAAGATCGGCGCTCGCCACTTCATCGGCGCATTCTTCCGCCGTACGCTGATCTACCGCCGGCGACATTGGAGGGTCTTCGCAGCTTCCATCGACAGCAACTTTGTCTCCATAGGTTGCCGGTTCTAGTTTTCCGGGTGGGGACTTGGAGACCTCCCCCTTGACGCATCCTGAGAGCTTCGACGATTGAACGAAGTGTTCAAGCGAGCTGGCGAGGGCGAGCGTGGTCGCTGTCTCACAGACTGCTCTTGCCTGGCCGCGAGATAGGCGTCAATTTCAGGTGGTCCTTCCCCGAAACGAGGAGGGCGACGAGCGGCGGGTGAAAAACCGGCAAGTCCAATCTCGCGGTAGGGGCAGCGACGGTACACGTGACCCGCCTCACCGCAGTCGTAGCATAGCGGTGTTTGGTCTGCCGTGCGCCATACGTTGGTCTTGCGTATCGGTGGCTGGAAGATTGGCTCAGTGCGGGACCATGTGCCAGAAGGCGGCTTTCGTTGCGTTGGGAAAGAGGGCCGTGCAGATGAAGGACGACCCAGGGCATTCGCATAGCTCACTTGTAAAACTTCTTGGCTGGGTTCAGGTGGGACAATCGCTTGACGAATCTCTTCGCGGACGACCTCAGCGATGGTAGCAATGGCTGGCTGCGAGGAACTCGTGGTAAGCTTTCTCAGTTCTTCTTGGACAATGCTCCGGACGAGGTCACGCAGCGAATTTTCGTTGGCTGGGGAAATGATGGCGGCGTGCGCCGAAGTTGCATTGTCCATTCGGTTGTATTGGCGGCAGCGATCCCGCAGAGCTCGTTCGATGGCGGTAGCTTCTTTTATAAACTGCGGCACAGTCTGTGGCGGGTTTCGCACGAGTCCGGCAAAGAGCTGCTCCTTCACTCCGTGCATAAGGTACCGGAGCTTTTTCGGCTCGGACATGTCGGGATCGGCTCGGCGAAAAAGACGCGCCATGTCCTCAGCGAACATTGCCACACTGTCGTTTGGCTTCTGCACGCGCGATTCAAGGAGTTGCAATGCGTTGTCCCTACGATCTGCGTTCGGGAATGCCTCGCGAATGTCGTGGCGGAAGTCGTCCCACGTTCGAAGGCTCGCTTCATGGTTCTCAAACCATATACGGGCACCGTCCTCTAGGGAGTAGTAGACGTTTCTTAGTTTGTGGACGGCATTCCAGAGGTTGCATGAAGCAACTGGTTCGTACTGGTCTAGCCAGTCGTCGACGTCTTCGTACACTTCGCCATGGAAGCTGGGTGGCTGCCGAGGTTGTTGGAAAATCACCTGTGTGTTATTGGACTCCATGGTTTGCGTTTCGCGAGCTTGACGCGACTGAGCGTTCCAAGGCATGAGGCCGAATTCAGGGGTTAGGGCCAGAAGGCGACGGCTGCTGCGATGGACAGGCATGTCGATGAGAAGAGGACTGACGGGGCTAGATGAGCGGCTGCCGGTAGGACTGCTGGACATACCCCGCTCCTCCACCAGTGTTCCGTTGCAACAAGGGCAGCAGGCGAAGTTGGGGCAAAGACAAACTGAGATTTATTTAGGCGAACTTGTGCCTGTAGAAAGAAACCCACCAAAAAGACGGGGTCTCACGCGAAGCGCTGATCAGCCAAATCAGCGTTCCAAATCACGAACCATTCCACGGACTCTCCTGCACGCGCCACGTGGATGAGCCTTTCGTCGTCGTCCGCTTCGTGGCTCCGTCTCATAGCAGACGCACTCGTGACAATATTAGCGCTGGAGTAGTGGCAACGAGGGTGTGGCGAAACGGTTCGGCGCCGCTTCTGCGCCTGCGCGTCGCGTCGATACCTCTAAACACGGGCGCCGGCGATAAGAACACTCTCGCCCGAAAGAAGCCAGAAAACTGTGTGTGTGCCCCGATTCAAGGCAGTTGTTGTAGAACCTTCAGTGCGGAAACATTAAAGTTATCTTATCCTACATATGGTTACCCGGAAAACGAACGTACCGCAACGCCATTGCCGACGAGGAAACCCTTGCTGCCCTTGAACAACAAGTACAACAACTGCAACAACAACTGCAGGCCCAACAGCAAGTGATCCAGAACCAAGAGCAGCAGCTCCGGGAACAGCAGCAGCGCAATCAAAATGAAGCGCTCTCGTCCGACGACCGTGCACCGCCCCGCTTGGGAATTGGGTCATGGAGGGTCCCCAAGTACAAGAACGTTCCCCCAACTTCAGTGAATGTTTAGCGTTCTTTTCGCGCACAATTATCGACTGAAAGGGGGTACAAGTTCAAGCAGCAAATCATTGAGATTCGTGGAGCTTTTCATGGCTTTGAATGTTGTATTTGGTATTTTGATCTTGTCTTTGGTCTTGTCTTTTGGTCTTTGAATCTTGTCTTTTGGTGGAATCACCGTAAATCTCACGTAAATTTTAAAATAATACCTTTTCTGCTGCTTATATTACGGAAGAAAATAAAATTACTTTCCCGTGGCACATTATGTATCCACGGCTTCACTGTAAGTCAAAGATTGGTGCTAACATATGCTTCTTAAGCAAAAAGGAATTGAGCCTATATATGCTTAGACGGGAGTATTTGGTGCTTATATATGTCTAAATGGCACATGTCAGAGCCTATTATAGGCGCATAAAACCTGGATTTTTCGTGCCTAAAGTTCATGTCTCTAGTAATGACATGCAAGTTTTTACGAGTATCAGAATCCTCGAATTGAGAATTGAGGCCAACGGACAAAATAGTGAATCTCTGAAAGCCGTTGAAAAAAATGGCAGCATCTCCACTCCGTAGATGATGGCAAGGGTGCGGAGTACTGGGACTCGAAATGGCATCCAAGTTGTGGCCCGAGTGACATGCAATTTGCGCCCCGGCCGTCATTTGATTTGAAATGTGAGTTTCACTTTTATTATTGACTAAATGAAACTGCAACTCATGGCTGAATTCGAATTTCGCTTGATTTTCGCTTGATGGTGGTGTGCTCACGGATGAACGCAGACGGACATTGGGAGGTGCTAAGGTACTGCGCAACCGTTACAGGCGAGGGAGTAAGCCGTTTGACTCTGGGGTACTAACTCAAGGTGGTAGCCCAAGTACCGAGGGCCATCATACGGGAACGTGCCGAACGATTGTGGGGAGGGAAAACACCAACCAGGTGGGTGTTTAGTGATGACAAAAGGTACGCAAAACGGAATTAAATTCAAGAGATAAGTTACAAGAACACCGTTACGGGTGATAGCCAGATCATAGAGAGGGCTTTTGTTGAACATTATTCCGAGATTTTTGGTCTTCAGAAAAACGTTATGAACGACTACAAAGGTGCCTTCCTTGCACTGTTGCCACACCTGAATGAATATATCAAAGTACAGCTGGAAGCTACAATTACCAAGGCTGAAATCAGACGGAGATTGATGAACTAAGCGCGGGAAAGTCACCTGAGCCGGATGAAACACACGCAGCATTCTACAAGGTGATCAGTTTAGAAATAGCGGGGGCGCTGTACAGAGTACATGGCAGAGCGTATGAGCGTAAAGGACTGCCTTTGTCTTCACAAAACACACATTATGTTTTGATCCCGAAATACAAAGTCAGTGATCCCGAAGTCCGTGAGTGCTTATCGTCCGCTAAGCCTCAACAATGTTGACGGGTAAAGTTTCATAAAAGTACGAGCAAGGCGGGTGCAAACAGAAATAAAAAACATAACTGGTCCGCACCAAACATGCGCAATTAAAGGGATAACCATTTTCACAAACACACATACACAGCTCGGAGCATATTACAAGGCATAGACGCAATAGGCGGCATAGTTGCCATGCTGCAGCTTGATTTAGAGAAGACTTTTGATCGTGTAGCTCATGAAGTGGGAAGTGTGAAGAGCAGGTGAGTGTTGGCTCTGTGATTTTAGACGGAGTTAAGATGTCTTACAAGAAATGGAGTGCGAGTGTCATTGTTGACAAGAAATTAGGTGCCAGCTTTTATGTCCTTTCTTCCGTAAAACAAGACTGCCCCTTGAGTCCACTGCTTTTTGCAATGTACTTAGAGCCCTTCTGTTTAAAGATTTTGACCAACAATAGAATAAATGGCTTTACGCTGCACTCAACTGAGGTGAATATTCTGGCATATGCAGACAATATTGCGGTGTTTTGTACAGAGCAGGACAGCATCAACCAGGCGGTAAAGGACACCGCAGCTTTTTGTAAACTTTCTGGTAGCTCAATAAATTGGAATAAGTGTTCGGACTTCTGGCACGGTCAGTGGGAAACCAAACCACCTGTGTACGAAAACGTTCAGTGGACCGTGGTTCCCTCGAGGTGCATGGTTGTGCCTCTTGAGCACTCCCGGGACCCTGCCGTACACTGGAAAGAGCAAACAGAGCAGGCGCGCAAGAAAACGTTAAAACGGGAGGCCGTCATATGTCTGTTTTTACGCGGGTGACTGTATGTAATCGTTTTATTGTCGCGAAAGTGTGGTGTGTGTTGCAGGTATTGTGCATGGCCACGGGCGCGGTGCAAAAGTTGCACCCGCCGCGGTGGATCAGTGGCTAAGGCGTTGCGCTGCTGAGCACGAGGTCGCGGGTTCGATTCCCAGCCGCGGCGGCCGCTTTTCTGATGGAGGCGAAAAGCAAAAACGTCCGTGTGTGCGAGATTTCGGCGCACTTTAAAGATCCCCAGGTGGTCGAAATTAATCCGGAGCCCTCCACTGTGGCGTGCCTCATCGCCTGCGTTGCGTCGGCGCGTTAAACCTTCAATCAATCAATAAAAAGTTGCATCGAGTATTTGCCGTTTTCTTCCGGGGTTCGACGTGGGAACGCACCCGTCTAACAAATCTTTTCCATTCTGTAAAAAATGGAGGGGTCTGTCAGACAAGTATTGGCAAGATATTTATTTTTGCGAGACCAGAAAGATTCATTTTTTACGCACTGTAGTCCAAGTGTTCAACCGACATGAGCTATCGGATTTCTTTGTGTCGTCAAGTAATGTGACACACTACCGTGTACAAGGTTGCCTCCGGGAGGTAAATGATGCTTCCAAATTTTTTAAAGCCTTTCTTTCTATTGACTATTTAGGTAGTGCTTCTCGTAAACAATTTCTTAACGATGTGCTTGATGTATGCTTCCCCGAAACTCTGTACCGGTCCTTGTACAGAGGTGCGGGTCCCACGGATGTGTTGAACCGAGTGAAAAGAATGCATGTGCGACCATCTGTGAAAAGTTTTTTCTTCCAACTGCATACTGGCAATCTCCCAGTGAAACCATGGCTACACGAAATATGCTTATTTTTGGCATGGCTAATTAACTGTCGCATTTCTCAGAAGCCAGAAATGATCGATCATATATTTCTGGACTGCTCAGACGCAGTTTTTTACTGGAAGATTCTGAAACGCACGCTTAAAAGAGCCCTTGCAATAATGCCCCATGGTATTCGTTTCTTGTCCATTCAATGTAGTGGGGGCGTGCTGTATGGTATGTTTGTATTGCTGCGTCTCCATAGCATTTCGAAGACACGAATGGCTGGTAGACCCGCTCATGTGGATGCGCAGTGCGCGAGAGTATTTGAAAGAGAGTTTGGTGTATATGAGAGAAATTTACAGGCTTCCAAAAGAGCCACCTCAGTGTCTACCTCTGTTAGACGGCTTGGTTGCACTGAAGGAATTTTAATTCGGAGCAACGCCCAGGTGCGGCCATTGCTTATGAGTGTAATAATTTTGTTAATGGGTGTTACACGTTATATGTATGTGCCAAGCAGGCAATAAAGAAAAAGAACTGTCATAGCCCAATGGCTAACACGACTCACCCTAATTCTGTTTGGTCTGCTAGACAAATGCTGGAATCCTGCCGGTGCCTGTGTGATTTTTTGTGATTGTAAATGCTATGGACGCGGGCGGAAATTGTGCGTTCCTAAAGTACTCCGCACCTAAAAGCGTCCATGGAACCGCCAGTCTGATTTACAGGACAGCGAAGAGACAACGCGGAATGAAGGGGACCAAATTAAGCAGACTAGTAAAAGCATTCATCCTGTGTCGCAAGGCGTAGGTAACACGTTTCTTTTGAATAAGTGTGGGCGAAAGGCCAAACTTATTACGAGGATCAGGAAAGCATATTGCCGTGAAGCATATGTGTGTTTGTTTATTAATGGTTTGTTTTTACTGCCTGGCCACTCCCAGCTCTGTTATCTGTGTCGCAAGCGAAGCGCGTGTTCTATTGTTTAATTTAATGCCGCACGGTCTATCTCATTCAAATAAGGAGACTGTTTCGCCCTAACGTCCCTAGCCTAGAATATTCTTCTTTTATCAACAATAATATTGTTGTAAATCTCATGGCTCGGGAACCAGTCCGCCGAAAGATAAAAACCCTGCAGAGCCAACGTCGCGGTATTCTACTCGCCGATGCTTGCCTGCGCACGTCACTTTGTTGACTGCTGCTTCGTGGTCTGTGTATTCTTTCAGTTGTTAAGGGAGCACAATTTCGCTGCAATAAAGGTGTTTTCCTTGAACAGAACTTCGTCGTCTTTATTTTGTGACATTATAATCATCCTCTCGGGACCACAGTTACCACGCTCAACGAACGTTTTGATGCATTACGAATTTGTAATACCTTGGGGGAGCTCATTGTAGCACCGAGGGTTGCTCAGCTTGAGAGCCTCACGAAGAGCTCGATGGCCATCATATTCTAGTGACTCAAAGCATAAGGTAGGAATCTCAAATCTGCGCGAAAAGCAAAATTGCCCGTGATTTATGGGAATGTGAACCTCACAAAGAAACAAGGAGAGGAAGAACGAATGCCTTAAAGAAAGAAATTTAAAAATACCTATAACGTGTTTTACGTGTACGAGAGAACATACGACCCCCTCTTCCACGTCCCTGGTAGCTATCGACTAGAAAGAAAATTTGTGACTGGCGGCACAGTATTCGCGTCGTCGCTACATGCCGCAGAAGAGGCGGGCAGTGTCATGGCGATGGCTTCGACGAAAGCTATATTGGCTGTGAGCGACTAAAAAACTGCAATTTATAATTTTGGAAAGGGGCTAATTGCGTCCGAGGTACTGAGAATTCTGGTTGACTTCAAAGACCGGAGAAAGGTCCGAATCGTATCCACGCCTGCACGCTTGTCTCTACCCGGTAACGAGAATGCTCACGACGCGGCTCGTTGCTTGGCGAACATAGCCGATCACATCAAGGAAATGTCTCAGTACTTCTCACCCGCTGGGACAAGAGAGACTGAATGGTCACGTAAAACGTCTTACTTAACCATTAGAGACTGTATCGCGGTAAATATTCTTCCGCTTACCTTTCACTTTAAATAGCCGCCTGCAGCATGGCGCCTCTTCCAAGTGCATTCCTAATCCGCTCTTTACTTTCACTGTTTCTTGGGCTCTTTAACAGCGCGTGTAAGCTATGTACACGCAGAGGAGATCTACGCCATATGGTTTGGGATTGCCCACAAAACCAGAATCCTTCAGGTGCTTATTAATTAATTAGGACCGTAGACCCCTTGGCGAGTGTTCTGCGCGGCTCCCACCCGGACGTCTACATCCTGATGGTCCAAACCACCGAGCCACCTAGGGAACCCAAGGTCTCCCGGTGGCTATTATAGGGGGTGAACAGGATCCGTCTCCTTTCCTTAAAGTCTATCTTGGACAAAGAAATGTTTTTTCGCTCTATCGAGTGTGTAGCTCACCTCTGGGCTCGTCAACGCGATGAGAAGGGCGCATCTAAGCACAGGAGCTCCAGGCCAATTTTGCAACGACCTCAAACTGAAAAGCTTCGGTATTTACTGGGAGATGCGAAATAATACATTGGAGTCGGAACGAGCTAGTTGTCGAGTGGAAATATTTATGCGTAGCCCACACAAACACGGGGACCCAACTGCAAGCAAACGCATGCATCCCCTAGAGACGGTTTAAAGCAAAGACACGACGAAAGCTTGAGGCGTAGACCATCAAAGAAGCAAGGATTTCGCTGTTTAGAGAGATAACAGGTCTCAGAAAACTCGGACAAGCTAACGTGCGCAACCAGATTTATATAGAAACGAGTGACTACAATGCAAAAGAGCAAGGGCAGACTCAAAAGTAAGCACCTAAACAATGATCCGTCCTTGTCACGGGGAAGAAACTGCGCCACTAGCTGAAGTAAGTGGCACAAGGATAGCACGCGACTTTAGTGTAGAGCGGATAATCTCGCACTCTCGTATATTTAAATATCGTTGAGGCAAATATCGCGGAAGCGTTGGATTTATTAGAAAAAGAATAATTCAATAAAACCGAACCGATTCCAAAAGGAATTGATGTCACGGAATAATGTGTAGGCGAAGCAATCGGCCAACACAGCAGAATGGCAAACAGGGACTGTACTTCCCCGGCAATAGTAATCATAAGAAATGCGGCGCAATCAATTTTGTTTAAAATGCAAGGATAATTCCTTTTGAGTGTGACTGCTGGCAGAACAAATTTAGTTCTTGAGTGCGAAATTGGATGGGGTGTGTTGTCAATTGAGATATATTTATTGAAGTGCTTGATGGGAGCTTGCGAGAGCAATGTGAGACACATGGTGCGGGATGTGGCGATGTGTTTGGTGTGTAAGTGGTGAATGTAGTTTGAACACAATGTGTGCCATCGGTGCACTATAGTGAGGTATATGCTTGTAGGAAAGATATGAGTGGTATTCAACTACCCGTGAGAAGCGTACAGTGGTCTTGGGGTTTGGGTAAACCTTTGTGCTCGTGAACGGGAAAAGTGAACAGATTTTGAGAAAAACGCTTAAAAAGGGGGTATATAGTGAGGGGGGCACTATAGTAGGGGCACTATAGTGAGGTATATGCTTGTAGGAAAGATATTAGTGGTATTCAACTACCCGTGAGAAGCGTACAGTGGTCTTGGGGTTTGGGTAAACCTTTGTTCCCGTGAACGGGAAAAGTGAACAGATTTTGAAAAAAACGCTTAAAAAGGGGGTATTGCCTCGAGCTGGGGGCACATGACAATTCCACCTCCTAAAAGGGGAGCTCCAGCAAACAGAAGACGGGCACAAAGAGACGATAAAATTGGAAAATAAAAATAGGGCCTCTACTTCCCTAATAATTGGTCACCACGAAACAAGACAAGAAGGAGATGTAGCCAGAACTAATGAAAAATGCCAAGATGGGCCTGAAGAGACCATTAAAGCTCATTGCTGAATGTAGGAGATGGCAACCTAGAAAGGGAATAGGAGACAATGAGGTCTCGAGATGCGGGGCCAGGGGTGACGCTGCAAGGACGTGCCATTCCGTTTCGTTTACGGTGTAGAAGTGAAAACTTGTAGTGCCGTCTGGTGATTCGGTTGTAACAACGTCGATATTTTTTTGACCGTTCGCTAAACAGCGCCCGCTGTTTGGTCTTTGTTACTGAGCTAGAGTGCTTTTTATTATACCGGCGGGTGTTCCAGCTCCCGCCATCCTGCGTCTTTTGTTAGGCAGAGATATTTTCTGTAAAAAGGTTCTTTATTACATCAGAATTGTTTTCCCGTAAAACTCTTATTAATCAGTTTTTAAATGCAGAGCATTTCAGTAACTCACGATGTTACCCGCGTTGACGTCCGTAGTCCGCATCGCTCCCCCTACACTATATAAAAAAATAATACTTACCGGCGCCAGGTTTCGATCCCACGACTCTGCGGACGGAATGCAAGGTACATGGTGCTCTACCGACTGCACCACAAAGCCGACACAGAATGGAAGGTTACGCACGCGCCTTATATCTTTGACTCATTCAACCGTCGGCCACAGGTGCGCCCTCTCCCCCGCGTCCTCCTCGCCTTCTCTCCGCTCGCAACACACTCTCTTGCCGCGTTCGGTTCGGGTGCACAACAGGTGGGGACGTGCACGTAATCCATACGACTTGCAGGCTCGCCCCCCGCGGAAATGCTCTGCATTTGATCGTGCCCCTCGCGAGGGGGATGTTTTTTGTATTTTTAATAAGCTGCAATTGCATGGCATAACTTATCGTTACGGCGCTTCTACCGGGCGGGTTGTTCAGTTGGAATCGCATTATGCTGGTCCGTCTAACTGACGTGCACCTCAAAGGAAGCGCGAAATAAATATTTCACTCAAACATAGTCCCAAGCGTGATGTTTCTCTTCTGACGAATTTCCGCAGCTTAGTTCTCAAACTCGATGTGCTCGAGAAAATTACAAGTTTGTGTTCGGGTGAAATTTTTAATGACGCTACTTCTGACTCAGTGTCTATCCAGTATGGCGAATTACCCAGAGCGAAGGAATATAAATATTTTAGAGTGTGGATAAACGAAAGGGATAAGTACGCAACAACTCACGAGGAGCAACTTAAGGGTAAGGAAAAGCGAAACTCAGCTACAATGAACCATAGAGCTCTGTGGGGTGTAAAAAATATGAAGTAGTGAGAGGAATGTGGAAAGGAGTAATGGTTCCGGGTCTCACATTTGCGAATGCTGTACTTTGCTTAAACTCAAACATTATAGCAGGCCTTGAAGTGAACCAGAGAATGGTAGGCTGTTTGCCCTTAGGAGCGCATGGAAAAACAACTAACGAAGCAGTGCAGGGAGATATGGGCTGGGCGTCGTTTGAAGATCGTGAAGCGCAGAGTAAAATATGTTCTGAGAGGAGGTTGAGAGCAATGGTTCAACGAAAGTGGGCAGCTAAGGTTTTTAGCTACCAATACTTGAAAAGCGTCGACACGCAGTGGTTAAGGAAGGCTGGAAGAAAAGCGATGGAATGAGGAAAGTACACTGGAAAATCCAAAACAGCCAACGTAATCAAAAAAGAGGCAAGGCAGATAGAAACGAATAAATGGAGAGAAAAAATGGAAGCTAAATCTTCGTTAGAGATGTACAGGGCTGAGAAACTGGACATCAGGAAGGAAAATTTCTACGATAATTCCCACGGCAGTGCTTTGCTTTTATCGTACGCGGCGGCGTGGGCAGGCTATCACCGGCTTTCACTCAGTCAGGCTTTGCGCCTTGGACAAAGGATCACTTCTCTACGATGTAAGAACTGAAAACTTGCTATCAGAACATCGACAACAATGCGCAAGACTACGCAAGTGCAGACAGACAATGCAGGGTGCAGCCACCTCGACGCACTGCCAACCGAAGCTTGCGGGCCCAGCAGCAAAAGGGAAGTGTATTTGATCAGCGATGTCCCGCCGTCCATATCGGCTTCTACGGCTCACATACCAGCCGCGCTCCCCGAATCACATGCGTGCTATGCCGGTTCCACTACATCGGGACCTCCGCACGTCGGAAACAGTTCCTCACGACTCGTTAAGGGCGACGCTGTCGCAACCAGGCAATTTATCCTGCAGTTCACGACTACAAACTGCATAGGTACGCGGTTTCGGTTCTCTCCAGTAATGTACAAGTTGTCCGGTGGCCCTTCCACACCACGAACACGGGTATCCTACGGCGCCGTCTGTCGCCCACACCACCCAAACGAGGGGTCAACATCAGCGCCCCATGACTGTTGTAGGTATTTCTGCCTACCGAGGGGGGTTCAGGCAACAGCCTCGTCAAAACATTACAGCACAGAACATTGCGAAAGGAACAAGGGGGTTTACTGCAGCAGTAGAAACGAAATATGAATGGCACAGAAGATACAATCAATAACGCACATCACCAAAGCACTTCAAGGTCCGGAGGCTTACGCACGACGGGACGGACGGCTGACCGTTTGCTGACGTGCGGGCTCCTTGGAAAGTGGCTGGCGGTGGTCGCTTGTCTCTTCCGGCTCGTGGCACTACCGGCCGGCGACTCCCCACGATAACAAGCACCGCTGCACTTATCTAGCGTGCCCAAAACGTGCCACGCCCCCCTCCATCGCACAGTCTTTCCGCCGTGTGTTCACAGATGGCAGGAGAGGTGGCGCGCGGCCGTTTGAACCGAACAACGCGAGCGCTCACAGGGGAGAATGCACACACTGTGTAGGCCTGCTTAGATTATTACTGTGAGAATTAGCATAGACACAATTGGAATATGTTGGGTTGTAAATTTTTCTACCTGATATATATCGCTTATACAGCTTATAAAGCCCCCGTGTACAGTCTTTTCATCCTTCTGAGAGAAAACGTGAGACCCCGAAACATTTCCCCTGCGATTATGGCGGCTGTTGTACCGACCGGTGAGGGCAGCGCGCCATGTTTTAAAGCAAAGCTTTGTACCTCTGCCACCCACCGGTTCTTTCGTGGCTTGTGGGGCAAGGAACTCCCAGCGCGGCTGGGGAGGCAGAAGGCAGTTTTCAGTCACGGAACACAGTGTAGATGGCGTGGCGAGAGGGTGCTCTTACTCAGCGTTCCCCGTGCTCAACACGGCCGGCGCGTATGCGGGACCCTTCCGTCGGCTTTGTCGGCTTCTTCAGCGAAGGTGTTTTGCCTGTTTTGGCGCAGCTTAGCGTCCATTACGCGTTTATTTCGCACGGCTTGATTACTTGTTCGACAGCACTTGTGGGTAACCCGGCCCCGATGAAAATAAGTGTTCGTACGACGAAGATCCCTTAAGGATTGGTTTCCAGGGCGGGAATACAAGATGTAGAGACTATTTAAGAAGAAGAAGTGAAGAAGAAGAAGAAGAAGAAGAAGAAGAAGAAGAAGAAGAAGAAGAAGAAGAAGAAGAAGAAGACGATGCAGAAGACTTTATTTTTCATCAGACGTTCCGCTAGAGAAACACCTGTTGCGCAAAGCTTGCCACGATTGAGACAGCGTTTTCTAAACTGCTGATCATTTTTTTGGTTCTGTTTTAACCCTTATTAAAAAACGCGAATGGAGTAACTTGTTCTGATAATTTGCGATTTTACAGGTTCCGTCAGCTTTCTCGCAATTCTCAAACTTACAAAGCGATTTAGCTTAAATCTTTATCAATGGGAATTACTAAGCTCACAGGCCGGATTATTTCGGTGTCTGCGCTTGCGTCGCGCGGTGCTGTAGACCCCAGCTTACACATCAGGATGGCTAGGTTCCACTGTCTCATCCCTTGAAACACGCTCGCCTCCGTTTTCTGTCTTCCGATGCACGGCCGGCCTACATCGGCGGCGTTCGCCACTGGAGCCCGGTCGTATTAGACGCTGAAGCGTTCCGGAGAGCGTTTCCATGAATCCCCGGTGACGTCACATGTGGAATTGTTGTGGGGGTCGTTCACAGCGTTGCTGTCCAATCACCTTCACCGCGTGGATTGGAGCAAGTTTTTTAAATGCAGAGCATTTGTTAGTCGCACGATGTCCCGCGTCGGCGTCGGCGCCGTCCACACGCTCACTGCGCATGCGCGTCGCGTCGAGGCGATAGCGAACACTCTCTCGCGAGGGGCATTGGTTTCGATTGGATTGGATTAAATTGGATTGGCTTAGCTTGGCTTGGCTTGGATTGGATTGGATTTGGATTAGATTGGATTGGATTAAAGTGGATTGTGTTGGATTGTGTTGCGTCATAGACGCGGCACGTTGCGTCATAGCCGCGGCAGACGCGCTGGGGGCGACGCATGTGCAGTACTCTCTCGTCCGCGGTTTCCTCTCCTTCGGGCGCGCTGCGCATATAACCGGTGTGCCGTTCTCCGGCGAAGCAACATCCGCGCTTGGCTCAAACACCTAGAGTGGACGCCGCTTTAGAGTCAACGTCGTCATCGACTGGGACCGGCTTACGCAGTCCCCTCAACATTATGCGCGCTATAAAACGCGGTCCCTTCGCCGCTCCGCCCATGCGTCGCATCTACACAGGGGTTCGCTCGAGGGCAGGTGGGAGCGGTAGGGCGTGTACACGTGATAACGGCGTGGTGGGTGCGTGGAAAGTTCGCGCGCTTGTGTACGGAAGTGTGCGCATGCGCGTATCTCCCCCGTACTCCTCTCCCTCGAACGCGGGCGGTGTGTATATTGTCACGAAGCCAAGGACGACGCAGTTGTCTTGCAGGAGAAACACGTTTATTCGAGCGAACTTGTGGTCCCCTAACAACTCAAAAGAATACAGAGGCGGCGAAGCGGCTGTCAACAAAGTGACTTGCGTCAGCGAGCGTCGCAGAAACGAATGCCCCGGCGTCTGCTCTGCAGGCTTTTTATTTTTCGGCGCGCGTGGTTCTGGAACCGTCGATTCACATCGAGAACATTGTAGATGCAAGAAGATTATTCCGGGATGTTCACGTTAGATCGGAATGCTCTCCCTATCAGAACAGATAACACATGCGGCACAGAAAGAAAGAATGGAACAGCGCTTCCCTTGGCACGGAGATAACACAGACCGGCGCAGCCGGGCGGTAAAAGCAAAACACAAATAAACAAACCCAATGCATGGTTCGCGGCATTACCCCCCCCCCCTCTAAGAGTGCATCGACCCGATGCTAACATAAGCGACAGTCCGAAAATGAAAATAAAAGTTCGTCATCGTTCGTAGAAAGGTTTTAAGCGAACCACGTGGACGACTTCGGGCCGCGTACGTCGTCGTGATGTGCTGGAGTCACCATCGGGGATCACTTCGTAGGTAAGTTGGCCAACACGTCGCAGAATCTGGTAGGGTCCGAAATACCGTCGCAGAAGTTTCTCGCTCAGTCCGTGTCGTCGGATGGGAGTCCAAACCCACACACGATCCCCTGGTTGGTACTCGGCGTCTCGGCGTCGGAGGTTGTAGCGGCCGGCATCCACCAGCTGCTGGTCCCTTATACGCACTCGAGCGAGCTGGCGGGCCTCCTCCGCACGTTGAAGGTATCCTTGGACGTCGGCGTTGAGGTCGTCGTCTTCTACATGCGGAAGCATGGCGTCGAGCATCGTAGTCGGTCGTCTTCCGTAGACAAGCTCGAACGGTGTCATCTGCGTAGTTTCCTGCGTCGCTGTATTGTACGCAAACGGGACATACGGGAGGACTTCGTCCCAAGTCTTATGTTCAACGTCGACGTACATGGACAGCATATCCGCAATTGTCTTGTTCAGACGTTCTGTTGGTCCGTTCGTTTGGGGGTGGTACGCCGTCGTTCTTCGGTGATCCGTGTTGCTGTAGCGTAAGATTCCTTGCATCAGCTCCGCGGTAAAGGCCGTTCCGCGGTCCGTGATTAGGACTTCAGGGGCTCCATGTCGCAGCACAACTTGGTTTATAAAGAACTTGGCGACTTCTTGTGCAGTCCCCCGCGGAAGAGTGGCGGTCTCTGCGTAGCGCGTCATGTAGTCTGTCGCTACGACAATCCACTTGTTCTCCGATCGTGACGTCGGGAACGGGCCTAGAAGGTCCATTCCAATCTGTTGAAAGGGCCTCGACGGGACGGTGATCGGTTGTAGAAGTCAGGCGGGTCTTGTCGGCGGCGTTTTTCGTCGCTGGCAGTCCCGGCAACTCCGAGCGTAGTGGGTGACGTCGGATGTAAGGCGGGGCCAGAAGTACTTCGCATTAATTTTTGCAATAGTGCGAGCTGTGCCGAGATGTCCCAAAGACGGGTCGTCGTGGGACGCTTCCAAAATTTCGTCACGACGGTCTGCGGGGATGACAAGTAGATAATTTGTTCTTGTTCCGGGGCTGAAATTCTTCTTCACGAGGACGGAGTTTTTGAGGCTGAATGCTGGTAAGTTACGCTTGAACGCTCTAGGCACGGCGACGTTTCGTCCTTCGAGGTAGTCGATCATTACTCGCAAGTCGGGGTCGGCACGCTGCTGGGCGGCTAGGTCGCTCTCCGTAACAACCCCGGAGAACGCACTGTCTTCATCGGAGTCTTGTGTTGGTGGGTCGACAGGGGCGCGGGACAGGCAGTCGGCGTCGGAGTGTTTTGCTGCCGGATTTGTAGACGATTGTAACGTCGAACTCTTGCAGGCGCAAACTCCACCGCCCAAGACGGCCAGAGGGGTCCTTCAAATTGGCGAGCCAACACAGCGCATGGTGGTCTGTTACAACCTTGAACGGTCTGCCATACACGTATGGGCGAAATTTTGAAATGGCCCATATAATAGCCAGGCACTCTTTTTCGGAGGCAGAGTAGTTTTTCTCCTCCTTCGACAGACAACGGCTCGCATAGGCGATTACGTTTTCGCACCCGCTTTGTTTTTGGACAAAATCGTCACTCAAGCCTATATCACTGGCGTCCGTGTGTATTTCCGTTTCGGCGTTTTCGTCAAAATGAGCGAGCACGGGCGGGCTTTGCAGGTGTTTTTGCAGCTTGCAGAATGCCTTTTCTTGGTCGTCTTCCCAGCTAAATGCGGTGCTATCTTTCGTCAAGCGCATGAGCGGCTCTGCAATGCGTGCGAAGTTTGCGACGAAGCGCCGGTAGTATGCGCACAGTCCAAGAAATCTGCGCACGCCCTTCTTATCTTTCAGCCTTGGGAAGTTCGCTATGGCTGAAGTTTTCGCCGGGTCAGGCAGGACTCCCGCGGCGTTGACGACATGGCCCAAAAACTTCAGTTCCTCGTACGCGAAGCGGCACTTTTCAGGCTTCAGCGTTAACCCCGACGTACGGATGGCCTCGAGTACAGGCTGCAACCTTGCGAGGTGTTCGTCGAAAGTCCGGGAGAATACCACAACGTCGTCGAGGTATACGAGGCAGGTGTGCCACTTCAGACAAGGTAGCACAGTGTTCATGACTCTTTGGAACGTTGCTGGTGCCGTGCATAGCCCAAACGGCATTACCTTGAACTCGTATAGGCCGTCCGGGGTTATGAATGCAGTCTTCTCTCGATCTCTCCCGTCCACTTCAATTTGCCAGTAGCCGGTCTTCAGGTCCATCGATGAGAAGTACCTCGGATGGCAGAGGTGGTCGAGGGCGTCGTCGATTCGTGGCAGGGGATACACGTCCTTTTTGGTGATCTTGTTCAATCGCCGGTAGTCAACGCAGAACCTCAGTGTGACATCTTTTTTCTTCACGAGTACGACCGGCGCAGTTCACGGACTTTTCGATGGCTGTATAATGTCGTTGTTCAGCATGTCGTCGACTTGAGTCCGGATGGCTTCGCGCTCGTGGGAAGAGACGCGGTACGGTGACTGTCGGGTAGGTCGGGCTCCATCCTCGGTTATTATCCGGTGCTTCGCCAGAGGTGTTTGACGTAACTTTGAGTTCGACGAAAAACACTCGCTGTAGCGACGCAGCAAAGCCAATAACGTGTTCCTTTCTTCTTCCGGTAGCGCCGGATTCACGTCGAAGGGGGGCGGAAGCTGGAAGGTATCGTCGGCTGCGCGTTCAAAGTCGGCGACTGCTATGACGTCACTTGCTTGTTGCGTTTCTTCGACGAACGCAATTGCAGCGCCCTTGTTTAAATGCTGGTACTCCTCGGTGAAATTGGTGACCAAAACGTGGGATTTCCGCTGCTTAAACCGCGCAATGCCTCTTGCGACAGACACACCGCGGTCAAGAAGCAACCTTCGGTCACTCTCCACGATAGCGTCGACGTCGGGAGCAGCACCTTCACAGTAGACGGTGATCATCAAGCTTGCGCGGGGTGGCAGGGTGACGTGATCATCGGCGATCCTTACAGCTGCACGGTGTTCGGGGTTCGATTCCGGCGTCATGGAGTGGTCGGAGGAAAAAGTTATCGACTTCGTCTGCAGATCGATTATTGCGCCGTTGTCCGTCAAAAAGTCCATTCCGAGAATTACGTCGCGGGAGCAGTTGGGCAAAACGACGAACACCGCAGGGTACGTCGTGCCGTCTATGGTGACGCGCGATGTGCACGTTCCACTTGGCGTCATAAGGTGGCCTCCTGCTGTGCGTATGTGCGGACCGTCCCATCTGGTCATAACCTTCTTCAGCTTAGACGCAAATGGTCCGCTCATTAAGGAGTAGTCGGCTCCAGTGTCTACGAGGGCGACTACATCAAAGCCGTCGATGGACACCTTAACGTCGGATGCCGCCTTCCTCGAGTTCCGGGTGCGTCGGGGCGTCGCATCTCGGCTTGTGCGTGTTGACGGTCGGGCACTGTGCGTCGTCGTTGTCATCGTCTTCTCAGCGGACGTCTCGGTCCGGTCGGGTACGCGTCGCGGCGTATAGCTGTCGTCGTGTATCGTCAGGTCTGGGTCGGATCGTCGGGATGAGGGCATGTTGTGAGTCACTGTCTTCCGCGAGTCGTTGCGTCGTTGGAGGGTTTTCATTTTTCCACGATCGTGCAACTTTACCTCCAGAAGTTGCTGCTTTTAGTTTCCCCCGCGTGGGCTGGGGGACCCTCCACGGGCGAAGTCAGCATTGCTACGGCGGCTCGGCGATTGGTACGGGTAGGGCGATGGCGAGCGGTTGAAACGGTATGGGCCACGGCTGCTTTCAGATAGATACTCGTCGATCTCACGTGGTCGTTGGCCAGGGAGAGGGCGAGGTGCGTCGACGGAGAAACCACGCAGTCCGAGTCTCTTGTATGGGCAGCGACGGTAGATGTGGTCGGCCTCTCCGCAGTGGTAGCACAGAGGACGATTATCCGGAGTTCGCCATATGTCTGTCTTCCTCGACGTCTGGTTTCGGGCTACCGGGGGTCGGGCGGGTGACAGTGGGCGGCGGTACGGCGGGGCCTCTTGACGGAGTGTTGGAGCAGGGCGGGGTCGACGAACAGCCGCAGAGTAGGTCATAGCCTCGGGCTCGCGGGGTGCTTCGAACGGGACAGAAGTTCCCAAAGCCTGCTGTACTTCTTCCCGGATCACGTCGGTCAGTGAAGTGACTTGAGGTTGTGGTGTCGTCATCGGGAAAAGTTTCCGCAGCTCCTCCCTTACCACTGCGCGGATAGTGTCGCGTAGTGAGTCGGAGTTAATAGCGCTGGCACCAATCGTCTCCGAAACCAGCGCATTGATTGGGCGGTCGTACTGCCTCGTTCGGATTTCGAGCGTCTTCTCCATCGCGGAGGCCTCAGACGCGAATTCGGACACGGTCTTGGGGGGGTTGCGAACAAGGCACGCGAAGAGCTCTTGCTTCACACCTCGCATCAGAAACCGCAGTTTCTTTTCCTCCGTCATTCCTGGGTCCGCACGGCGGAAAAGTCGCTTCATTTCCTCGACGAAGATTACGACTCCTTCGTTCGGGTGTTGCGTTCGAGTTTCTAGTAAAATCGCAGCTCGTTCTTTTCTCACCACGGTCGTGAAGGTCTTAAGGAACTCGCTTTTGAATTGCGTCCAGTCGGTCAAGGCGCTCTCGTGGTTTTCAAACCAAGTTCGAGCTGCATCCTCCAAGTAAAAGAAAACATGCCGGAAGGTTTCTTCATCGTCCCACCTGTTGAAGATCCGCACGCGCTCCAGCTTCTCCAACCATTCCTCTGGGTCTTCAGCGGGGGCTCCCCGGAACGATGGCGGTTCCCGGGGCTGCTGCAGCATGATTGGCGACGTTGTTTCTTGTACCATGGTGTTGGTTGCAGCGTTCCTTCTCTTGGGCCCTTCTGGCATCAAACCGAACTCGGGTGGTAAATCTTGCAGGCGGAGGCTGGCTCTTGTTGGACTGGCTTGGCGGCTTCCCGAGGTTGTAGTGGGCATGAAGGGTGCGTACCCAGCACCTCCACCAGATGTCACGAAGCCAAGGACGACGCAGTTTTCTTGCAGGAGAAACAAGTTTATTGGAGCGAACTTGTGCTCCCCTAACAACTCAAAAGAATACAGAGGCGGCGAAGCGGCGGTCAACAAAGTGACTTGCGTCAGCGAGCGTCGCAGAAACGAATGCCCCGGCGTCTGCTCTGCAGGCTTTTTATCTTTCGGCGCGCGTGGTTCTGGAACCGTCGATTCGCATCGAGAACATTGTAGATGCAAGAAGATTATTCCGGGATGTTCACGTTAGATCGGAATGCTCTCCCTATCAGAACAGATAACACATGCGGCACAGAAAGAAAGAATGGAACAGCGCTTCCCTTGGCACGGAGATAACACAGACCGGCGCAGCCGGGCGGTAAAAGCAAAACACAAATAAACAAACCCAATGCATGGTTCGCGGCAATATAAGCGGCGGAGCGCGCGTTCGGAATTCAGTCAAGGGCGTCTTTGCTTGGCCTTCGCTTGACGTGACGCTTGCTTGACCCGAGTAGATGCGACGCATTTACTAGAGTTCCCCCCGTGGGAAGATGCGGGCGGTTTTTTAAGTGCACTTTATAAGCGACCCCAAACCATCCACCGCCGGCGGCGGCGGCGGCGGCGGCGTCCGCAGTGCTCCTCTATATTTAAAAAAGAAACAGCATCCGGCGCCAGGTTTCGACCCGAGGACTTTGCGGCCGCAGCGCGACGCTCTACCGACCAAGCCACGGACGCGACGGTGATATCAGTGTTAGTGACGCGC
The DNA here is from genome assembly GCF_048455015.1 of Haemaphysalis longicornis. Taxonomy (NCBI): domain Eukaryota; kingdom Metazoa; phylum Arthropoda; class Arachnida; order Ixodida; family Ixodidae; genus Haemaphysalis; species Haemaphysalis longicornis. Next base: position 5,545,953 of record NW_027526245.1, read on the forward strand.
CTTATATCTTTAACGCATTCAAACTACGTCGTCAGCGGCGTGCGTTGGCGACTCAGCGGCGTTATAGCGGCTTGATAACTGCGTGGTGTACACATGATACTACAAACCCGATGGAAGAGATGGAAGAGAAGGCGGCGAGGCGGTGGGCTGCGGGGGCCGAGCGCAAGCGCCGCAAGCGGGCCGACAACCGTGCATTCGCACTTTCACATTCTCCCCCTCGGGGAAATGCGGGGGAATTTTTTATATGAGGTGTCGGTGCTGCTAAAAACAGCACCCAGAAGAATTGCAGCAGTTTCCACTTTCGTAATTAGCCCATGTACGCACCTGTGTTACTTGGCAGCGCGATCAGTTTTTCAATTTTAAATGCGAATCCCACGTTACAAAGCGCTTCACAGTTGCGTACAAGAATTTTCTTTGTTTTGGTCAACGACGCTAATGCTCGATGGAGGGTTTATTCGGTGCTTAGTGTGTGATTTATTGCATTCGTACCAAAACACCAAAACCTGGGCACGACGTCGGTACCAAGAACCGAGTTGATGTGAAGCGCTTTATTAGGTTCCAGCTAACACCACAGCACGCTACAGAAAAATGGTGTCGGTTTTCTGGCCGGCGATTTAGCGCAGAAGAATAAGGCGGTGCTTAATTTCATCGCGCGCTCCTTTGAATGTGTCCTGTGAATGTCTTATTTCCAGTTGTTGCTTACGTAACTGATTCACTCCTTTTTTTAGCGGAGTATAGCACATTACACTTATGCGTGCTGCTATACAGGTCATCCGCTGTAGGAATCATTGTGGCGCGCCCCTGTTTTTTGTTGAGAAGACAGCGTCCTCTTCGTGGGGTTTACGTAGGCATTCGCACCTTGCGTAATTGTCAACAGACCAATTTTACCACTCTCAGACAACCACCACAAAAACAAAAGGAATCTAAGATTACTAAATGGTTACAAATGTGGCGAGAACGCGCAGTATTTCAGATACGCACGTTATAAGATGTCACTGACGATTCTTGCGGCAACCTAATCAGGCTGTACGTAATATAAAAACGAATCACCGATGGTTCTTAACTATTGCATTTTTATAGGCTGTTATTGGGACGCGATGCTTAATTTTGGTACACCAAAACAGTGGACCTCCTGACATGGCACTAGAAGGTATGTTGTAAAACCCTTTGTTTTTGGTAATTAAAAAAATAAAATCTACTGCAGGCAGATATAGTGCAAAACCTAAGGCGCTCTCAGCGCCTGTGCTCAGTGCAGGTCAGTTCTAAAAACTGGCTGCTTGTTTTATTCGCAGACGTTTATCGCTGCGACAGTAGAGAAGGGAGCTTCCAAAGCAGTATTCTAAAATGCACTACAGTGATTCCTTGATTCCCAGAGTATGCAAAGACTGGAACTGCCTTGCCGCTGCCACCGCATGCCTCACCAAACTTGCATGTTCAAACTGTTCAAACTCTTCCTTTTACAAAAATTGTGACATTTCACTTACTTTTTGTTGTATAACCCCCACTCCTTTCTGTAAAGCCTTCCGGCATGGAAAGTATTCAAATAAATGACTAAATTCTGCCCCGACAACGAAACAAATGTTATCGTGTCAAACACCGTGATACCTATGCCCAGCTGCCACATGTTACATTTAAGGGATTAGTGTTGAATAGTGCACCACCTACAAATTGCAAAGATACAAGCTACGTGGGCAGCGGCGTGGCAAATCACTATTCATCACCTACCTGCCGCTCTCAACTAATAATTTGTGGTAGTAGCCTGCCTTTGCAATGGCTGAGCTGCTATGAAGAGGGAAAAAGTTTGTCTCGTAAAAACCTTCCTTAGAAACCCCTTCATGATAGATATGAGCAGGGAGGAAATGTAACACTGTAGCGAAACGTGGTTGAGCTATTGTGATGTACCCGTTCTATTCAGCAGTTTCTACTCGCAGACACTTTGATCATTCAAACCCAGATTTTCCTGGGAACTCCACTCCAGCCTGCACGGACAGGAGAAGGCCCATTCAAAACAAGGCCTTTAAAACAGGAGCAATAAGGCGGGAGTAAAAGTACCTGCAGCACTTCCAACAAAAGAAAAAAATCAGGCTGCGGTGTGCAAAATACTCGGATATCACAGTGAGGATCAAACGGCTCTAGCCACTCCGACCTGAAAATCCACCCTACAGGGCTTTTTCTCCCCGTTCTACAAGGGCGTTGTGAATGCCTCGAAAACGAATGTCATTACACTTAAATGCAACATTTAAAATTCCCTTTCATTCAACAACGCACATCCATGTCACCCTATGTATTTACCACGTGAATGTTCATATTATAGCCCACAGCTTCTGCAAGCTGCAAGTGCCAAAATAGTTTCAAGAATGCACTTGGACTTCAAACAGCGTTTGTAGTATTTCCTCTCGTTTTGAATTATTACTGCTCCGTCTTACGATTGAGAGGCAATTTTGTAACCTCGTAGCCGCCGCGGCGAAAAATAAAACGACATACAGAAGTTATATTGTCACTTCGGGTTTATTTTCCCCTATGTATAGTAATTCAATATGGAACATAAACGCATTTTTTATAGTAAAACCACTGTAATTAGTCATAGAGTCGTTTGTTGGTGTAATTAGCTGGGGCAAAAATGTTTCTAAGATCATACGAATGTAGCGAGGCAGTGTAATTGACAACAACACTAGGTGGTTTGACGCGACAGTTTTTGAATCCCCGAACCATTGCCAAGTAGATGTGCTGAACTCTTTGCTGTTGTTGTGACAATAAACTTTCGAAGCACACGGGGCGCTAATCTAAATTCAAGCGCCCGTCTAGCAATGGTATCAGCCACTCGAGCACTGCCCACGTGCCCTCCCTGCACTGCCCTGCCCTGCCCTGCCGCCATGCAACAAGCCACCCGGTTCTAGGGAATTTTTAATTGTGGCCTCCGGGGCATTGCTCTGGCCCGATGCCTTTAACGTAAACTTTGAACTTGTCAGCTAAACGACCCCACAAAACCTCTTTTATTGCACGAAGGCATTTTTGATCAAGTTAGCCACCCGCACAAGAAGCCAGCGGGTCAATATAACCGAAAAAGCGTCCGCTGGAGTCCCACGGGGAAAGGAGGAAAAAAATGCTGAGTCACCTTTGGGGTCTCAAGGGATCTAATCCAATTATTACAAGTTTTCTTGTGTCATCCCATTTTCAGTAGCATGAAACAAATCAAGAACTATTCTATTTGTTAACTATAAAGGTTTAGCGTTGAAACACACCAGTTTCGGAAGTTTTTTTTTTTTTAAATTTGCTTCTAGTAAGAACGCTTTCTGTGGTAAAAGACATTCCTATTTAAGAATGACAATGCGCATTTTATACTTGTGCAAGACCACCTAACTTGACTGTTATCGGTGGCTGGGGGGGGGGGGGGGTACAACGTTGCACGTGCTAAGACCGCCCAGTACGGCGGGTGTATCGTAACCTTGAACATGGAAAAGATGTTTAAGGTATTTGCGTTCTCATTCACACGTCTACTACCAGGTGCACCGACCTAGGAGCGTATCAAAGACCACTTGCCCTGAATAGAGCGCATAATTGACGTTCCTTCACTCACGGGCGTTCCACAAACGCTTCCGTGTTTCAACACGCCTGTGGCGCTGTTCCTTTGGTGACCTTCATGACGCATTATCAAGAAGCATTTAGTTCACACACGCGTCTCCTGGCGACTTGACCGGCAATTACTCGTTCTGATCAAGAGCACCGGTGGCGGTCCTGCACCTATGATTCTCGAGAAAGAGCTTCCTACCTTAATGCATATGCGGCACTGGTGCAACTTGCAAGGCATTTTTAATTGTATCGAGCCGGATGAGCTATTTTTTTGGAAACAATGCTTTGTCTGCGTTCAAAGCGTAATGGAAACAAGGGCGAACACTAAAATCGAACTTCAATACTCTCTCTTCCTTGAGCATTCGTATGTGAGGTGGTAATTTTATGTGATGTCTCTATAGGAGGCCAATGAGAAGTACTGAGAGGAAACTTATCGTACGCTGCTCGGTAGCGACCCATTTAGGGGACAGAAGCCCAAATTGCAAGGGGCATATTTTCACTTTGAGGTATGCCTGTCGGCTGTGGTCGATGTTATTGTCATGCCTACAAATGTGACTGATTGGTATCAACGGCCCAGTAACTTGGACTGCCTGGAGTAATAACGTGTAATGATATTCTGCAGGGGTTCTGACGGTCCTTATTATTATTGTAGTTCCTACTGTCATATTTGGGCTATCTTAACTAACCAGTGTGATGATATCGTATGGTTTTATTTCCGCAGCTTAGCTGCAAAATAAGCTGGAAACCAGGTCTTCCCAATGGAAAGTTTTCATCGAGAACACCAGGTTTACAATACAAAACCGTGCTGCCTAATCACATTCACGTCACGTCAACCACTTTCGAAGCATATCAGTTCCACAATAAAAAAACCGTGCGGCATAATCACTGTTTTAATGTCGTATGGCTGCAAGGTGTGTGTGTTGAGACATTTAGCCATGGTGTGCTATAATATTAAAAACACGTCATATATTACATTGTTTACTTATACTTGTTAGTTGTTATACCTAATGTGAACTGCTTGGTCACACCACAATATTAAAAGTAGGATCCAAGGGAATGGCCAAAATCTTAAAAGTGTATTTTTGAAACACATTTCTGCGTTTCTTCCTCGCATGTGTATATCCTTCTTTTCTGGCATTTGCATGTTGCCTGGCAATGCAGGTTATTTGTTTATCTAAGATACTCAACTGTTAAGCACTGTTGCTAATACAGCAGCCCTAAACTGCTTTTTTTTTAAATGATCTTTCCTCTGTATCGAATATGTAAAAAAAGATAGTATGACAATGTTAGAAGAGAACTGATTTATCAGTAATTACGAATATGTTTTTATAAACAATAATGTCCGGAATGTTTATGGAAATACTTCGCTGCAGCGCTCAGAACAAATGAAACCGAGCACTTATAGGAATAGCTGCTCATAAAACGTCCATGAAAGCTTTTCTTCTCTTAACAGAAAGCATAGTTATTTTTAAATGCATATCAGAAATCACTCGCCCCACCAAAAGTCTTTAGTGAGTTGATTAGAAGAAAATGAACAAATATTTGTCAACATTTCTAAAGGTACAAAAAAGCAAACCTTTTGCTTTAACTTAGCGTGTTCTCTGTACTGAATGGAACGTTAATAAGAATTCTGAGGTATTGAGGCTATTTTCAGAGTATGGTTCAGATTTTGCTGCGGAAGAATGTACACTTCACACCGCGCTCCTTAAAAGGTCCTCGGTTACCCTATCTTAGATGGAATAGAGCAGAGTGAGTTCAAATAATGATCGAGAATTCACTCGTGGCAACAACATTTATATTGAGAATGACGTGCCCCTACATATTACAAAATTGAGGTCTGCGTGAAAATTTATTGCCTTACACGAGCTTTTGCTTGGTTCAGAAGCCAATAAATTGCAACCCAGAAAGTAATAGCTACGTTCGCAAGCAACGATAACCCCAGCGCAAAAAACCGTTGCATGATTTGTGCCGGTTCCGAAAGTGGTGCCACCTCTGCCCTCTAAGGTGAAAATTTGTGCCGGACTGGATTACTTTTCTACACCTCCTTTTACTTCATCCTGACAGGCAAGTCTTTTTCTTGACCCCAGATAATGTGCTGAACGTTAGGAAGGCAATAACATAAGTGTTCTTACTGATTCTTTGCAAATCTCAAAAGGTGTTGTATTTGACTGTTTGATACTTTAACGCTGTACAAAAGACAATAAACTGAAAATATTTAATGTTTCGCGATTGTTTATTAGAATATTGAAATTAACGGTATGTTGTTTATATTAAAATACAGGTCCAGCTTTCCGGCTCATGGCGAGTAGTACTGGCTTTGGCCACCACGTGCCGCATTGAGTTCAGTTTTTTAAATTTCCGGCAGCAGAGCCAACGCTTGTTTCCAAGAATAAATGTAGAAGGAAAAGAGCCGATTTCTTCGTGACAACGCGGTAGTCGAGCCCCTCTCAGCCAACTGTGAATGATAAGGGCAGCTGTAGAGGAGGACTGCCAAATAGCTGTTACCCGACGTGTTGATAGCGAAGCGGGGGTAGAGATGAATTGTTGGCCGGACGAAGAGGGTTGCTTTGGTGGTCGAAATATTTCCATTTTTGAAGAGTTAAAGCAAGAGGGCACACTAGACCCAACCTCGCATAGAAAATGCAGGCAAACGTAAAGGGCCCCACCTTGCGTGATACTGGGTTGGGCCTAATTGAATTGGGCTGTTCAGGCTTGCTCTCGATGGGCTAAGCATGACGTTTGGCACTTTGAGAACTAAATGGTTCTTGCTGTCCAGCTTGCTACATATCGCGGGCACAGTGCCGGGGCGCCGGTAAGGCCACGGGAAGCACATTTTAAGGCCTACTACGCACTACCTCAGTTGTCTTGTACATATTCTCTATATATTCCTGTACATAAAGTGTAGATAATTTGGGAATCACAGTTTGCCACGTCCATTATGGTGACACGAGACATGGCGGCGCGTTCCTGGAGTAGTAAAGGACCTGAAATTTACTGTTATGCGTACACGATGCCGGATATACGATGAATATGGGCCTTGTCCCACTAGTCACAAGGTCACTCTTACTAGGTCAACTCGTCTTAGGTAAACTAGTCGAAAATATAAGCTTCTCATAGGGAATTTCGCACGAGGAATACTTGTGTTTCGGGAATCGTCAGCACACAAAAAACTTTCATTAGGAGCTTGTTTTTCATAGTTAAAACATTGTTTGCGTCTGCAATCATCTTTATAAAAAGGTATAGGCGAGCGTGCTCAGCTTTTGATATGTTAAGTTAGGATGAATGTACCGTCAGTCCTTATGTGTTCTATGCAAATGATACTAATTGGTATAAGCTTTTATTATATGACTCAGAAAAATGAGGAAATAGTGGTACATATGACGCAGCAAACAAGTTGAGCGCGATATTAACAAAGCTGTTTATAGCTCTCGGTTAATACGTCAACTCAGAAGCGGCTGTTCCGGGCAATATTGCGCAGCCTGTTGACTGGGGCTCCGCTGAGGGCCGCGAGGGTTGACTTGGTTCTTGTTGACGTCATTTTACCGTACCCTATTCTTTCTGGCTCTTTCGAGTCAGGGCTCTGTTCACAATGTCGCGGGGAATGGAAATCCAAGCACCAGAAAATTAATGAAGGGCACCCTAACGCGTAAGATTTCAAGGTCGCGCAGCAGTGCGCGACCATCAGGACGATTAGGACAGTTGAAGTCCATGATTTCAGCGTATTTCGTTCTTCTCCGCTGCCACACTGACCTTTACTCTATTCTTGGTGCATAAAGTGTGAGCTTCTTACAGTTGTTTTGGAAGTGTTGCCACGGTAACAGTGACCGCTGGAGTTTTTTTGCCAATCTTGGCAAATATTGGCTAATGCTTGGCTTGATAAACATAAATCGGGGACGATGGGCGGTCGCCGCGAGGCACGCGCTCATGAGTGCTCAACATATTTTGCTTTTTTAATGTTCGGGTGGTCACTGCAAGGCACGCGCTCAAGTGCGCTCGGTATTTTTATTCGTCGGTGATTATTGAATGCATGAACTCATGTCGGGCTCCAGAACGCCGAAGTCCGACAGCTTCTCTGTTAAAAAGGCACTCTTCCAGGTGAACATACTTTATGTGCGCAAATTTATTCTGGTATCAGCCGCGCTTCCAGACACACGTGCAGGAAGTAACCGATTTCTTCCCGTCCCTCCCACTGCCTTATGGAGAGTGCTTATTTATTTATGAATACTGCAGGCCTTCTCAGAATCTTACAGGAAGTGGTGGCTCCCGGCGCACTACATGCATGAATAAAAAATGGGTACACTTCACACGGGTAAAAGAAACGGTCCTCTCCGCGTCGCTACTTACGCAACGGTAACATAAAAAAAACCGCCACAAATTGACCATGTCACGGCCAAAGCACGAAAAAATTATATATGCGCCTTCTAAGCTGTGCGGTTTACTTACCACACAGCTGTTGAAAAAAAAAAGTTATAACAAGATTGTACAGACTATTCCAACGCACATAACACAGTAATACACTTCTAAACCAAACACATCGTCTGGTAAAACAAGGCGATAAAGTGTAAAATCAACAGCATGCACGCACAAACAAGTGACGACGTTCTTGCATGGTATTCTCGGCTTATGAGGCAGAACAACCGGATGAAAGAATGTACAGGTGCCGTCTTAAGTAATTGGAAGAAGGATTTGTGAATATCACAAACCAGGTTACTTATTCGCTTCCTAATAGCCATAACCTGTTTACAAGCTTTTTCTATTTGGGAGGAGTCGTTTAGGCGTACAGCAATGCAGGCACGCAGTCTCCAGAAGAGGAAATGTCTGTAAATTCACTAGATGTGTTCTAGTTACCTTTGGCGGAAGTGTACACATTTTCCAAACGCCATTACTGTTCCGGGTATGAAGTGAACAACAATTCTGCTTTCTTAACCAAGTGGTCAACCGTTCAGGCATTGATAACGTCGGGTGCCAATACGTTCCACGTTTCAATGCATGACGAAAAAAATTCTTGAATGTATTTTCAGGCTTGTAAATGGCCTTATATGTTTTTTCATGATTGGTCTTTGTTGAGTGCGATGTGGAGGTTGGATGCAGGCACAACGCCGTGAAGACAAGGTTAGAATCCCTGCTCCAATGCGCAGTGAAGTTACACTGTGACGCCTAGAATATTTAGTGTAAATAAAAAGTTAGCGTCAATACACCCTGTGAATGTGGTTGGAAAGCAAAGCTGTAAACGGCACCCACAACGACTACACATGCGACGTCACATAAACTCACTCACGTCGCTCTACAACTAGTGAAACGAGAGCGAAGTGAAATGCACTAACCACACCCTCTATAACTTCAAAGAGATATTCTTCGAAAGGTTCAATTATTGCATGATGCATGAGTGGTGGTTGGTTGAGTTGTATTGGTGTAGCAAATGAGTGGAAACTCGTTTTTCTTAAAATTAAAGCTCAAACCCGGTGTTAGATAATCTCACTTCTCCGTCTCTGCCGTCGCTGGCGGAGGCGACGCGATCGGCGGCAGAGAAGGAAGAGGAGCATGCAGAGGGGGAGGCTGATGAGGAAATGTTTCTATTTACGTGTACGAACGGCCCAGAGTGCGGCCCAGGGGAGTGGTTCCTTCTTCACCGTAGCCCATATTCAGTCCGCGCCGCCTGTGCTCCGTTCACCAGCTGAAGTTGTGTAGGCAGACAGGGGCTGGACAGCAGCATCTCCCATTGCACTTGTTGGGTAGTTGATGGAAATACAGGATGGTCCTCAGGGGTAAAGTCGCACACCCCAATTATGTGGAAGAGTGCTCCTACTTCTGGGCAAAATTTACATTCAGCGTCGTAGCTATTCGGGTTCATTAGGTGAAGACGCGTCAGGTGTGGAAAGAGCCGGATTGTGTGGGCCGTAGGGTAGTTTGTTTTTCTCTAGAAAGGTCAGGGTAAGGAGAAGGTAGGGTCAGTCTCAGAAGGCGATAATGCTGGGTAGTGTTTCCGAACTCACCTACTCACCTACGGTACTCATCTACGGGGCAGAAACTTGGAAGGTTCTACATAAATTGAGGACCACTCAGCGAGCAATGGACCGGAAGATAATAGGTGTAACATTAAGCGACAAGAGAGCGGAGCGGGTCAGGGAACAAATGCGTGTTAAGGACACATACTAGCACTGGTGCACTTGATATCGGGAGGTGCCTGTGTAGATAACTGCATGATCCCCAAAGAGGTTGGTGTTGAGCGCTTGAGCCCGTGCTTCTCAGCACCATCGTCGTGTGACAGGTTCACATTTCTAGGAAAAGGGAGCATATTTAGTTCTTTTTCGCCAAACGTCTAGGAGTACATCAAGCATATTGACATTCTGTGTTGCCCAGCCAATCTGGTGAGGGATGCGGTGACCCGCTGCCGTTCTGCTCATTCGGAGCTTCTGTATAGAAAGATGGCCCTCTCTCAGCTTTTCCACCGTGTTGTAGAGCCGCATGCTAAGCAGCCTCTCTGTGGACACACTCATGGGAAGACCAATGGCTAGCGCAGCCGCCTTCCGAATCATTATAGAAAGCATCTTAATGTCCTCTTTGCCGAGAAGAATACAGGGGGCTGACGGAAGTGATTCTCGAGAGGACAAAAGCTTGAACAAATCGAAAAGTATCGCATTCCTTGAGGCGTCGCTTCTAGGCGGCAACTTACCCTATCAGGTGTATGATTTTATTGATGCTGTGTTTGGGACGTTGCAAGGATACGTCTCTCTTTGTTTGGGCCTGAAGATTTAGGCCCAGGATCTTGATACTGGTGCTTGGAGCGAAGGCCTGGCCATCAAGGAGTATTTGATTGTGCTCCTTGAGGTGTCGTTTGGCGTAAGGGCGGACGACAAGGATCCGAGATTTTTTTCGTGAACACTGCCAGCCACAGGGCGTACTAGATGTGGCGTACTAGATGTGAGATGCCATGGGTTGGTCTGAAATTCGTTTAATCAGTATCGCTTTGCATTTAGCGAGAATGCATGGGTTAAACCCTTAGATGTGGGTGGTGAGTGCGCCACTTGTCTTCCCCGTCTCCGCGTTCGCTCGTAGCTAAATCAATAAGACAACGGTCTATGGCTTTGTTACTCTATTAGTTACAAGTTCTATTCCTTTCGGAGGCAGTAAATTTGTTTATTTGTTCTCGGCAGTTTTCTGTTGACACCAACGATCACGAATGAACCCTTTGGGGGGCAGAGGTAAAAAGCTTTTCTTTAAAAACGCGGCTGGGCAAGAGGACACGGCTCAATTCCCGGCTGCGACGGCCGCTTTTATAGTTGAGACGAAAAGATAAAACGCCCGATGTGCAAGATTTCGGCGTAGGTTAATATGCCCATTTGGTCAAAACTGATCCGGAGCATACGGCCGCCTCAACGACTGCGTTGGGTTGGTGCGTTAAACTCTAAAATCATTCAACCAGAGTGAATAAAACGGAGTGCGTTCTTCCTTTTTTTATTTCTTTGTGTACAAAATATGTTTGATGTGGGTTCCAAACTATACTGCCGTACTCAGGGATGGGTTTTAAAATAGTTTTATACGCTGTTAATTTCTCGCGAGGCTGTGATACCGACAATTTGTTCGGGAAGAAGCCCAATTGTCTGAGTACTTTGGCGCACGCATTTTTAATATGAGCCTCCCATTTCAATAAATTCGTAGAAGTTGGCCTAAAAATTTTATAGAATTTGTTCGCGACAATTCGGAGCCATTCAATGTGTCTGTAAATTGTAGTGGTGACTTTCTCTCAGTCATGCTCATACAGTTTCTTTTACTAGTGGTAATTTTAAAGTTACAGGTGTCACGCCAACGAGATCTACTACAGAGCAGACAACTTACTAATTATGTCGAGGTATCACGCAAAATTGAATAAACAACGCAATCGTCAGCAAACAGTCGAACGTTTACCCTAGTGTCACTAGATAAGGTCACAGAGTATCGGAACTTTTTTTCTTTTCTCCTATTCTTTCTTGCCGTCGCCGTGATTATGGGTCAGTGCGCCTCACACGACATTTGTTTACACTGCGGCGGTTTATCGGCACCGCCATTTCGTTGCTTGAGAGTTTTCTGTCGGTCAGCTGTGGTTGACTCAGCTTGTCCACCTGCTCTGCGGCTGCGCACGACTGGCCTCGTTCCGAACGCGAATCAATGATAACGCGATTCGCAGCATTTCATCTGCATAATTGTGTCCGAAGATGCAGTGTTGCTGCGTCTTCGGCAGTGTTGTTTGCAAATGACCTCGTCAAGGTCTGTGGCGAGTCCGGTGAAGCTTCACTTTGGCAACACACACTAACACCAAAATGGCTGCCTTTCCTCACTTGCGTTCCTCAGTCACAGTACTCTGTATTTTATCGAGAGACACTTCGTAACTCTATCTCCAACGCAGTAAGCAACGTTATCAAACATACAAGAAAAAGTAAGGGGCCCAAGACGGAAACCTGTGAAGCCCCCGAAAAAACGTCAAGATGGTCAGATTCTGATTTGTTGATGTCTACGTACAGACTGCGCTTAGATAAATAAGCTGCTTTCCACGGTACTATTTCATACTTTATGCTAACTGACTTCAATTCTTCAAACTTTGCTTTGCCGTACGCGGTCAAACGCTTTAGTGAAGGCAATAAATATTACATCAACTTGGAGATTGTAATCTATTGGCGATGCAAAATCATGAGTTATTTCAAAGGGCTTAGTCACCGGTGACAAACGCTTTCAAAAACCGCGTTGATTGGGTATAGCAGATGATTTTCTTCTAAGTAATAGATCATTGCTTTGTTGAGAATGTGTTCCACCAATGTACCGCAAAAACGTTTAGCGAGATTTGCTTGGGTGTGTTGTCGCCTTTATGGTTGGGAGTGATGTTTGCGGAAAGTCAATCGTCGGGCAGGGTGGCCGTCCTGAGGGACGTTGTAAAGATTACATACAAAAATGGAACTATCCGTTTAGAGTATTGTCTAAAGAAAACACTTGATATATTATTAATACCGGCCTTTCATGACGTCAACTTGCGAAATCAAGTTTCAAATGCCCGACTATTTTATGTCTATCCCCGGAATTGCAGAAGGAGACGTTGTCGGCAGTGCTACTACGACAGTAACACGTGTAAAAACAATAGTAAATACTTATTGCAGAAGTTGGAGACTCAATTTGCTACGCTTAAAAGGCCAGCTGCTACTTCTAATGTGCTGATGGTCTCAACTGACTTAGACAAATACCGCCCAAACTTACGCTGATTTACCATAAAACTTACAAGCGTTGTTGAAAAGGAATTACCTCTCGGTTTTTTTGGGACCTTTATTGTTCATGCTAGCTGACCTTTGTATGCTGAGTAATTTCGACTTTCTGATATTCCTTTTAACTTTCTTTTAATATCCTTGATAGCATATGTAATCCAAGGCGTTTTCCGCTATGTAGGATTCCATTTAGGAGGAATGAAATTGGCTTCGCCAAACTCCATTGCGTGTTTAAACTTCCGCCATAACTAATTCATGCTTGTATCACAATCACATAAAAATTCCTCCGACACTATTTCTAGATTATCGATATTGCTTTCGTCGTTTGCCCTGTTACACTGCTTTATTGTAACCCTTAGGATTATTTTTGCGGCTGGAATTCTGATTATGCTTCCCAAATGTAAGTAAAACCGGTTGGCGCTAAAAATGCCTTCTTCTACACTAACTTCAGGGGTTACCCGTCGTTATATAAACGCCAGATAAGTACTGAATGAGCGCTAACGTTTACGCGCGTGGGTTTATTTACTAACCAAGATAGCAAGAATCTATACATTACATTTAAAAGCCGCTCACAGCTTATACATTACATTTAAAAGCCGCTCACAGCTTTTCACTTCATGACTACCAGTTGTAAGCTGAACCCAGTCAATGTCACCGAGGTTGAAATCACCAGTTATGAAAAGTCCAATGCGCTCAGTTACATTCTGGTAAAGGAAATTGTGCATTCGATTGAGGTTTCCAATCGTCGTTCGGTTTTCTATAGATTTCGCCTATAGGAATTGAAAAATGAATAACCTTAATAGTGCACCAAGTACTATTGTGGTTAGCGATGCGTTGATAAGCGAAAAAGGACATTATTTTTATGGCAATAGCTGGGCCCTCTCCTGGACTGTCACTATCCGTACGTGGCAGGGTATAGGACACAGGAAGTACTTCGAAATTATGTATACCGGTATTTAGCCCTGTTTCTCCTTTAACTACTGTAACAGGGGAGTACAGCAACAACTTTTTAATTTATCTTATAACAATACTCGCATTGAAACACAGTAATAAAAGCGGTTTAGTATTCTTGATGCGTTAGGATCGGAATTCCTGGCATCTGCAATTAAATCCTGATGAGATTGTTTTATTACCACTCGCTTATTTTTTGCGTGGTCCCAAACATACGAGCTTTTTTATTTAAGGTGTTCATTCGCCAGAGTACACTTATCACTGTTGTCGGGGTTAACTTTTGGCACTTGCCACAGCTACGGACGCGTTTCAGGGACATCCAGTGAAATATCCTCCGAAACAGATATACTTCAACCCTTCAGTTTGAAACACTTCCGTAGCACTGTCATTTTTTCTGGGATGCCATACAATCGAGCCCCAACAGGTCGCTCTCACGCGGCATTTTTCTTGCCAACGCAGTCTATGCGCTCGCACGACGTAACATTTACCCTTAGCCCATCCGCAAACATGTTGGTCACGACACTTCCCAAAACAGCGCCATGAGCGTCATCCTCCTTTCCGTTTGCACCATACACAACTAAGTTGATTGATTGATTGTATAGTTTAACACACCATCGCTACAAAGGTGAAGGGGGCGCACTAGGGGAGGGCTTCCAAATAATTTCGGCCACCTGGCAATCTTTCCCCTGCATCGAAATTTTGAACACACGGGCGTTTTTGCTGCTCACGTATATCAGAAAAGCGGCCGTCATGACCAGGAATCTAACCCGCATCTTGGTGCTACACAGCACAAATACGAACTAGGTTGTTCCAATGACTACGATTATTTAAATCATCGATTTTTAAATTCATCTCCTTGACGTCACAATGAACCGCAGTTATTGCCTCAATACAGTCATCAGCAACCTTATTGTGGTAGTGCTTAAGTGTGGCAAGAGTGGACTCTAAGGACGCAGTTTTGGTCTCTGCACTCTGTAGACCCGTTGGCAGAGTTTTTTGTGAAGATTTCATCGGTTACAACTAAGAGTATCTCTTCCAGCTTAGTGTTAGGACCAGGGTTTTCCTCTATGGCAGCAGTAAGTTGCAAAAACAACCCAATAACACGCAATGAGTCAGAGCAAAAAACAATGATACGCTGATTCAGTCACGTTTAGAGGGTTCAAACTCATGTACAGGAAGCACCGTCGCTTGCTCAAAAAGACCTCTCCACGTTTTCCACAAGCACGGCTGTAACCAAAGTACCATTCTTGAAACAAGCTAGGTACCCAAACTCAACGCCCCTGTACGATGAGCGCTTCAAAGAAATGCAGGCCGCGCTTTCATAATTCAGAATCCACAACCCTAAATTCCAAAATACCAACTATAAAAGTCTACAGCCAAAAACTACGCCAACGTCCAGAGCCATCGCATGCGCTATGACCGCAAATGAAGTGCGTCGCGACCTTAGTGCGATGGTAGCGCACAAGAAATATACGGAAGTGCCGCATGACGGACAGGCTCGCGGAACGAACCTCCTCGCCCAACGACGTCCATTTTTCGGGAGCCGGCTGTGTTGGTGTGGGTCATTGATGCGGCGCAAAGTAACCAACCAGAATGGCTGCGTCTGTTGAACGCGTGCGTCTGCTTGCCGGAGTTTTTACGGACGGCTTATTTTAGCTGCAGTGATGTAAATCTTCTTGGATGGCTCATAGCTTTTGTAGGCTATAATAAGGCCAGTTTTCCATGCAGTAAAAGAAAAAAAGTGCGATGGTGGCGCAATCGGATCAACGCCTCTTAGCACGAGAGACCCTCGTTTGATTTCGGCTATGGGAGGAGTTTTTTGTCAAATTTGCTGCACACGGTATTCTTTCCTGCCGCTAATAACCCCTGGCCTCTCGGGTCTCTGGGATGTCCCAGTGGTAAGGTTGCCAGTTTGAGGGCGCGAAGGTCCCAGGTTCGATCCCCCGGATCTCCCCAAACGCACCTTATCCTTGAAGTGCGCACTCCAAACAACTGCTCGTCGGCTCCTTGCCTTCGCGTCACACCCGCACGAACAGAAGATGCTTCTTATCCTTCCTAGTTAGAAATTAATACAGAGCAGTCTATATACCCGCGTTGTACGTCTACCGGGAAATGCCTAAATCTAGCTGTGGTGAACCAGGCCAATGATTTATTATCAGAAACATTTTGCGGGTGTTTTTACGTACTTATGTTGTCCTGCTGGTCTGTGACCGTATTAATAAATGTGACCGTATTAATAAACATTACGATTCCAGTGCGCACGCTCGGAAATACTTTTTGATTTAATGCTGTCCTTTAACCTCAGCCAGATGGTGAAAGAGCCAACACGTGTTCAAGGAACGAAATCAAACATACTTTACCTGATTTTTACAAGCAACCATTTCCCAACACATGACTCTAAAAGTGAAATAATGACCGGTATATCAGACCACAAACTAGTTCTATGTACCTCCCACATTCAAAGAAGTAAATCTGATTGAGTATCACGGACCACATTTGCGGACTTCGAAAACGCTGACGATACAACTATAATTGATTTACTTTCCTTTCAGTTAGAGTCATTCGTAAATGCTTCAGATCATCCCTCCGCCGATATAGATACAGTGTGGCAATTATTTAAAAACATTGTACTACACTGCCTTCACAATTACGTACTAGTAAAAACAAAAAGAACTAATAAGCATAACCCATGGATAACGCGAGACGTTAGTCATGCCAAACGCAGGGTTAAAAGACTTAGGAAATCGCTGAAGCATAAACCTAATCCTTCTAGGAACCCACTTTGCACTGCCATAGTTGAAATGAAATCTAAAATTAAGATGGCGAAATGTCACTATTTTAAAAACGTTCTACCGAGCTTTATTCAAAACGCGCCAAAGAAATTCTGGGATTATCTTAACCCTAAAAAACGTACTGACAAACCGACCACGGGAACAAACCGCACAACAGCAGGGTCCTTAAACACGTACTTTACGTCTGTTTTCACTATCGATGATGGTAAACTACCGCATATTGACTCATGTGACGAAAATCACCTCGAACCTGTCTCTGTAACTGAAGCAGGCGTACTCAACCTTTTGCTAAGTCTTGACATAAAAAAAAGCCCTGGCCCTGACAAGATTCCAAACCAATTCCTAAGAAGGTATGCCGAATGGATAGCAAAGTATTTATATGTCATCTTCAACAAATCCCTCCTGACAGGTACTGTTCCAAAAGAATCCACTCAAGCTATCCACTTCAGCCGGCATCGACAACATCAATTCTAAAATTCTTAAAAACACCGCCTCCGTTTCTGTTAAAATTTTGAATCACCTTTTCAGGCAATCTTTAGCGACAGGTCAACTCCCTTCAGACTGGAAAATTGCTAAAATAGTGCCTGTGTTTAAAGCCGGCAATAAGCATTCACCCGAAAGTTACCGTCCAATTTCTCTTACATGTATATGCTGCAAACTTCTTGAACACATAATCGCTTCACATGTTTTCCGACACTTAGAATCAAATAATTTCTTCTTTCAGAACCAACACGGATTCCGAAAGGGTTTTTCTTGCGAAACACAGCTGCTAGAACTAACAACTGAGCTGCATTCCAATATGAACAATAACCTTCAGACTGACTGTATCTTTCTCGATTTTTCTAAAGCTTTCGATCGTGTAGCCCATTGCCGTCTGATTTCTAAATTATCTGCCCTCCGATTAGACTCTCTAACCCTATCTTGGCTTCGTAACTTTCTTTCACTTCGTCAGCAGTTTACTGTAATTAACAATTCGCCTTCCCCTCTTTCCCATGTAACCTCTGGCGTACCACAAGGGTGCGTCCTCGGTCCCCTATTGTTCTTAATCTATATCAATGATTTGCCAAATAACATATCATCCTGCATGCGAATTTTCGCAGATGATTGCATAATATATCGTCCTATATCATCCCCCGACGACCAATTAACTCTACAAAGCGACCTTCACCGCATTAATAACTGGTGTAACAAATGGTTAATGTCCCTGAACACGGAAAAATGTAAAATAATCTCCTTTACGCGCAAGCAAAACGTTTACACCTTCCGCTACACTATCAATAATTCCGCACTGTCACAGGCATCTTCCTATAAGTACCTTGGTGTCCATTTCACACCCAATCTCTCCTGGTCTCACCACATCACCACCATTTGCGCGAAAGCTTCCAAGTCTTTAGGATATCTACGCCGTAATTTACATAGCTGTCCCACTCACGTCCGTCAACTAGCCTATCAAACCTTTGTCCGCCCACAGCTTGAATTTGCCGCTCCTATCTGGTCCCCTTATCACAACTACTTAATTAACATGCTTGAAGCGATTCAGAATAGGGCGGCCCGTTTCATTTCACGCAATCATGACTATCACAGCAGCATAACGCAAATTAAAAACAACCTTTCTCTTCAACCCCTGAGCACTCGTCGCGACATTTGCCTTCTCTGCTTCTTTCACAAATACGTGTACACCAACAGACCCTTTCCACTTCACCTCGATGTTCCTTCCATTACTTCACGTAGGTTGCATAATCACTTCAGTTTCACGCGATTATACGGGGCAACTGATGCGTTCAACTCATCTGCCCTTCCTCGCGCCATACGTTTGTGGAATGGTCTTCTAGATAACATCGCATCTGTATCAGACAATAATTCTTTCCGTCAGTTGCTGCTTACTCTCTTTTCGCAATAAGGTCTTACCACTGTTCTGCTCATTCTTTTTTTTCTTTTTTTTCATGTGATGCCCTGTATCCCCCCCTGTGTACCCCCCCAAAAAAATGTACCTGAAGACCACAGAACCTGTCGTCTCTGTTGCACAGCTAGTGCTTTCTTATACTTTTCTTTTCTTTTTTCAGTGTCGCATTTCGTGCCCGAATATGATTGTTGCATACTGGAAATGTTTTCGGCGTATGGGCATAGGTTGTGCCTTTTTTCTGGTGATTTTTCTATTGTGTGTTCTGCAAATTATAAACTCTCATTGGTGCGCATTGGTTCGGTAAAGCCAGCTATCTTTGGTTGCTGTCGCCTTCATATACCATAATGATTGTATCGGTTCACTTTCTTCTTCGGTTCTTCTTGTTATCGTCTGCTAACTTCAACTTATTGCAAACCTCGTCGCAATTCATTGTGCTGCTATGCTTTGTAACGCGTTAATCAATTTTGTTTAATCTGTAACACTTCACCAATTACCCCCCTTACTCAATGCCCTGTAAAGGGGCCTGTAAGGAATTTTAAATAAATAAATAAATAAATGAAAGAAGGCAAACATAATCCCTATACCTCAATGCGATAACACAAATGATGAATCAAACTACAGACCAATTTCTTTAACATGCACAGTATGCAAAATTTTGAAACACATAATTCTTAAAGATTTGACCACTTACCTCGAGCAAAAAACGCTTTTTGTCACCCTCCCAACATAAGTTTCGTAGAGGGCTATTGACATAACTCATCTAGCTGAACTGATACACGACTTGTCTTCGAGCATTGATAACCAAAAACAAGTAGACTTCATCCTACTAGACTTTTCACATGCTTTCGATCGTGTCTCACACGAAAAATTAATTAAGGAACTTCAGTCAGCTATAGGAAAGTGCTCGGTTGTTCGCTGCATTAAAAATTACCTATCTGATAGGACACAGTACGTCGAGATAAATAATGAAACTTCCTCTATAGCAACAGTAACTTCCGGAGTACCTCAAAGCAGCGTCCTAGCACCTTTGCTGTTTGTTATATATATTAATGACTTACCCCTGAATATTCCTGTTACCGTAAAGCTTTTCGCCGACGATTGCATACTGTACAATAAAATTAACTCCCACGAAGATCATATAGCGCTAAACAATGCCCTAGAAACCATGTCAAAATGGTGCGCTGATTGGCAAATGACAATTAACGCCAAAAAACCGCTCTGCTGACAATACCTAGAAAAAAAAAAACAGGTCTAATTTCCCCTACCCCATTAATACATTCCCCTGCCACGAGTTTACGAACATAAATACCTCGGCCTAACAATAACCCAGGATCTCAGGTGGGACTCCCACATATCCATAGTAACCCCAGCTGCGTTACGGCGCTTGATTTTCCTTAGACGAGGCCTTCGGTTAGCTCCTGCAGAAACAAAACTAATTGCGTTCAAAACTTTCGTCAGACCTGTGTTAGAGTATGCCAATGTTGTTTGGTTCCCATCTTCTGTCAATAAAATTAACAAGTTAGAAGGAATTCAGAGGAAAGCAATTAGGTTTATATACAATAAGTATCGATTATCTGATTCACCCACTGAACTTATTAAAAAAGCTGGAATCCTAACTCTTCAAAACCGAGCCAAACTAGCACGACTACGGTTCATGTACCAACTGATACATGGAGAGATAAAGATTAATAAATCCAAATACATTTCTATTGCACAAACAAGACGGACACGTCGCACACATTCCCAAATGCTTGACGAGTGCTCATTTCGCACAGATTCATTTAAATATTCATTCTTCCCATTGGCAACAAGGGAATGGAGCCGGCTGAGCCCGTCTATATAACACTGTACTTCACTGGATAATTTTACCGCGGCAGTAAAAGAGCAGTTACAAGGCGACAACCAATAACCCGACTACATTACAGATTCTCTGAATTACTCGTGTTCTGTACGAATTTTGTGGTTTTGTTAAATCAATAAAAGAAGGTAGTTGTTGTCAGGTTGTCATGGGTACAAGTACGAACATTGATTGTTGTTTTATTCTATATACTGCGGGACTTGTTTGTCATGCTACGTCATACTAGGTACGAAGCAAATTATGTTACTCCTTTACTGTTCATTCCTTTTTCAAACAATTACCCTGTGCTAAAAAGTGACTAGCTCTCAACATGTATTCCCCTCGTGTATGTATGTGTTATAACTTGAAAGCCGAAATGATTTGTTTTTTTTATTATTCTTCACCTTCTATGAAATGCCCTTCCTGCTAAAATCCCAAATGGGATTGGCAGTATCTGTAAATAAATAAATAAATAAATAAAAACGCAACGATCACGCGATAATTAAGCATTAGTAGAGCCGCTAATGCTGCGGATGCACGTACATGTGAATATATCAAGAAAAGGTTGCACAGGATATTTCGCTTCATGAGATCTATGACGCGATAGCGTTTTATTGACGCCCAGTAAGAGCTTTGGAACGGTGTTATTACTGCATTTCAGAATAGCGCTTCATGAGCACTGAGTCACCTTGAGAAAAAGACTAGGAACAAGGGCTTGAGGGGCGAAACCTCGTAGGTGCTGGGGCTGTTGTCGTCTGCTCTCATCATTTTAATCGTCGTCTCATGTATTCACGGCACTAAAACACGGGGAAACTCGTGTGCGCATATATCTTACACCATGCGTAAGACGTACTAAAGAAACAGCGGGACACTCGTTTGCGCCTCGCGCTCGAGAGCTTTGTGCTTCTAATTCAAGAGCCCTTTACAGCAAAGCTGTACACCTCTACTCCATAACGTCCTCATATCCGTTGCGAAAAATGCCAAGGAGCCAATAATAACACCTATACACTGCATGCTTCGCCCTTCACCAGGTTTCACGTTAGTGGACATGGTTTGGGATATTTAATCACCACATCCGACGAGAGACAGAGGCCCTCTGCGGTTGAGCGGCTTAAGGTGTGATCGTGAAAGGTTGTTGCGGCGGGGTGGTGGTCAATGTAAAGAAATAAAGTAGGATAGTGGCCAATGTAAGCGAGAAAGCGGCATTGTCAGTGTTTTAAAGTTGTGTGCTTTATTGCCTAGGCTGGACTGAACACAGCAGTTTTGCCTAGGGAGAGAGTGAGGATGTTGGTTGTGGAAGGAGTTGATGGTGCTTAGGAAAATGGGTAAACAGATTGTAGAAAGCTCAAAGATGTAACCTTAAGTGTAGGGTACAATATGCTGAAGCTCTTTTTTGGTCCCTCTCAGTCAGCTCGCGGTGATCTTGAGGTAACGAGATAGCACAAGCTGCTTTCCATGTGTTGATGGAAGAGGAATATGCCGTATTTACATGATTATAAGCGCATCCCAATTCTAAGCACCCTCCCCTACCTTCGGGGGAAAATTCGGATTTCATACGAATATAAACATCCCCTTTTCTAAGCAGCTATTGCAAGCGGATTGCATACGAGTGGAAGCGGGGGCGAGTTTACGTTGCAGCAAAAACATTTAGGAAGCTTCCAATTACAAACCTTTCTATTTCAATTACAAGACAATTTGCTGCAAGATACTCAATGCGGCGGCCCAAGCGGCACAACTCACTCAAATGGTAGTGGAAGTGACTGGGTATCATATGAAAGCGGCGGGTTCACAGTACCTATTTTTCAGTTAGGTATTTATCCCATAAAACCTTATTCCTTTAGCCTGTCATGTATAGATATGGCAATGAAAATAGGTGGCGCGAGGGGGAGAGGGGGGGAATTTAGGTTTTTCGAATCTAAACACCCCCTCACTTTAGGCATCGCAATCTTTAAAAAAGGGGGTGCTTAGAATCGACTAAATACGGGATAATATTTGAATTGTTCTCCCCATAGCGCAAACGTGGCAATGACTAGGTTGCGCGGAAGAGGATGGATGTGTTCTTGAATTTAGTAGAGTTTAAAGCTTATGTTTTATGTTCCCACCAAACATCTCCGCCCACGTAGATTTGTAAATACTTGTGTTAGTTTCTCATCGACACAGTTTGCGACTCGTTAGAATTGAAACCCCTTGTGGCACGGTGAGAGATCTTGTTTCTATAGTAGGGTTGGGAGATGGTCCCGGAAATGGCTCCTCGAATAATTAGCGATGGCTCCCCGCGACCACGAATAGTGCGGTAATCATGCTCGCGAGGAGAAAGGTTTGTGAGTTCACGTGCCCCTTGTCGGTGCCTCATTCTCTTCTAGCCTATTGGGCCCAGCTGTCCAGATAAGGTTAGCTTTCCTTATTGTGAATGGGAGTATCTTTCCGAAGCGTTTACGTATTCTGGCTGCAGTCTATAGCCCAATGACATTTGAGAGTTTGTAATGATGTTCGCGCATATGTTTGGTACTTCTGCTAGTAGGAATGTGGAGAAGATTGCTCCAACTTCCGCTTCTTTGTTCCAGCATGTAGGAGTGTCAGGCAGTCGAAAAGATTGCCGTAACACTTAACTAGGACGATTGCTTCTTCGTACGCGGAGTCACTGCATTACGCGGAATCACTGTAGTGTTACCATAATTTTGAAATCCTGTTCTCGTAATTTTGGGACAATTTTGGCCATATGCTTTGACCTGCCGGAGAGCGGAAGCCATCGAGCACATCTGCGGCCACCTTGGAACGGCTGCGGCAGCGGCGGTATGCCTAACAATACGCACAGTGCCCGTTCGCCAACGGAACAAGCCAAATAGGCGGCATATCGTACGGCTATTTTCGTCGCTAGATAAAATGACCACAAAAGGGAAATAGTTCATATTATTGAGTACAAAATATTCTCATGGTGCATTGGTACTTATTACTAAATTAATTATTCCAACCAATTATTTAATCAGTCAGGTACCCAGCTTTCTAATCAATCCTCAAATCAATCTCGTTGTTGTTGATGACATTGATTGTAGGGTTTAACGCGCCGACGCAACGCAGGCGATCAGGGGCGCCGTAGTGGAGGGCTCCGGATTAATTTTGACCCGCTGGGGATCTTTAACGTGCACCGAAATCTCGTACACACGGGCATTTTTGCTTTTCGCCTCCGTCAGAAAAGCGGCCGCCACGGCCGGGTATCCAATTTGCGATCTCGTGCTCAGCAGCAAAACGCCTTAGCCACTGAGCCACCGCGGCGGGTTCAATCTTATTGTTCAACCCAGTACTACATATAAGGGTGTTTCAGCTAAAAATATATGCCGATGCCCTCTAAGACGACGCTACCAAATGCCTGTTGCTCTATTTCATATGTAGTGTGTCCCACTATTTTTTTGCATTTTGCCTAATCAGATAATCATTCACGCTTAATTAGCCAACTTCTGAAGCAACGGAGCTACGCAAAAAAATCAATTTGAAACTTTCAGAACGCTTTGCAGAATGTACGAATAAACAGTTTCCGTCTTTCTATATATTCAGCATTACTGTTTTTCTGCTTACTAATAAAATACGAAGAACACCACATGAAATACCCGCTTGCCGCCCTGACTTGAGTGCTCCCAAATGTTTCGCGCACAAACAGCCATCGGCGTGCTGCCGCTTGAAAGGCGACAGTTCATCGATGGAGGCGTTTGCTGTGTAATTTACGCCAGTGATGTGGTCCCGTCGGGACAGTTCGTCATAGCGATAAGAACCGGCACCGGTTATCGTTTGTATCGCTCACCTGTCGGTTTTAGGCGGCAGCGCACCTGTGGCTGTTTGTGCGCCGAACGTTTTCGAGCACTGCAATCACGACGCGCAAGCGGGCGTGTCACCTAGTGTTTTTTTTTGCATATCATGCACGAGTAAGTTCAAAAATACTAAGAAAACTATTTATTCCGAAGTTTTGCAAACCGCTACGTAACTTTGTATTTGGAATTTTTTGCCCGGCTTTGCTGCTTTGGAAGTTGGCCGAATAATTTTCACTAATTATCTGATTAGGCAAATCAAAAAATGTTGCTCTAATCCACGCTGTGAATGTGGTTGAACTGCACAGCCGTAAACGACGCCCACGTGGTTACCAATGAAACTTCATTTGAATTCACACACGGACTGTACAAAGAGGAAAACCAGAGACAGGTGCAATGTACTTAACCAAACTTTCTATTGCTGTACAAGGACATTCAGGACAGCGTAATGTTCACACGCGCACACACACGCGCACGCTACAAACTTGCACGCACGCACGCACGCACGCATGTACGCACGCACACACACACACAGACACACGCACACGTACACACAGACATGCACACCCAAGCACGCGCACCCACACGCACACGCACGCGTACACGCACGCGCACGCACACGTACGCACGCACACTCACGAATGCACACAAGCGGGTGCACACTCGCACACCGACGATTTGTGTCAGCACCCAGAACTCGCACCACCGCTTCGCATTAGCCCCACATTATCCGTTTCTTATCCGACGCGTGAGTAGCGCGCGTAAGCATAAAAACATGCAATGGTTTTGGAACCTGGACTAATACAACGACGAGGCAAAGCATTCACCGAGTAATCAGCACCTGGTCTGCTCCGGGGGCGACAGGAGCTTTTCCCGCAATGCTTGAAGCTTCTCCGCAATACTCACACTTTAAACCCTTTAGGAACCTTGTGGAACCAATATAGTGAAGCCGTGTTTTGTATACTGGTAGTTTTAACTCTCAAAATAACACGATAAAAAACATATCACAGAAATTTCAGAAATAATGAGTAATCGAGCTGAAAAGATCGCCGCCCATAGAGTTACGCCCATTCCTGATCACCTGGTGGCCGATGGCTGATTTAGGCGATAGCCGGAAAGCTAAGGATGAGACATTAGTTTTGTTTGTATCTTTCTGGAAATTTTTGACATGAACGCCACGTCGATTTCAGTTTTTAAAATTAACATGTCTTCTCTGAAAGCACATATTACATTCTTTCGTTAATGATGAAGTGTTAAAACTGTTACCAAGCAACATGTTATGGGTCCGCAAGTTCATACCACTGCCAATTTCTCTTCCTAATCCCCTTTATAAGGTATTCGCGAAATTCAAAATTGTTTCGCTGGCAATGATTAAAAAAAAAAACCGCGTAAGTTCAGGCTGTCATAAAACTTAGAACTTCTTATTTCCGAAATTTCCCCATGCTTTGTGTACTTACAACTACGAAACTTTAGGCCTGAACGCACGTACAGGCGAAACTAGTATACTCGAATAGAAAAGGCTTACTAAAGCGTTTTGTCGTTTTAACTACAAGGTTTGTGTAACAAACTGGTAAATTTTTCTTTATAAAACCATGACACCAACTAGTCTGCCCTTGTAAGCGTAAGTTGAAGGAAGGGTTTTGCTGTAGAGCTGTTTTATACCTGCAAGCACAGGAAAAACGTACTTACATAATCGTAGCCATGGTGGCGATAATCAGTAAAGCCGTTTGGCACTTCATGGTTGAGTAAAGAAGCTGTGCGTGAGCTAGCTGACCACTATTAAAAGCAGTTTGACCCTCGACACTTTTCAGCACTAAGGATTGAAAGTGAACATTCGGTAGATAACTGGCCTGTAAAACCCAGTTTACGTCATTACCACGTGACCCAAAAGAACCTTCTTCGCAATAATTCCTGACTAAAGACAAAAATAATCCCGTTGAGCTTAGTCTCCGTTTCTTCTCTCTAGGTGTTCGTTCTTTTTTCGTGGTAAAGTTTTAAAAAAACAACCTGAATTGGTGCTCAGACCACATTCAAAACCCATCCTTTTTCTTGATTTATATTCCATTGTTATCCTCAGTTCTTGTAAGGTTTTGTGTCCCGCTTTGGACAGTATACGAAAACAATGTGTGGCACAGGCCCAAAGAATTCAGAGAAAGAATACCACTTGTTGTGTTACTGCAAAACATGTGCTCAAATTACAAAAGTGAGATGCTCCAGTCCAGCGAAAGATGCTCTTTTGCGGTGTAGCACTAAGCGAGTGGCAATGTGTAGGCGTGTGTTCTTGTGATGAAGTCGGTGTTTTTGTGGTGCGTGTGCGTGTGTTTGTGTGTGTTTGCGTGTGTGTGTGTGTGTGTGGGCGCGCGTGTGCGCGCGTGCGTGTCTGTGTGTGTGCGTGTGTGCGTGCATGTGTGCGTTTGCGTGTGCGTGCGTGCGTGTGAGCGTGTGCGTGTGTGCGTGTGCGTGTGAGCTTGTGTGTTTGTGTGCGTGTTTGTGCGTGTGTGTGTGTGTGTGTTTTACTTATCATTTTATTACACTCGAACAGCAGTGTGATTAGCAGCTACCCTGCTGTGTAGAAAAGAAATGCTCTGAAATCCTAACAGCGTAGACCAGTATAATTTTCAGATGGGTGTAGTACCATGGAAATTAGGGTTTACGATTTAGCACATAATTACAAGGGATACAACTCTAAAGCAAAAAGCGGTTTTTTGTTTTGCGTTGAATCCGGAAATACACTCTATTGATATCTGGTCGCATAAATATTTTAAGCTCTTCCGTGCTGGCGTTTTCAATAAAATTTTAATATGGTTTCTGTGGCCTCTAGTGCCTTAGAAATTTAGCAAGTAAGAAAATGAAGATGCCACAATGTATATGACGTTGACGTCGCGTATACTAAGTCGACAGTCATATCAATGCAGGTTTCCACTTCCCTTATTCTTTTTAAAAGAGCGTTCTGGCGCGAATAATGCCCTGCGCCTGAAGTCAGACCTAGATGAGACGGGACGCGTTGGGGACAAGTGGCGTCAACAGAACATCTGAGAAAATAACACTTCAGAAAAAAATTGGCTCCAATCTACCCTGTGAAGGTGGTTGGAAAGCAAAGCTGTGAACGACCCCCACAATAATTCCGCATGCGACGTCACCTGAATTCCCACACGTGACTGTAGGAAGAGTGAAACCAGAGATTCTGCCCGCCGTTACCTGGGTTTCGCGGGGGCGCAATTATGAATGCAGAGGCGTCGGCTAAGGCCTGGCTTGAGCGGCGGACGCCACCGCTTTATCGCGGCGCTGCGTCGGAGGAAAGAAAACGGAGAAAAGCGTGTTTCGAAGGCTGAGACAGCGGAACCTAGCTATCTTGATGTGCCACCTCGGAGCTACGCCACCACGCAACACAAGTGCGGACACCGAATCAATCCGGCCTTTGAGCTTTGTGATTTCCATGTATGCAGATATAAATAAATAGTTTCATAAATTCGGGAATTGCGAGAAAGCTGAAACTACTTTTAAAATCGCAACTTATCGGAACTAGTTGCCCCATTTGTCATTTCTAATTCCCGATAAAACAACCGAATTGGTATTGAGCAATGTAGAAAACTTAGTCCTATTCGTGACAACCACAGCGCAGAACGTGGCGTTTCTCTAGCGGCCAGATGTCTATAAGTGGTCTCTCATTTTGTTTTCCCGTCCTGCAAAGCAACCCTTTATGTATCTTGGCCGTAGGACTATTTCATTCAATCGGGTACGGGTTACCCCGGAGGTGCTGCCGAACAAGTTAATCAAGCCGTGGGAAGTAAGCGCGCAATGGACCAAAGCTGGGCCAAAACCCGGGCCATAGAAAGATGCGTACGGACCATAATGGGGCGTATCACACTTTCCAGCATGCTCCCTTTTGGCACAGCTCCTGCAACCGTAGGAGCACAAGTGAGGCGTACGATTTGGCACCATCAAACTCCATTGCTCCTTACGAAACAACGCCTCACCATGGCCAGCTTTTCAAAATTATCGCCATAGACAACAGTCTTGCAGTGGAATGGCTGCTTGCTTCATAGCAGGAGGGCTGACATGACTACCTGGTTCATCAGCAAGCAAGGCAACAGTCCATTGGCCATTGCCCATGCTGAAAATAGTAGGCTATGACAGCAGTGCCCCGCCAATAGACGTAGCTGTTCCCACGAAGATGGCGCTGTACGCACGACAGGGTACTGCACACGTGGAAGTAGATACGCGACCGTGGTGCAGCAGTGCTCTTAGCGTGGTTCGTTGCTGGTTAGCAGTCTCATCACACCATACAATCCTCGTCTTCTGGGTCTACGTTGTTCCCCAAAACACTAGGGATAGAGCCAATAAGGCGCCCGTTGATCTCAGTTTCATCGCCCACTTTAAGAAGCTTTATCCACAGGACACCAAATTGGTGCGCGGGACTTCAACTCTCAGCACCTCGCCTGGGGATACAACAAATGCAGTCCTCGCGGTAAGCGCATCATGCAAGATGCCTCGAAGTACGGGCTGAGATTTCTCAATACGCCCCAAACACACCCGAGACAGGCACAGACAGTTCACCAAGCTGACACGTCACCAGATCTCACCTGGAGCACTCGCCCACAGCTGTTTCAATGGGTGTGCTGGACGATTGCGTGTGAAGCGACCGCTTTCCGATACTCATACGTTACCATACAAGCCACGCCAATACGAAGATAAAGTCAGACGCCACTACACTGCTAAGGTTTATCACACACTGCGACAAATACCGCGAGCTACTACAGCAGTAGCCTCTGTCCAATAACACTGACAATCTGATATCACAGCTAAGCCCACCACAATGGAGAGCCACCATGAACCGACCGGTTTCGTCTAACCATCCGCAACCTGATAGACACGTTAGCTCGCCGTATGATCCAGAAGCTTCCGAATTCTCCCTCAATACAGACTGTCCATCAGAGCTGCGTGCCACTAAGTACAGTTGCGAAAAATACAGCGTTAAATTAGGAATACACGGATACACTCGCGTCATACCGCTGGTTGGGAACTTGGTGAAACTATCAATGGGCACACGTTTATAGGTATGGGCCATACTGGGCTCTCTCCCAGCCAGAACAAGACCTACAACGGCGTGGCTCGTGTGGTCCTCCGGGAAGCATCAACGCTCAGGAGGTCTCCGAACAGGCCACTGAAGTCTTTTTCCCTAAGACATCTCGCCCTACAGACACCACGTACCAGAAGGATGCAAGTTCAGAAGAGAGCGAGCCACTTAATAGTCCTTTCACCATGCTCGAGCTGGAGCACGTCTTGCACCACGTTTACAAACGTAGTATTCCTGAAGCCGATGGGGTGTGCGTTGTTCATATACTCAATATGGCCTACGAGTAAAAGCACGCTCTTCTTGTCGAGTTCAACCGAGTTTGGGAAAGAGGAATAATGCCCTCCATATGGAGGTTTTCTGTGGTCAAACCCATTCCGAAGCCTGGTAAGCCACCGCATAGCTTATCAAACCTCCGTCCGATCTCTTTAACTTCATGTGTTTGTAACGTAATGGAGAGCACGGTCAACACACGCTTGTGGTGCCTTCAAGATCGGGGGCTATTGGCTCCTACATTGTACGTATTCCACCCGTGGCTATCAACTCAAGATGTACTCCTCCGCCTAAAAAAGGACGTCCCCGGCTCTAATTAGGTGCATCAACGGGTTGTTGTAGGAGTGGACATACGCATGGCATTGATGGCGTTTCCACACATTACCACAATGATCAAAGCACGTGCCCTTGGCATCAGAGGAAAAATGTACAACTTCATAGCGGGCTTCCTAGAAGGGCGAAGCTACAAAGTCGAAATTGGAAAAGACGCCACTGCTGTACGAGTCAACCAGGTAGGCATTCCGGAGGACTCAGGATCTCATCCACCCTGTTTAATAGAGCTATACACCAGCTAATAAGACGCCTTGTGGACGTACGGGGCCTGAAATGCGCGGTGTATTTTGACGATGTCACTGTGTGGACGGATCAAGAATCCATCGGTGAGCAGGAGGACGTCTTACAAAGAGCCCCCAACATTATTCACGACTACGCGACAGAAACAGGTTTACACACCGCCTCAGACAAAACCGAGTATTTCGTCATTCATGGTGGCCGACCAACCGCTGCAAACAGGAAGAAAAGGGGCCTTTTAAGCTGTACATCGGTGATCGACCTCTAACTCGTAAATTTAGTATCCGAATGCTCGGTACGCAGCTGGACGAGAACTGCACGGCGAGAACTTGGTTCCAACGCGTCCCAATTTCTAGCAAACAAACCTGCACTGTTTACGGACAATCTCCAACCGCACTCGTGTAGTAAACGAACGTGAAATGTGGCAGTTTGCTCAAGCTTTCCTGGTCTCCCGTATCATGTATAGACTGCCATATTATCGGGTCAACCGTACGCCAATGCTCGCGCTCGATCGGCTACTTAACGAGGCCAAGCGCATTGCTACTGGACTTACAAGGTACACACGCCTCGATGCGGTCAAGAGCTGTAGCCAGCTCAACAACCTTTGTGAGGTCGTCTGCATGCAGATATGTAAACAGGAGCCCAGCGTGCCGACCTCCCCTTGACTGAACGCATCGTATACGCGGACGCTGCACTTCCGGTACACGGTACCAGATACACTCGCTATCCCACTGCGTGGTACGACCAGACAAATGTATGCCAGAACCGACGCCAGAGTTATGGTCATTCTAGATTATTTGGAGTGGGCCCTCGAAACTCCATCTGCAACTGACCCCGTTCACCATCGTATGTACACTGATTCTCGGGCTGCTCATAGGGCATGCGCTAGTGTTCTTTACAGAGATCATGTACTGCAGAAGATACGGTAGCGGGCGTGCCTACTCCGTGAACGCGGTCACGTTGTTACCATCCTCTGGGTACCCGCGCATTGTGGTATCCCCGAAAATGAGGCGCTTCATAGATTTGCGCACGCTCATCTTTAAAGCGTTAGCCAGACTCTCCGATACTCATTTTCCTTTCCAGCTAGCACACACAAGCTAGCTGATTCGATGGCAGAACACATTGTTTTCGCTCGGCAGGTGAGCCCGCCTTACCAATGCCTGTACCTTTTTGATTATTGCCGCTGACTGCATCTGAGTGCATTTCAATATCTTCCCTGTGCGTTGTCTGCTCGAAGTGTTTACATGACAAGTTCCTGACTTGTTCAGTGTGTATGGAACGTTATCATGTTGGTAAAAACGGCTCGAGTGTCACCGATGCTGCGTATAATAAGATGTCCGCAGCCAAACGCGAGGCCTGGATTTGCCAAGCTTGTCGGTCTAACACAGGCGATTCATCAAACCCAGATGAGCCATCTTGTACGCAATTATCGAGTGTCATTTCTAAGTTGGATCAACTGACAGCCACTGTCGCGACATTGGCTGAGAAAATGGAAGTAATGCTAGCCTTTAAGGAGACTAGTGAAAAGCTTGTAGAATCAGTAAGCTTTCTCTCGGAAAAGTACGACAGCGTCCTTGAAACCGCGTCCACCAACAAGGTGGAATTGACGCAGCTAAAGGTGGAAGTTGCGTCCCTTTCTTTGACCGTAGCGCAGCAAAACGACACGATTGATAAGATGAGCACAGAAATCAATGACTTAGAGGAATAAACTAGGCGAGCCAACTTCTAAATACATGATTTTCCGGCAACTCAGGGTGAAGACCTGGTTGCATTTATGACTGAGCTTGCCGTCAAACTCAACATTGCCGACTTCCAGAAAACCGATATAGCAACAGTACATCGCTTACCAGCGAGGCAGGATGCCATTCCTTCCATTATTGTCCAGATGAAAACTGCAGCTAAGAAGCAAGTTTGGATGAACGCCCGAAAGGGTCTTGCAGCTCTCGAGTCTGATACCTTCCCACGGCTCTACCTCAAGGAGAACCTGACACGGAATAACCGCGAGCTGTTTCGATTTGCTCGATTTCGGGGAAAAGAAAAGGGCTTCAAGTTCATCTGGACGGAAAACGGGAAGGTTCTGGTTAAAAAATGTGAAGGTGCACCTGTCATTCGCATCGACAAGTTATCTGATTGGAGTCTTCGACACTACAGCGACGACTTTTGCAGGAGTTAAACAGTCGTTTTCGGCAACTTCCGGCATTGCTTTCAGGGCTTGTCACGTAAACTTACGAAGTCTGCGCAAAAATTGGGATCAATTCCGAGTACTAACCTCGCCGTTTCCTTTTTTCTACGACTGTTTTACATTGACAGAGAATAATGTTTATTCAGGCTGCATGCCATAATATGGCATCCCAGGTTCCCAAATGTTCTCCTACACGGGTCCAGTATGGAGAGGAGGAGGAATTGCCGTGTTTGTTAAAAACACTTGGGCTGTAACAGAGCAAGCGCTGTCATTTACTCAGGCTGAAGTAGTTGCGTTTTGATTAAGGACGCCCACGTTTTCTTTGACTATGTTTTCTATCTATCGACCACCCTGCTGCAATGGACGCATTTTTTTGTCGGAGCTTGATTTAGCTCTATCTGCGCAGTCCCTTGAAGAAAATGTAATTATGATAGGTGATATTAATATTGACCTGCTTCTTCCAACTCTCGGTTTGGTTTCCGATTATCTTGACGTCATTGCTAAATGGGGGATGCAGGAAACTGTTCAAAAAGTAACTCGTTCTGAATTCCTATCTGGTCGCCTAGTGGAATCATGCCTTGATCAAATAAACGTTCGAACTCAAAGGTGTACTGTCCAATCTGCAGTCGTAAAATCGAAACTCGCTAACCATTACTTTGTTGTTCATTGACTATTCCACCGATTGCGCACGGGCAGTCAAACCATAGCAAAGAAGTTTCGATCACTGACTACAAAATCTTTGATAATTTAATTGCGCAGCACGACTGGGATACATTTCTTGTCAATACGGCACCAGCTGAAATCTATGATAAACTTGTTACAGTGCTTGATCGCTTTAGGGGGTCGGCTGCACGCAAAGTTAAAATAAACAAAGGAATTCAGAAAATAAATGGATGACTTCGGCAATTTCGGTGGCAATAAAGGAGAAAGATATGATCTGGGCGCAGTCCAGACGAGCACCTTCCAGTGCCTTTTTGCGTTCCAAGTTTCATCATCATCATCATCATCATCACCAGCCTATCTACGCCCACTGCAGGGCAAACGCCTCTCCCATTATTCTCCAATTACCTCGGTCCTGTGCCAACTGTGACCAATTTATCCCCGCAAACTTCTTGATCTCATCTGCCCATCTAACTTTCTGCCGCCCCCTGCAACGCTTGCCTTCTCTAGGGATCCACTCTGTTACCCTTAGTCTATAAATAATGAATACCTTCTTCTGTAAACGGGAGAGTCGGAAGTGGACCTGGAGGACCCCAAATGGGGAGCACAAAAATGAAATAGACTTCATATTATGCGATAACCCTTGCGTCGTGCAGGATGTGAAAGTGCTCGGAAGGGTAAGGTGTAGTGACCACCATATGGTAAGATCTCGAATTAGGCTAGATTTGAGGAGGGACCGCCACAAGCTAGTACGAAAGAAGCCGATAAACGAACTAACAGTAAGACGTAAAGTAGAAGAATACAGGATCGCGCTGCAGAACCGATATTCCGCCCTTAACGAGGAAGCCGAGCTTACGACACAGGAAGCCAGCGACAACCTTACACGCATCATCACGGA
This sequence comes from Haemaphysalis longicornis, assembly GCF_048455015.1. Lineage (NCBI taxonomy): Eukaryota > Metazoa > Arthropoda > Arachnida > Ixodida > Ixodidae > Haemaphysalis > Haemaphysalis longicornis. The sequence continues at coordinate 5,579,690 of NW_027526245.1, forward strand.
GTGTGCAATAGACGTCGGGGGCACTATGGCTAGACAGGATACTGATAAACTTTCACAGGAGACGAAAGATCTAATCAGGAAACGGCAAACCATGAGAATCTCTACCACGGCTGACAGAATAGAAGAAGCCGACCTCTCGAAGTTAATCAATAAGCGTAAGACAGCTGACATACGGAAGTATAATATGGAGAGGATCGAATACGCTGTAAAGAATGGAGGTAGCCTGAAAGCAGTGAAGAGACGTCTTGGGGTGGGGAAAAATCAGATGTATGCACTTAAGGATAAGCAAGACAATGTCATCACAAATAGGGATAAAATAGTCACAGTGGCCGAGGAGTTCTATAGGGATCTGTACAGTAGCCGGGACATACAGGATAATGCCGAACGAGACAGTAGTTCAGAGGAGATAGACATCCCACCAGTAACGACCGAAGAAGTAAGAAAGGCTTTGAAAGAATAGAAAGGGGGCAAAGCACCTGGTGAGGATCAGATAACAGCAGACCTCTTGAAGGATGGCGGAGAAATTGTACTTGAAAAACTGGCAAACCTGTATACGCAATGCCTAATGACCGCAATGGTACCGGAATCTTGGAAGAACGCGAACATCATCCCAATCCATAAGAAAGGCGACATGAAGGGCTTGAAAAATTACAGGCCGATCAGCTTACTGTCAGTCGTCTACAAGGTATTTACCAAGGTAATCGCTAACCGAATCTCTGCAACCTTAGATTTCAGTCAACCTAAAGAACAAGCAGGGTTCCGTAAAGGTTATTCAACAATGGACCATATTCACACGATCAATCAGGTGATAGAGAAGTGCGCTGAGTATACTGAAACCCCTATAGCCTTCATAGATTATGAGAAAGCATTTGACTCGGTCGAAACCCTAGCAGTCATTCAGGCATTACGGAACCAGGGGGTAGATGAGCATTATGTAGGAATACTAGAGGATATCTACAGTGGGTCTACAGCTACCATCATCCTCCATAGGGAGAGCAGTAAAATACCTATAAGGAAGGGTGTCAGACAAGGAGACACAATCTCTCCAATGTTATTCACAGCATGCTTACAAGAAGTATTCAGAACGTTGGATTGGGAACAGGTGGGAGTAAGGGTTAATGGAGAATACCTCAGTAACCTCAGATTTGCTGATGACGTTGCCTTGCTAAGTAATTCGGGGGACGAATTGCAAAGCATGCTTTCCGCACTGGACGAACAGAGTAGAACCGTGGGCCTGAAAATTAATATGCAGAAAACTAAAGTAATGATCAATAACCTCGGGACAGCACAGCAGTTTGAGATAGGTGGTGAGGCACTGGAAGTGGTAAGCGAATATATCTACTTAGGCCAAGTTGTGACCCCAGATCCCAACCATGAGGCAGAGATAATTAGAAGGATCAGAATGGGGTGGGGTGCATATGGCAGACATTCCCAGATAATGAATAGCAACCTACCATTGTCGCTGAAGAAGAAAGTGTATGACAGCTGCATCTTAACGGTACTCACCTACGGGGCAGAAACTTGGAGGCTCAATAAGAGGGTTCAACTTAAATTGAGAACGACTCAGCGGGCAATGGAGCGGAAAATGATAGGTGTAACATTAAGGGACAAGAAGAGAGCGGAGTGGGTCAGAGAGCAAACTGGTGTTAAAGACATATTAGTAGAAATTAAGAAGAAGAAATGGACGTGTGCAGGGCATGTAATGCGAAGGCAAGATAACCGCTGGTCATTAAGGGTTCCAAGTTTAAGGAACCTCGAAACCGAGGTAATGTCATGATTCGTTCGGCTAAGCGGGTTCATTTTCGGAAAAAAATTCGACGAGGCACGCTCACACAGCAGGAAAACGTGGCGTTTGATAAATGACTTTCGAAAAGGTAGCAGTCACAGCGGCAATAGTAATAATTTCCCTTCTAATGTTTCTGGTAACGATGAAAGCATTGCTAATGAATTCAATACCCTTTTTTACGAGTGTCTGGTAGTTTGCCTTTAAGTACAGGCGTGTGCACTCTGCGTTCTATCGTTTCGGAGTAAGCCTTTCTTCCATTTTTGGATCAAAACAATTTAAGAATGATAATTTATAGCCTTAAACCCAATAAATTGCCTGGTGTTGACAATATTGGGATTAATGAATTACGCAGAAATGTTGAATCCTTAAAAAACGTTCTTTTGCATATCTTGAACAACATCATTGCAACGGGTGACATACCTGTGCAATTGAAAACGTGAACTGTCTTTCCACTCTATAAATCCAGCTCCCGTCTTAACAAAGAAAATTACCGACCCATTTCTATCTTCTCGAGCATAGCCCAGATACTAGAAAAACACTTGCTATTAACTATGCGATGTTGCCTAGACAAACATGACATATTACCTCCTACACAGTATGGTTTTCTTGAAGGAAGGGGAAGGCAGTCGTTACTGGAAGATTTTTCTGATCTTTTAAACTCTTCTTTCGAACGTAATAACGTCACTTGCGGCCTCTTCCTTGACGTCAGCAACGCTTTCGACAGTGTTTGTCATGACCTGTTGTTAGAGAAACTTTCCTTACTTGGCTTCCGCGGTGTCTTCCTTTTGTTGCTTAAAAATTTCCTTCAGGGTCGATAGCAGTCAATTAAAATAGCAGATTGTCGAAGTGTTGCTTCATTAATAAGAGCTGGAGTTCCTCAAGGTTCTATTCTGAGCTCGATGCTGTTAATTATTTATGTGAACGATCTTGTCAACGCTGTGCCGGTTTTTTTGTTTCAGTATGCTGACGATACTGTTCTGATAGCTTCCGCTAAAGAGTATAAGGCAGCGGTGGTGTTACTACAAAAGGTAGCAATGAACATAATGGATTGGTTTAGAGATAACTCAATTAAAGTCAACGATGTAAAGACACAATTAATTTGCTTTCATAATCAAATAAAAAAAGTGAATCTTGATTATTCGTTCGTGCTACATACATCTCATTGTTCCCGTTGCACGTGTACACCTATCAAATATGTACCCACTGTAAAGTATCTCGGTCTACATATCGATAATGACCTCTCCTGGAATTCGCACCTTCCGCATTTGTGCAAAAAACTTAGGGCTGTATCGGCTCTGCTTTATAGTATAAATACTACATGCCCATATCTGTACGGAAAGCTATCACGCATGCGCTAGTTTACAGCAACCTACGCTACGGTGTAACAGTGTACGGTCAGTGTTCACTTCGTTGGAAGGCTAGAAATCACGGAATTCTCAGATGTATTTTAAACAGTGTCGCGTACCATATACTCTGCTATGAAGATAAGGCCGACGTCTTTAAAGTATTGTTTTTACCCAGTTTTCACCAATTAATAATGGAAACTGTCATAATAAAACATTTCTGGGCTACCACATTCAAGCAGCCATATACACCGGTTCGTAGTTTACGACCGAAAGACTTATATTGCATTCCTCATTGCTCAACAAAGTAGTGTAGAAGAATGCGTCATTACTATGTCCCTGTCTACTTTAACAGATTGCCGCCCGGTATTTTTTCTATAAAAACGAAACGCTCATTGAAAAAGGTATTACGTCGTGTAAACATATAATTCGTATTTTGAGGGTCTAGTCTTGCCGAAATTGTATTTATGGGCTTCAAGCGCCTTCAGCCTTGAAAGCAATGCCACATACTTTTCACTCCAGTTACTATCGACCTTTTACAATCCCATTTTTTTTAATCCGCACTTCAAGTTCTGTCAAACCATATCGGGTGGTGTGTGCTAAACGCGGTTTGTGAGTTGTATGACGTTGGAGCTGTTGTAGACTAATTTCTTATAAGCTGTGACCCGTTTAGGAAACAAGTTGATATTTTAAATCTCTAGTGATGTTATTCTGTCGGGTGTAATCTGTGTCGTAAGTCATCTTGGTCTCACGTTTTTTTCTTTGTATGTATACTGAAGCGTTCTGCTATACTATGCTTTGTACTTGTGTCAGTGTTTATTTAATATTTGTGGTTTCCGTTGCATGCCAGGCGCTGCCGCTCAAGCCCAACGCGGCTTTGGCAGGCTTGGCTCCTTGTATTTGTTCAGTATTTTGCGCAATAAAGCATTATTATTATTATTATTATTTGGCCAAACGCCAATGTGCTGTTTATCTCACAGCAGTTGCAATCCACTCTCGATACCGCCGCTCCCCTCGAAGGCATTCACAAGATGAGAGTCTGTCCTGCTTCAGAGAAATCAACACGATCAACCTTGCCTCTTTTATAGACATTCTTCATGTTACCATAACTACAAAAAATTCTAATCTATAGATATAGTTATGTTAACATAAAGAACATGTATAAAAGATGCAAGGTTCATCGTATTGAATTAAGTTGGAAGTCAGCGCTCGTCCCGACGTCTTTCTGTGTCCGTGTTTTATTTCGCGCGGTAGCATCTTTTATCTGAGAATTCAGATAGGCACAGTGTTTAGGCCTTTTTTGCTGAAACGTTTTCGCAAGGGTGACCCACCACCACCCGTAACTGACACCTGCTCCATGTGCAACGGCAATGCTGGTCTCCACCACCTGTGTTGGGAGTGCCCCTCTACATTCCTGCTAGGCATCTTGCCCTAGCCACCAATAAACGAGGACCATGGCCTTCTTCTCTCCGGACATGGCCCTCTCCGGATCCCGAGTCTCCGGATCGAGCCACGGAGATCTGGAGAGCACTCCTTTTGTTCCTTCAACACCCAGCGGCGCCACTGGTTGGTGATCGGCTCCGCGAAAGCCACAACATTCTGCCTCCTAAACATCCGTTACTAAAACGGAGGCAGCCCTACCCTTTCCCCCTGCTATAACACCGTCTTCCTTTCCGCCGCAGTGCCTTGGGCACATTACAATGCGGAATGAATGTGGTTTAATTTATTCATATGCGCCAAAACAGTCCCAACACCGTCACTAAAGCAGACGACAAAGCCCACGGAAGGGTCCCGCCGACGCGCCCGCCGGGATTAGCACGGGCAACGCTAGATAATAGCGCCCTACCACAGCGTCATCAAAACTGTGCTCCGTGATTGAAAAGGGCCCTCCTCCTCCCCAATAGCCTAGGGAGTTTCTTGTCCCGCACGCCACGAAAGAACCGTTGGCTGGTAGAGATACAAAGCTTTGCTTTAAAACAAATTATACACGTATGCAACGGCAGCACCCACAGAGATTGAGGAGGGCAATGATTGGATGAAGGACGGCGTTTTGTTCTGCTTCGTTTGTCGTGTAATTTTTATCTTTAAATATTGGGCAAATATATACGCGGTTGTTACGTAAACAAGTTTTGTGAAATGCAGAGATAACTCTGTGTATGCCGCACCTTGCAAGTCGGCGCCACTTCCATGAGTACACGAGTCAGCAGAACCTATGCAATGAGCCTAGTGTTGTCACATTCCTCGTCACTGCGTTCAAACAGGAAATTATTCGGCGAAATGCACAAAAGCCGCATAACGAGTGGCATCAAAAATACGAATTATTATATATTTACTATACTATATTACTATTCTATTATTATTATATACGAACAGCTGCCGGTTTTGCAGATTTGATGCGATGTATATAAATCATCGATCACAATGGGGATTTTATTCGATACAATTGGAAATAAGTAAATGTGAACTAGCGAAAAACTGTAAAACTATTTTCTTCGGATTAACATAGCGTGGCTCTACAATCCTCAGAAATATTTATCAAAACTAGGCCACCACCAGCTGACGAGCTAAACGGGGGTTTATCAGGGTACTTTCTGTCGAGATTCAAAATTGCCCTCATTTTAAGTAGACGAAACGTCACTCCATCCATAAAAACCCAACAGTATCTCAAGGCACACAGCCGATTTGTTTGGCTGATGGACCATTATTTCTCTCCCGCCAGCCTGGGATGGCCAATACTGCGTTTCTAACAAAGTATTAAACACCTGGTCCCACGTGTAGCTACAAAACAGCAAAACATGGCTCGTGACGGTGTCGAAAAGTAGGGTATTGTTTTTAACGTCTCAAGCATGTACCTCCTTTGTACTTTTACCCTACACTACCGTAGATCTTTCCCACAAATCCATGGAGTATTCAGCCTTGCTGAATGCGAGGTACTTGAATCCAGATCAGCGTTATTCCGGATATCTCGTATGAGTGTCACTACTGATCATTTCTGAACACTTTAATAATAACCAAAATGGACCCTATTATCTCACAATATTTTGAGAGAATCCCCATAAAGGATAGGTTGGCTCTCACGCATCGAGAGAGAAAATGAGGGAGAGAGAAGGCCTCTTATTAGAGGAAAGCAGAGAGCTCTTCCAGCTTGTTGACGCCTACATGCTTCTCTGCGGGATGTAAAGGAGGGAATAAAGTGGCAATAGGAAGTAAGGCCGAAGCAATAAAAGTAAGAAAAAAATTCCCCCGCATTTCCCCGAGGGGGAGAATGTGAAAGTGCGAATGCACGGTTGTCGGCCCGCTTGCGGCGCTTGCGCTCGGCCCCCGCAGCCCACTGCCTCGCCGCCTTCTCTTCCATCTCTTCCATCGGGTTTGTAGTATCACGTGTACACCACGCAGTTATCAAGCCGCTATAACGCCGCTGAGTCGCCAACGCACGCCGCTAACGACGTAGTTTGAATGCGTTAAAGATATAAGGCGCGTCACTAACGCTGATATCACGTCGCATCCGTGGCTTGGTCGGTAGAGCGTCGCGCTGCGGTCGCAAAGTCCGCGGATCGAAACCTGGCGCCGGATGCTGTTTCTTTATAGAGGAGCACTGCGGACGCCGACGCCGCCGCCGACGCCGGCGGTGGATGGTTTGGGGTCGCTTATAAAGTGCATTCGCACTTAAAACAAAATAAAAGAAGTTTAAAAAAGGAGGTAGTGTGTGTGTTGGGAACCGTCAGTGCGACACGTGAAATGTGTACAGACGGTTGCACAGTGCAAGGATGGTCTGGTGCTATATGATGTCTGCGACACCGATGTTATTGATGTATTCAAATAATGCGGTTAGCACTTTGCGCGTAGACGGGGAAGACGGCCATGATCACAGAAGTAGTTTTAAAGTCAGGGAACAGTGGTTGAGGCACTCGATCTTCGGTGCGAGGTCGTTTCTTGCTTGTCCGTATGTGGGGCTCTCATGTAAAATATGTTCGACTGTTTCCGGTGAACGGCTGTTGCCGCAATACCAGTTTAAGGTTAGGCCAAGGCGATACTGATTGATATTTGTGAGCGCTATGTTGAGACATAATCGATGGAGCAAAGTCTCTAGCCAACGTGGAAGTCGCTCCGGTAACCTCACTGCCAAAGAAGGATAGACATGATGCAGGAATGGGTGCTGCTTTTCAGAGAGAGACCTGAAGGTGCTTCTTTCCCTGAAGCACCTTCTGATCTCTCGAGGCATCCTTCTTCGTGAAGAAAATGTTCCTCACGTTCCTCAGTCGTATTCTTCTCTTTGCAGCCTCATCTGCTTTTTCGTTGCCTATGACGCCGCAGTGTGCAGGTATCCACTGCAGTATCACGTGGTGCCCGGCAAGGAAGACTAGACGATTTATGTAGGAGACATAACGGGATACATTTTCGTGAATGCTGAAGCAGATAGCACGTCGAAAAGGTTGTATCGCTGTCTTTGAATCCGGAAAGATACCCCACTGTGCTAGCTGCTGGCGGAGAATGTAGCGAATTGCTTGTTTAATGGCATGAAGATGAGAAGACGTGGATGACGTTGGGCGCTCAAGACGGTATGAGAGTTCTTGGCCGGTTGATGAAATGAAGAGTCCAGAAGAACTGCTGTGAGGCGTAGATGAGCCATCTGTAAAAATGTGGGTAATATGAGAGTATTTGCTTTTTATATTGGTAAGTGTTAATTTAAGGGGGCAAACTGAGGCACAACGTTTTAGGGTGAGTGTATGTTAGGGTGAGGGTATGTTAAATTTTATGTATAGGCGTGGCAGAGTTGAAGGCAGTAAATCAGATGCAATGATTTGTCGTCATTGGATAGGTACAGAGATGTTTATAGCATTTATAGTTTTTACGAAGCTCGAATGTTCGTTTCATTGTACAATACCTGCCAAGAATTTGGATTTTGCGTGCAGCGTATGCCTCAAGTATATTCGAAATGTTACCTGCAATCGATGAGTATTTAAAGGCAAGAAACCAGCCCTTGCGACAGTTCCAAAACACGATGATTTCTTAGGGAGGCTGAGAGAGATGCGCAGAACGTTTTTCCTTGGCGCATTGAGCTGCTTTTTACATGTGGGTGCAGCCTCTGCAGAACACGCACGCTGTCTACATATTCTTTGCAGAGTAGCACCATGGATATATAGTCGCTGCCCTATCGACATCCGTCAAGGTACCCACTAATTTGTGCCACCGCAGAGATACGAGTACGTAATCGATTGGCTTCGGGCGGTCAGGATAGGTTTCGATACACGGTGATCTCAAGGTATTTTTGGGTTCGTGCGTATTGCAGACAACGACCGCCAATGATTAGAAGGTATTGGCTCCTCCACTTGCGGGTAAACGCCATGGCAACGCTTTTTTCGGAACAAAGGCGGAAGTCCTTAGACGCAAGGTACGCAGACACATTTATCAAAGCTTTTTGTAGTCGCTGTTGCCCTGTACAACGGGACATTGCCGCACACCAAATGCAGATGTCACCCGCATAAAGTGTGATTTTGACGCCGGGAGGGAGCACATGGTTTAGGGGGATAAGCTCAAGGTTCAATAGCAGAGTACTTACAACGGCTCCTTGAGGCTCTCCTGTACTCTCTAGCTGTCTTTGGTCTTTGTGGAAGACTGTACGCCTGGATTGCAAGCTACCTCATAGGACGTAAAATTTTCATGTGCAATCCAGAAGGCCCTACCTCCCACACGTCCACGGTCATGCGTAAAGTAAATGCAGCACCCAGGATGGCCATAAAGCTGCACCAAAAATGCGGCCAGCAACGAGCGCGTCATCGTTTTTATTTTCTTTCGCACTCCACTTTCCAGAACCACCCAAGGAGAAAAATCAGATGTCATTGGGTCTCCTTGGGTCAGCGGATGTTGCAGAAGCAAATACTGTGAAATAATTGTGTTGAAACTAAGGGCGAAAAACTAGCTGGTGTAACATGTTCGTAGGTTTTTCTGTTGAGGGGCTCTACTTAATTATAGCGCAATTTTTCGACCGTTCTTCACAACCCTGTACGGGTGGAGTAGCAACATAGTGGTAAGGTGACATTGCCAGTCGCATGAAGGGCAAATTATGTACAAAACATCGTCACATCGTTGCTTACGACTTCGGTTTTTATTGACGTCCGGCACGCCTCTCTTTACGGTGTCATCTTTCCTTAAAGTTATCTTCGTTTTGGGTCTTGTGCCAACGTTTTTAATACGTGACGATAAATCGACACATTGTTAAATATACACACCTATATTTCTTTGCTTGAAAAACACTGAAATTTGTACATTTTAGTTGTATCCACCGTTTTAGATGATGAGATTACCGTGCCAACAACTAGTGCTGTTGTATTTACTATCAAGGCTACGCTGCGCTAAACGAATAGGACGGTACCGTACAGTCCACATCCCCCGAAAACTTTGTTGTTTTCAACTAAGGCTTTTTATTGGTGCACACACTAACGAAAAACGGGCTGCAGCTTCGTTTACACTGGTTAAGCCTCGGTTTCACTTGATTAACTTTTATGCCTTATGAAAATGAACTTTTCCTTTCTGTTTACTTTGTGTCTCCTGCATGTTGACTGTGTGGCCTTTCTTTTGACTTTTCCTTTGTGTTACCTCTAGGACATAAGCAGGCTGTGTACTTTTTATAGACTGCCGGATAAACAGCCATGATGTTTTACCTTTATATGTACTATGGTAAAGACAAAGTTTAAATTTCTATACAAAGATTTTATTTCGGATGAGAGGTATAAAACTTTAAAAATGACTTGCTTTCTTCTCTTTCTGAGTTCCGCAGTGCTATTGCTCATGTGTGTACTCAAGGCAAAATGAAGTAAAAAGATTTTGGCCTGTTTCCCCTGTGTTGCCTCTAGGACAAAGGCTGTAAGATAGAACTTGAATTTGCTGTCTTAATTCTTCTGTGTGCCGTAATGCTGTTGCTTATGTATGTAATGAAGGCAAAATGAAGTCAAAAGACTGACTTATGTCTTTTGTGTTGCCTCTAGGACACTGGGAGGAAGGATAACTATTTGTTGCCTTACATTCTTTTTCTGAAGATTGTGCTTCCTCAAGTAAACATAAAGTCGAGCATGTAAGCCTTAATTATACTCGAAAGGTTAAGTTTTTTGGCTTGGCTAGAGATGGTAAGAAACAATGCCGATGGTTTGTGGAAATTCTGCAGCACTGTATACGTTATTTCGTGCTAGTGAGGTCTGATAAATTCGCAGAATTCATATTACCAACTGGTACGTTTGTATGAAACATTGGCGTAAGAAGGATACATATTGAACGAGGCTGTTCGAAGTGCCTCGTCCCTCCCATTACGAAAAAAAAGTGGGAGGGAGAAGAATATACAGACCAGAAAAAGTAAAAAGAACACAAAAAGCCGAATAGAAAACGAAGCAATGAAAACAAAAACAACCTAAAAAGTGGCTTCCGATTGTCCTAGTCTGTGTTTTGCTTCAGGGTCGTTGTAAAATGGCTTATCCTTGCAACTAAATGCTGAAGCGGTGTACTGTTTTTTGGGGCAGAGCTTGCGGTAGAAATATATTGCGACAGAAAAAAAGGGACACAGCCAGATTAGAGCAACAAGAGCAACAACAATGTCAAAATATAACCTAAGGCAGAAAAACTTTAATTAAAACGCGGTTAAAAAAAAAGGTAACTGAGCGGGTTTCGAACCTCCGCCCTTTCTATCAGTAGGCGAGTACTTAACCTCCAAGCCACCGAAACAGTACGCGGTCACGTCGTAAACCTAGGTCTAAATACTTGAGCTCACATAGTCTTGCTAAGGGAATAATTTTTTGCCTGCGTGGATTTGACGCACGGTGCTTTTGTGTGCGTGCGTGCGTGCGTGCGTGTGCGTGTGCGCGCGCGCGCGCTCGCGTGTGTGTGTGTGTGTGTGTGTGTGTGTGTGTGTGTGTGTGTGTGTGTGTTTGTGTGTGTGTGTGTGTGTGTGTGTGTGTGTGTGTGTGTGTGTGTGTGTGTTTGTGTGCGTGTGCGCGTGTGTTTGCGTGTGTTTGCGTATGTCTGCGGGGAATAATTTTTTTATCCGGCCGTTCTGTTTGTGAAAAGCCCACAAACAGTGAATGGTGAATGCTTGGACGCTGAACAAAACACAAAACAGTCAATCTAGATGTAGATGACGATGATAATAACTTCGTTTGTTAATTCATTTTTATTCGCTTTTGAGTAGCAACAACTTACGACAACAAAACATGTTGCTCGCATCAAGAAAATATACTGCCATTATATATATAATTGCTATTATCAACTTTAACAAAATACTATAATGGGGTCTGCCTAGTTTGCTTCAGGGGTGATGATGAAGGAAGAAAGTAACTGCTAAAACTCTATGACTGCTAGATAGCCAACTGTAGTAATAAGTCTAGTCTAGGCTAGCATATATGCAGTCATTGTTATAGGTGCGCAAGAAAAGACGTGGTTTGTTCGTTGTGCGTGGTTTTGGTGGTTTGTTTTCGATTTGCTGGTGTTACGTGAATTACTACATGCTCCTCCTGCCGTAATATTACGTGTTAGTGCTCTTGTGCCACCTGAAACATCGTGAGTGCTGGCAAAGCGTCTGTGTCATCGCCGTACTGCGCTGCTGTAGCAAACGCACATCGAGGTCGCCATTTGACAAAATACCTGACAAGTTGTGCGTGCCTACGTGAATCAAGAGTCTCTACTGCAAGTTCCAGTCTGTCGACGCGACGTGTGAAAAATGCTGCGTGTTCTGCCGTAAGTGATTGTTTATCGTGGTGCATGTTAAAATTTTATTACGCGTTGCCGCAGTGCTGTTTTGTTAAACGTGTTGAGTATATTCCTTGGTGTTCGGCTCGCCGCGCTTCTTTTATTGTAAATTACCGGCTGCGTCGGCGCGGTCATAATGAGCTTCCAGGAGCGGCGGCCAGTATGTTGTGTGAGTGATCGACCCCCTTGCCATTGCCGCCAACGAAAATATTATGCTGACGGCCCAGCGGCCGCCGCTTGGCTTGGGCGGATTCAACGCTAAAGCTTGTTGCATAAAAAAAAGAAAAAGAAAACTGCGTTAATGGTTGTAAAACAAAACGCCCACTCCCCGATTTTTTTTAGGAGGCAGTTGACCCACAGTATATTTTTTTACAGGACGTAGGCAGCTTAGCATTGTTCTAACGGGTAGTTTTCGTTTTCGGGTAAAGAAATGCAAGGAGGCTGCATTACATTTGTAGTTATAATACGTAAGAGTTGCATATACGTTGAATTTTCAACATTTAAGCATTGCTAGCAACTTTATAAGTAGTACCACATGCACAAGGTACTTTAGGCAATGAACATTTGACCAGATAATTGTTTAGACGTCGCAGCTTGAAAACATGCTGTTCCAGCCTGCATTGCTGGTGCAGTCACAGGGCAGCTTTCACTGTTTTAATGCAAGAAATTTTTCCACCTTTCTAAGCTCATCCAGCATCGTCATGATCAGACAGAAATTCTTGTGTGGTGTGACACTATTTGTAGCTGGCTTGCATAAATTGTGTTGACCGTAACATGTTGAGCATGGGTTAAACGTGTTGATTCTTACAAATATGCATGTGATGGGGATACAATCACGGTGCGAAAAAGATTAAACAGGGCGTGGGCTTGCCACCGCGCTCCTTCGCCATCCTGTTTTTTCGTTTCGTCAGCATTTCAACTTGCCTACCCCTTGGAGGTATTGGCACGCTGAGACGTTCACCATGTGCCTCAGAGAGAATTTTAATGGCGCCATGAAGACAAAATACAAGTTTGTGTTATTCGAAAGATTTCGTGTGGTATGGTGCCCCCAGCACTTGTCCAAATGCAAACGATGCTTTATTCACTGAGAAATTCATTAATTGAAGCTAAAATTTTGGTTTTCCCGCTAAATCGTGCATTTTCAGGGTCTGCAATGACATCACAGGAACCGACCGCTCTGCAGCCGATTGGCAAACCTTCTTTACCGTTACTTAACCTACATGGTGCCACCATACCGTGGCATGCCGCTTTCTGCTTTTGTTTTGTTTTTACCGTATTTAAACGTGGCTTCTTTTTGTTCAGCGAGAAAATAATCGTTTCGTGAAACATAGTGCTCGCTCCACAAATATGGTCACGTAAGACACCGTTGCTTGTGTCAATCGGCCATTGTTGTCCGAGACAACCCCAAAGCCCCGCAGTCCTGTGCAGCTAAACCAAGCATAGTGCGCGCAGTACCAACAGCAGTACGCATTGGTACTTCTATGCTTACGTGTGCTTTCCTAACCTTTACTGTTGGTCCCACCATTCTTACTACTGTAAAAAGAATGTGCCCTAAATTTAAGCGCAAATAGTTCGTTCGGCAAGCCTCTGCCTAATTCGCGTTTGCTGTTGCCGCCCTCCGCTAACTGCAGAGCTGGCTGGTATGACATAGGTTCTGTTGCGGGAAATGAGCTAGTGGGTCGCATGGCCATTTCTTTTGTTCCTAATTTGTAGCTTATTTGAGTGGAGTTTATGTTAAAAATGGTGTCAGCATGATTCTAGCAACGGAATCCTTTGAATGAACCAAACTTGTGTTTTCTCTTCATGGCTCCTTTAAAAGCCGTAACCACGTTTCGCACCCTCTGGACCAGAGAATATGCTTGCACAGTGGCAATCGGGGGCCACAGATTTCTACCACCTAGGGATATTTAATAGGCTTAGTTTAACATTAATTCAGTGTAAGGATGCTTCTGTTCCTTTAAAGTATGGCTGAAAGCCTTGTAAGGATTGTCATGTATGTACAGTGCTCACGGATAGAAACACGACACTGCAAGCGCGTGGCCTGCGCTACATGCAGCGCCGCCAGTGGACGCCCGTGGAAGCTAGGTGTTGCATTGTGGTATACCACGAGGATGAGAGTGTTTTGACCATAAGCTTGCTGCTTCCGGTTGCCAATAAGCGGGGCAGTGGTTCCCCGCAGCGACAGCGGTGCGCTGTCAGCGACAGCGGCGTCCATGGACGGCGCTGCATGTATTGGCGGCCACGCGCTCGCAGTGTTGCGTTTCAATCAGTGAGCTCTGTACTTATTTTTTAGCTTGAAAGAATTGAAGGTGCCTTTTTTGCACCTACAAAAAAGAAATTCTGTCATGTCCTGTCAGAGCGAGTATTACACGGCATTATGCCGCATATTTACGGCTTGTTTACTACTTCAACTTCCATTTTTTACAGGGCCAGGTGTTTGACATGGAGGATGTACGTTGTGAGCTACCACAAGAATTGGCTGCCTCCTGTTTCTATCTATCCTGCACGACCTGTAAGTGGAGTTCATTACGGCTGTGAAATGCCTGAAAATCTCGATTTTGAAGGCTGAGAGAACATAAAAACATAGAAAACCATTGTGGCATTCTTGTGGTACCTCAGTGATATTAAGACATAAGAACATTGCAGAGATGGGGCAAAAAATAAGGAACCGATGAGGGTGAGAAACTTTCTGGTACCTTTCTTATTTTTTTTGTCCCATCAGGGCTGCGTCCTTGCTCCATGAATTAATTAATAACGACTTTGTCACCCTTGTTCACTGTGGTGGTTGCGTGGTACCCACAGACAGTGTGTGGGGAGTTTTCTTCTACCGCCTATTACAGATGAACTAGATCTTTAGACTTCTACTCAAAAGTCATATTATGGATTACATTACATGAGTGAAACAATTCCATGCACCCAGAAATAGAATTTAGGTGAATTCACTTCAATGCCCTAGATGCAACTTGTGCCTAGCAGTGAAAAGGGTGTATTGCATGCCTTTTTGCCACTGTGTTTCATGTAGTGTAATGAGTCTCACTGGCCATCGTAGCCCCCCCCCCCCCCCGAACAGCTATTTACTCTAGCAAATATAATGATGGTCCTAATTGTAGAAGGGTACCCGCCGCGGTGGCTCAGTGGCTAAGGCGTTGCGCTGCTGAGCACGAGGTCGCGGGTTCGATTCCCGGCCGCGGCGGCTGCTTTTCTGATGGAGGCGAAAAGCAAAAACGCCCGTGTGTACGAGATTTCGGGGCACGATATAGATCCCCAGGTGGTCAAAATTAATCCGCAGCCCTCCACTAAGGCGCACTGCATCGCCTGCGTTGCGTCGGTGCGTTAAACCCTACAATCAATCAATTGTAGAAGGGTACTCAGCAATTGAAGAAAGAGCTGTGGGGGGTTCTGGTTTGTGTATCAGACTTTGTTTGGAATATTGTTATGTAGCCACGGATAATGCAGGGTTTTTGTAAAAATATAGATTATCGGAGCAAACTTGTGCTCCGCAGTAAACATAAAAAAACACAAACCTCGAAGGAGTCAGCAAAGGGACGTGCATGGATGAGCGTTGGCGAATTGAATGCTGCAGGGTTTTTTTTGCACTCATTCATTTAGATCGAGGACATTTTCAATAAAAAACAGGAAAAGCTAGGATAGGGATCGCAAAGCAACACCCTTTCCATATCAAACAGGACTGCTGGTGCAGCATACAAAGGAAAAAGGGGAAAAAGACGGTTCCCTTACAAAAGGATAAGATTGCAGGGTGTGGCCAGGTGCTTGTAACAAAACATTTTGTAAACAAATCAAATGGCGTGGTTGGGGGCAATATTATGATGTTTATAGTAGGAAAAACCTGCATTATTTCCGAACAGTATGAATGCTCTGTGTGCAAACATATGCAAAAATGCTTGTGTGTTTTTAGCATTTGAGTGCACGTTACAGAGTAGTCGGCTCAAGTTACTGCGGTAGCTTTCCTCATTGCTGGTAAGCATAAACCCTGAAATTAAATTTGCTGTATTCGACCGCTTTAACCCTTTCACTGTCACTGATGTCCTGGTTTGTCTTCGAATTTCTCCTCCACGGTGTCACTGACATACCGGTGCGTTTTCTGTTGTGCGTTGAAAAAGTCGTGCCATGGTGCAAAGTTGGCGCACCTGCACTGTTTGTGCTATCTGTCAAATCTTTCTAGTAGCTTGTATTTTCACAAAGTACAGAGCGACCACGCCCAGTTTTCGCTGCTTGGGGGTCACTCCGTGCACTGTACATCTGTTGGGATGAGTGACCACGTGGCACGCGTGCAATGATGGGTGCAAGTGTGCTATCTACCACGTTTTTCTAGGGTTGTTTTTTATTTCTGTTCCTGTGTCTGCTACCCATCGACACAAGGAAATATAAGAAGTGAGGAGCCAACCTAGAGGTTGGTCAGTTCATGGTGATGTATATTTTGCTTTTTCTAAGCAAGCACAGACAAACTAGACAATGCAAGTGCTGTCTCGTAAATGAAATGCACAATAAAACTGCTGCCTTTATAGGTTCCAAAGAACGCGTAGAAAACAAGCAACTACTCATGATGACGACTGATCAATGCCTGTCTTAGCATGTTCATGCAATTTTATGTTGCCTTCCCTGCCCCCCCCCCTTCCCTATATTGCTTTGTTCCCACAGTGCTGCTGCAATAATCTCATCTCAAATGTTCTTGCGAGGCTGTATAAATGCCCGTGATGAGGAGGCCATGAATCTAAACAGTACTTAGTTCTGGGTTGTGTTGCCTATGTAACAGTATTACCATATTTGATGTTCGTAAGCTCATTAGTTAATTTATGGGGTCTAAATTTTGTGGCTAATTTTGCAACCTAGAAGTTGTACCTTCTCTTTCAGGATACTTGGTTCAGTTTTGTATGGGAACACTCCTTTATATTTATAAGCATAACCAGCAAATGTTTGAGAGGTATTTGTTTAAACCCCTTCATATGCGATCAATGCGTTTGTCATTTCAGGTTCAAGCGTGGCAGTGGCTATCCCGTCCTGTGAGGGGTAAAGATGAGGCGACACCTGGTGTGGCAGGCGGCAGCAGCACGTATGGATCCAACATGAATAAAATAGTCAGGTTTGCAAGAGTCGTGTGATTCATGTGATTTTCGTCAGCTTGCTCTTACAGAAACAGCTGCAGCATGAAACAGTGACTGTGGAGCTGGCTGACATTTTCTACATGCAGCTGGCTGTTGGGCGCTGTTATTTGACAGCATGCAAAGGGCACTCAAAAGGTGGAAGCTTGTGGGATACGTAGAGGACGGAAACATAAAGGATTCTTGGAGGACGCAGAAAGTCGGTGGCGAAATTTTAATACAGGGGACACACAAGGGATGAATGCGGTCTGTTGCCTTCAAGACATATAGGGGACACACAAAGGCCGTATGGTGTCTGTGTTGCCTTTGGGAGATAGACTGGACGCATGGAGGACGGAAACACACGGGACACTTGGAGTACGCAGAAAGTCGGTGGCGAAATTCCGACACAGAGGAAACACACAGGACGCACGCAGTCTGTTTCCTTCGGGACGCAGACTGTCTTTTGACTGGACGTAGAAATTTTCATAAGGGATTTGAGCTGTAATTCTTATACTTCAGCTGTATTATTATTCTTAGGTATATAGACCTCGTTGAGCCAGGTGCGATGGCCGTCCTTAGGTCGCTGACTAGATATGACTGTAGTTTAGCTTGGGTAGACACACTATTGCTCACTATCCGACGCTAGCTCCACTCTGTTTGCTTTCCGGGCCTTCTACAGTCAAGGAAAGTTATCAATAAAAATTTTCAAATTCAATCCTGCAAACTGCACACAAAATCGATGAGAGAAGAAAAGAAAACAAAAAATAACCCTCGAAAACAGGAAAAAAAATTGCGAAACATACAGCTACCACTTAACGCCCTGCACGCGCTCAAAAATTATATTTTGACGAGTTCACAAAGTTTATTATATATGGCAAAAGTAGTCGTACGGAAATATTACAGGTAAAAAATTGGGTAGAAAAAAATACAAACAAAAATACAAAGCCGGAGTTATGACCCCTAAAGCACTAATTTTACAAACCGCTTCCAAAAATAAGACGCAACCAAGAGATTTCAGAGAGCGGCCGTAGGACAACTAAACGATCGAGAAGAAGCCCAACACTGTGACACCCATCATTGGCAAAAAAACTTAAAAATGTGAAACCAATCCAAGCGAAAGAACAACTCCCTGCATTATTAAAAAATTCCTTCACTTTCAGCCCACTTTAGTGTTCGCTTTGCAAATATAGCATGACTACTTCATTGTTCCTGAGTGCGTGCCTTTACTCGTTCTGTCTTGGAGACAGAAATTCTTAGATAGTTCTAAACAAATGCACACTGTTTCAAAACATTGCGTGTGTGAGGAAAAGAGACACCGAGCTCTAAACAGCAATGGCATGCTGTGTAGTCGCGGACAAAACGTTACTGAAGTTCGCTCTGTTCTTGTCAACGCAACGTACTCAGAACCTAATAAAGCTGACGGGATACCGTCGACGTCATCCCCTGTGTATCAGTGCCGATTTAGACAACGGTTTCAAGTTAACAAACAAAAAAGGTCTTTGCAATCTACTCGGCGAGGGTCTGTAACCAGCACAGGAGTTTGTAATGTATGTGCCAATACGTAACGAATGTCACAATGGCTGTGTTGTTCCGGTGATATACACTGATCGGCATACTCGTAGGTGCAGGCGCATACTTTCTCTCTTTCTATTTAGTGTACGCAGGCCATTGGGTGGTCGGGCGGAGTAGATCAGTTTGGCATCAAAATTGCGATTTGTTCAACAGGGCACGTATGAACCACACTCCTACTGTTACGACACATTCACAATGAAATTACTCACCTTGCCCGTAACTGTGGTGTTATTGTGCGAACGTATAGTCCGAGGACGCCTAAGCATTTCTTGAAGGTTTTCACTTAAAGAAGTATTATTGGCCAATTGAAGCGCTGAGAAGCTTTGCTTTTAGCCCCCGTTGTCGAAGGGCGAAGTCCTCTTGCCTCTTGACATGATCCCCTTCATCATTTCTTCCACTGTACGGTTTTGCATGCATCTGATATGTTATATACGTGTAGCGCCTCTCCACTTTCCCTTTCGGTACTCCCTAGCTTAAGCTCCTGTTATCGAAGGCATCACGCAGTAAACGCCTCTCGCTTCAAATCGGGAGTTTGGACTAAGGCCGTAGAAATATGTATGCAGACCTGTGCTAATAATTTCTAGTATATGTGTGTCAGAGAATTAACACGACAGTTTAAACGCTAATTTATCTAATATCGATTCACTCGCCGAGGGTGTGATCACTTTCGTCGCGTCTCCTCCGACCATGTGAACACGCCTAATGTCTGTTATAAATACGAAGTAATTTCGAAATTCGCTGGCTACCCTAATGCGTGACTCCATCCAAACCTTTTTTAACACCTGCAAATAATGTTGCTCATTTAAGGAATAAAGAAGTTAGGTATGCATCACAAGTGCCCCGTTAAATGCCAAATACAAAACTCTCTTCTACCACTGATCCTCTTGCTTGTGTAGCCGTGTGATGGTATCGCTAAAACGGGGAGCTGCCAGGAACAATGTGCGCTTGCAATCTAATTATGCAAAATTTTCGGCTCGAACCGACGAATAAAATTACACTGCTTTCAGTCTCTTAAGCACCACAAGGAAGTGTCCCGCTTCAGTCAGTACTTGATATTTAGTTGTGTTCCACACTCACAGCAGACTGCACTGTGATATTTGAGGGCGGGTACTGCACCCAGCAGGTTCGAAAAATGTCCCGGCCCTGTACCTTTTGTTCCTTTATGTAGAACATTTTCCGAGAACTTAACATGACCTAAAAAACTAACTACTGGCATTTTAAGAAAGCGCGTACAAAAGACGAATCCGCGGCTTTTCTAATCATTGCATTAGGCGAAACCAAAAAGAGCAGGTTTCCGGCTGAATGCAATAAGCCCACCACAATGCGAAAAACCATCGTCTTTTTTGAGGCTGTAGGTGCATTCAACTAAGCAATATGAAAAGACAATTAAACTCGATGTGATTTCAATTGGGGCCTCCATAGCAGCGGCACAATGCCTTACGACTGTGCTATACCCGCACATTGCCAGGTGTTCACCAAAGGATGTTGTATAGTGCTTTTTTTTGGAGCACATACCTCTTCGGGCTATAGCCAGGAACCGGGATCTATGAGGGGCATATGAGCCCGCTTCACAAAATTTATGAATGTGCGACTTTGAAATGTGTAGTCTGGATAATAGCGCGTGCGGCATGACACCGGAATGGGCTTTTATGTGATTAGAGCCAACACGCACATAACCGTGAGTAAACATTGATAGAAACGTTTACTCAGCAAGGTTTCACTAATTTCGTTATTCACTCTCACTTGTTCAAAAGAGCACCTAAGGAAACTGCTGGGCCAATACCCGAAGCTAATTTAAGCGTATCATAATATACAAAAACACTAACAAACAATATGCAGGTGAGTCGAAACATAGTAAAAACATGCAATGCGTTAAAATCAAAGAATTACAAAACATTTCACAGAGCATAAAGAGTGACAGTCCATGCGTTGTTTCAGATGTAATATCTGTTTAAAATAAAAACAAATAACGACAGTTGTTTTTGTATACGTAAACGTTTATGCTGCGTTTCCTTGATTCAGTGTTTCGTTTGAATAGCAGATACCATAGAAAACACTGCTGCCCGCCCCCTCTGTGCCACACTGTACGTGTTTCATTAATATGAACCTTCAAATGAAAACCAATAAAGCTGTGGAAGTTCTGAAATCACTTGATTGCCTTCCAAAATAGCGTTGTTATCCTTACAAATGATGCCAACAGTAGCCCCTCTTTGCGCGCAGTGGGCGCGTTCCAGGCATGCTTACGTTCCTTATCTATCAAAAACTTTGTAAAATATTTTAAAACTGGTTATACATCTGCATTTAGTCCTGCATACCGACGGCCCCCCCAGGTTTAAGCCCTAACGGCGGCCGAATTGTTCAACACCTGAATAATAAATGCGCAGTTCAAGTCGTTTATTTCAAGACAACGGCTGCTGCTAATATAGGTTGTAATTGCAGTAGGTCCTGTTTTTGATGTCACGGGCTTTCTGTGCAAAGTAAACGCCTAATTAGAATAGGCTGTTCGTTTTCGCACTTCTTCCTAAGCAAGCATCCTGCGAGAACTCGCGCAAAGCCGCTGTTCTTTCCCAACCTTGAGGACAACATCGCAACAGAGACCCCGTTTGCCTGGCACGGCGATTGTATGTATCATGAAAGGAAAATAGATTAGTTGCGTACGAATGTCCAGGTAGCTAAACCGAAATGTCCATCATTTCAGTTTAGCAATGCACAGAGTAGGTATTTCGAAAACAAACCAGCTGCTCCAGACACGAAGCAAACAGTTTTACACCTAACATAGCAATTTTGTGGCAATGCGACGCAATACGTTTTGTTTCCTGCCTTAGCGAAAAGATGCCATATTTTTAAGGTATTTTGAATGCATTTAATACATATAATAACTTTGTGTTTATTCTGCATTATTTTGTCCACATTCCAAATGCATTTTGAATACATTTATAATGTATTTAAAATGTACCTCAAAAATACATAAGCAGTGCATTGAAAATATATATTTAATGCATTTTAAATGCATTAAAAATGCTCAGAAAGTGTAATTTTAAATACGTGCAAAATATAATAGTAATGCATTTTAAATGCATAGAAAATACTGCTTCAAATATACTCAAAATGTGTTACTGGTGTATACTAAATAAAACCTGAATACATTGAGAGATTCCATGGCAATGTGTCTTTGGGGGAACTGTTAACGTCCAACTAGAATTGCATTTTGTGGTTTCAAAAAGTTTAACAGGCACTATAGGCTGAAGATATGCTCCATTGTAAAAATGTAAACCAGCCATGCTCGAAATGCGGGCCAGTAAATGACTGAAAAGAACAGCATGTACGAGCACAAATTGGCAGTTTGAAAGTTGTTTATTGTACACCTCAGTCGAGTGGCCGATTTTGCCATTACTAAGCAGCAGGAATGAATGCCTTTCAGCCACTTCGGTAGCCAGCGCAGATGAAGCGTTGTGCATCATTGTTCTTGTACTTCGGATTCTCCACGCGGAAAATTTCACCAGCACCTGCAGTGAAAAGAAACGGAAAAATATTAGTGAAACATTTTTTATACGAAAATAAATGTCAAACCAATCAGGCCTTTTCTCTCGCCGTGCCAACGTCACTCGCGAGCAAAGATTTTTTAGTTACCCCTTCAAAGAAAAAAAAACCACCGTGAAAACAATGCCCCAATGAAGGACGTAAGAGAATTTATAGAATGGTAAGCATAGTTTATATTGTCATGCGGCATCGGATCTTCAATACAATTTTTAAGAAAAAATGGCGGGTGGGGGGGCGGGAAGCTTATGTTTGGACATTGTCTAGGGATGAAAATTAGCGAAAATTAGGAAAAAAAAGACAGCTAAGTTAACAACGTTACAAAACATGCAACAGAGTTCTTTCTTAGAGTTACCCGCCGCGGTGGCTCAGTGGCTAAGGTGTTGTGCTGCTGATCACAAGGTCGCGGGTTCGATTCCCGATTCCCGGCCGCGGCGGCTGCTTTTCTGATGGAGGCAAAAAGCAAAAACGCCCGTGTGTACGAGATTTCGGCGCACGTTAAAGATCCCCAGGTGGTCAAAATTAATCCGGAGCCCTCCACTACGGCGCGCCTCATCGCCTGCGTTGCGTCGGCGCGTTAAACCCTAGAATCAATCAAATCAATCATCAATCTTTCTTAGAGTTATGCTACTTCTCTTTCTTAGGCGCTTAAGTTAACTTGAAATGGTGGCACTTCTAGTTTTTTAACTAACTTGGACAAAACTGGTCTGTGTCCTCACAGGACGCTAATAAAATACGATAAGTAGTAATGTTATTAACTAGAATTATTTTTATGTGTTCCATATTTCGGCGTCACCTTCTTCGGAGATTACGTTCTAAAAATATAGTGCGCAGTGAAACAATTTAAAAATGCATGGGCAGGATTATAGTAGAAAGCTTACATAAAAGTCATTAGATTGACGTGTGCACTCAATAATGCTTTCAAAGGAACAGCAAAGTAAGGTTATTTCGAAAACAAGAAAAATATCACGCCGTCCTTAAAATAACAAGCTCTTATATCGTAGGCACCTAACCGAAGCGATTAAAACAAGCAAAGCAAGAAAAAGTGTATTTGTGCTTGCACAGACATGTAATTTTTTTTCTCTCCGCCGCACATCACCGGCAGGTAATTTTATACTTCTGGCTGTACACAGACAACGTCATCATTTATTTAGGGGGCAACCCGGAAAATAATTGTAAATGCTCGCGTCTTTAACATACAAAAAAAGATCAACACCTGTTAGCGTCAGGGACCATCAAATAAAAAGTAGCTGCTTCATAAATACTCGTGACACCTAAATGAAACTCGTTTAGTACACCCTTTAGACGCAAATCGGCAATTGCGGCTTCTAAACACACACAACCGCCAAGCAGCCCACGCTGTTTTCGGTGCCTTTGGGCACATTTTTTAGATTCTCCGGTGGCGTGGTCCAGCGGTAGTGTGTCGGGTTCCGCGTGTCTGTCACTCGACCACGAGCGGCCAAAGGGCCTCTCGGAACGCCCACACGTGTTCGTGAATGCGCTAGGAAATGAATACAGCAAGGAGGGAAAAAGTTGCATGGAAACACAAAAGAGGAAGGGTCCAACGTCCTGAAGTTTCGCGAAGTTTTGGGGGAGCAATCCAAGGGAAAAAAAGAGACGAACCCGCCCGGGGGACCCGTTCCGGGAAGCGAGGGGTCTCGTGCGGGGAACTGGTTGCCTCCCTCGCAGTCCACCTCCCCACCCGCCTTCCTTCTCCTCCCTTCCTTTGCTGGTTCTTGGTTCTGGGGGGCGGTAGGAACAGAAACTGATTGTAACCTAGCGGCTACTCTCATACAGTTTGTCTTAGATGGAGAAATCATTTCTAGTTCCGGGGCATGAAGCACTTTCGCTGCAGCCACTTGCACCGAAGATTACGTGAGTCGCTTTTAAAGGGTCTAGGAGAACTCGTCAAAAGTGAACTCGTCGCAGCCAACTCGTCCTAGGTGAATTCGTCACATGGGGCAAGTCGTCATAGGCCATCTCGCACTAGGGAAACTCGTAACCTAGGGCAACTGGACACTCGGCCAGCTCGTCACAATTTACGTTTTTCGTCTATCATGTTCAAATGAAAGAGTACAATCGCTTGTATACACCATTTTCCTTGCTAGAGGTGGGCGCCGCCATTTGCTTTTTCTGACCGGACGCTAGCGCCGTCTATGAAGCGACCGCCGAAACTTCCGCGCTGGGCTGTTAAGTGCTCCGTTCTTTCCGTGCGTCTGCTCGTTACCCGTGCATTACCAAGTGAACCGTAGCACCGTAGTGGTTTGGCGTTAAGTTAGCGGTGCAGTGCTTGTGTGTGTGTGTTCTGTTTTGTTTTCATCATCTGCGGACGGAATTTAGGTCTTCATTTGCTGTCAGAGCGGAAAATGCCGATCCCGGCTGTTGCGAGCAGCAGTAGCAGTGTGGTGGTGGTGCCGGTGGTGGTCCGCAGTTCCGCGATGCAAACGTACCGGTATGGCACCGACTGACATAGAAATCGATATCGGGGAGTAAATACGTGTTTTCAAATCCACCGTGCTGGTTATGTTCACCGATTAGTCATGTTTACGGAAGCGCGGACGTCGAATGAGAAGCGCGCACAGCATATGTGGCTCACGGTGATCCGTGCTCGCAATGGACTTTCGACGAGGCGATTGATACGCTGTTGACATTGCAATGTAAAATAATCTTTCTTAGCTAGACTGATGACGGTTACTGACGAAACGAAATTATCTGGGCGGAAAAATAACACGACAGAACAACCAGTCAAATTACTATTCGAAGGTTGAGCAGCAGGGTCGATGTTCGGGTGAGTTAATTCTGGTTGATCATGATCGTGATTATGATTGGCCTAACTCTGCGCAGCGCATGTGGCCTGTCACTCGGAGCCCACCTTTGTGAAACCGCTGTTTTCACCACAAATTCTTTACGCGACCAGCAGTAACTGTTTTGTAATTTTGATTAGATTCCGTGACAACGCAAAAGAATTAGAAGCTTTTCCTTTGACCGCGTTGTGAACAGGTTGAGCTATTTTCCAAATGCAGCGTTCACGCGTATCTCGAGCTTCGTTTCCACATTGGGCTGCCTGCTTGTCCTGCTATCGACCAGCAGTGTGCGATGGAGAAAGTTATCCTTTCATATCGTTTGGCAGCTTATAATGCGTTGGCCTGAAAAAAAGTAAACAAAACGCCGTGATTTTAAAGGTTAGAGTAGACGAAAAGGGTATTGTTTAATGCCAATCGGCTGTAATGACCAAACAATATATGGTATTTTAAATTGACTACAAGGAACCAGAAGTTGTTGTAATGTTATATTGTATCGGCGCTCGTGAAAGATCCCCAGGTGGTCAAAATTAACCCGGAGCCCTCCACTACGGCGCGCCTCATCACCCATGAAGCGTCGTGGCGTTAAACACCATAATGAATCAAAGATTCAATCAACCAATCAATCAATGCTGTATGGTAAAGGATAAAGTTGCTTCTAACATTTCAGGGGGTTCCGTTCCCTGTCGCAGCTTTGCGTGTGATAAATGGATTTTGCTCCGTCTGCTTGCCGTCCAAGTGCACCCAACAAACCCTGTAGTTGGTCGTTAGTACAAAGTCGTTGCGATTTATCAGCGGCATCCACCGATATCTCAACTCGGTGTGTGTTGGGAAGCGATGCAGCAAAAACACGCCGCAACCGCACTGCATTTTCTCCAGGCAGTGTCGTGCACATGCGTGATGTCAGCGACTGTTTCTCGCTTTCTCTGGTTGTACAATAACCCACCACCGCGCAGTGCTGACCAAGTGACGTTTGCGCCTTGAACGGCATCGCAACATTGGCTAAAACAGTTGAAAGTTCCGCAAAAACTAAGCACGCGGTGCGAAATACCCCCTGTATACGCAGCGGAGCATACCGCGCCGAGCGATGTTAGCAGCCCAGCGCGCACAGGCAACACTGGTCGGCCGCCGAGAGAACTGGTTTGAGAGTATTTTCCTCCTTTCCCGGCTGCTTATGGAAAATGGTGTATATTGCTCATCTTATGCGTAAACATTCTTACACTCCTCCTTCAATTCACCACCCTTAATGTTTCCTTTGTCGTCTTCGAAGAACGCGCCAGCCAGACAGCGTATCTTATTTTTTTTTTGTGCAGCCAATTACGTGAGCCTTTTATATTCGATTTTGTTTGCCCGTTCTTTTTTTTCTAATACATTTTTTTTATTTTTGGTAAATGAGTGACGGCGCTATATTGGGATTGCGATTGCGTTCTGTGTTTTCGCTTTTCAGTATTTTGATCTTGTGTTTTCATGCCTGCTGACAAACGATGATTGTCAAGCTGGGTAACTTTCATTTTGTTAGTCTTCATACCACCTGAAAGTCAAGGCTGGACTTAAAAGTTGACACACCCCCCCCCACACACACACTCACAAAAAAGTGTGACGAATATTTTTTATAAGGAGAAGAAAAGCAAAAAAAAAAAAACCGGAAGTTGTGCTGAAACCGAAAATCCAATTTCAACTAGCACCTTCAAACAAACAAGAGGCCAACATTTTGCCCTATTTATAGATATATACACAAGCAGGCAAAAAGCTTCAAAATATAACGCATAAAGAAAAAAAAAGAAAAGGAAAGAAAACGCAACGAAAGAAAAAGTAGACCCCCCCCCCCCCCTCCACAGAAAAAGCGTGAGGAATATTTTTTGGAACGAGAAGAAAAAATAAAACTGAAAAGAAACCCCTTACCCAGTAAAAAAAATTTGAATTTTTTTGCAAGAAGTAGGGAAATAAGAAGGGGACAGAGGAACATGCGTTAAAATAGAAAAACAATTTCAACCACCGCCTGGAAACTAACAAAAGCAGGGGACCCCCCGAACTCTGAAGAGTTCAACGTGGGAGTAATGTATAAGATTAGAAGCCACTAACTTCCTCTCCCCATTTCCTCGACATCGGCCAAAAATGGAACCGCGAGATGAATTTTCCTAGCACGAGAAGGTCAGTGCTACCACTTTTCCTATTACGGGATCACCTAGAACGAGATGCCCTCTTTGACCAGTTTTGCCTATGACCAGTTTTCCTAGGACGAGTTGGGTGCGACGACTGAGCCGGTTCCCGGCCCGGCCATGCGGATTAGTCGGATGCATGTATGGCGCAAACTGGGTTCCTTCCCCGTACGGCGGCTGCTGTGAACATGCGCAGATGTGAGCGGCTGCTGCGAACAGAAAACAAAAGAAAGCTGCGCCCCTGGATACAGTTCGCAAATTTCTCAAGTGCGGAAACACGGACGGCGGACTTTCTCTGAACAGGCTGTGCTAAAAACGTTCCTGGCTGTTATGTGTTTAATGCAAGTGTTAGTCCTCAATAAGTTCAGAATGGAATAACTCGATCTGCTCGATTCATTGTCACAAACTACTCACGAACCGCTAGCATCACGTCAATTAAATCTTCTCTTAAACTTAGTGACCTTGCTGCTAGAAGGAAAATTGTGCGCTTGTGCCTCTTTCATAAGATTTACTTTACTAGCCCCATTCTAAAACAGGCTCTAATTTCTGCTCCACCCTACAACTCCGCAGGAAACAATCACAGATTCAAGGTAGGGGTTCCGCAGTGTCGCGCAAACCCCTACTTTCACTCGTTCATTCCCAAGACCTGCGACGACTGGAACCACCTCCCCGCCTCCATCGCCTACATTCCGCATCCTACATCATTCAAAACGGCTGTAACTAAGATTGTATGAAATGTAACCACTCCTCTCTGTAACGCCTTCAGGATTTGAGAGTATTTTAATAAATAAATAAATAAATAGATCTACAAGGAAACTCGTAGCAACAGTTCCCCGTCCACTCAGCAGGGCCCTGGCGCAAAATTAGGCGCAAAAAAAGCACTAAAATCCTTTTTTTTACGTGTTCTTGCTGTCGTTGATTTGTGTGTACATTCTCTTGGCACGGAGTAGTTACGGTAGGAAGTCTTGCTCGCAGGTGAAGGTAAGCTTAACAACCACGTGCGGATTTTATGAAGGGCGTTAGCACTCTTCGATTGCAAGGCAAACATACGTCCATTCGTTGTAGTGCGACACCACACACGCAAACAGCCGGTATATCGTGCTTACCTTGGATAGACGGCAAACGCCGCTGCAACGCGCCGTCCAAGCAGAGACTGCGTCCGCCCGACGACCGCGCGTAGAGGAGTCCGAAAACTTATAACACCACAGGACAGGCAAAAGAAATTCAGCGAAGGCAGAAAAAACGTGAAGGAGGGGTGTATCGCTCAACTCGAGCCGCAGGTGCCGGGCACAGAGGAGGAGGTAGTGAGCAGCAGTGAGAGGCGCCGAGCTGCTCGCCCTCACAAGGATAGCCAGGGTTGTCCATCTAAGGCCAATATTTTTCAGAAAAAGAAAATTTTCAAGGCCTCCACAGCGATACCGTCGTAACAACGCTGGCAAAGTGCAAGTGTTTTCGTACATATATATACGCGTTGAAATCAATGTTTTTGCTTTGCCGATTGCGTTGGAACACCGCCGCTTACATACTTGTACGCCGAGTTTCTCTCTAATACGCAGAGTTATGTCTGCCTTAGACAGCGCAGTAAGGGAAAGTATCTCGCTCAGTTTCTTTTATTATAAGTAAGCATCGAGGAGAAATTCTCAGTGCGTGTATTCATTTGAGATGTATTTTATCCGGCACTTCAGATAGCCTTTACGTGAATCTTGCAATTCAGCTACTGAAGCAGCGCATGTAGTGTACTCGAAATGTATTGCGGCAAAGCTTTATGAATACATTTAAAATGTATTTTCAATTAATATTTTTCATGCATTGAGAGTGTATTTCTACCATGTTTGTTCCACAAACGTAAAAGGCATTTGAAATGTATTTCGAACATATTCGGAGTATATTTCCATTCTTCAGCACACTTTTAAAGTATATACTCAGAGTGCTGCTCTGAATGTAGTTAGGTAAGTATATTTTTATTATATTTACAGTGCATTTAAACCATGATCGTTTAACGGGAAGAAATACATTTTCAATATATTCTGAATGTCTTAAGCGCACACTCGTGAGATTCAGTGCATTCTTAATCTATTTGGAGGGTACCTAAAAGCACGGTATTTTTCCCGCATTTTTATAATGTATTTTCAATAATTACTAAAAATTGAGAAAATGCAATTTTTAATGCACTTAAAATAGATTTACAAATACAAAGCATATTTGAAGTGCACTTCAAGCGTACTCGTGCGTATTTCAAACGTATTACTTTTCGCTAAGGGCTTCTATGTAATCTAGTAGGGTAATGGCAAGCTATTGCGAATATATCGTCTGGCCTTGAAAGAATCATTTGAATATTTTAAACAAAAACGTCTCGAGGGTGATCATCGTGCCATAACACGCGTAATGGCTGCCGTGCTTTTGCTTGTTGGCACCTTTGGCTGCTGCTGCGCGCACGCCACCAGACAACCGCTGGTTCATGTTGCTGTCTCTAGATTACTCTCAAGGTGTATTTCTGCAGATGAACGTGTGTCACAGCTTCCCCTGTTGTGGGATTTTGAGAAAACGTCCTATTAGAGACAGAAATTACAGGAGAAACTGATCCACCGGTGCACTGTGTCTTCTTAATACCGTCGGCATGCTGTTTTCTGATTACTTCGTGGTCTTCTTTGCCCTGGTGCTAAGGCATAAAACGTTCATTCTCCTTTTCATGCCCAATATTCGCACCTCTTGCCTTAGCATGCTTTGTAACTTTTGCAATAAGGATTTTATATATTTTTGCAGAACTCCAGTAGTGTGCTATTCTACTCACTATGCCGTTGTCAGAGTTATTTAGGCATTGAGCACTTCATTATTTTTTCGTGTCGAGGGAGCTTCTTTGTAAGGCTCCGAAACGCAAAGACGGACCATTGCCGTCTTCTGCATCCGCACGATTGCATAAACAACCTGGCCGCTAAGAGAAAAAAATACAAATAGTTGGGGTTCTTTGTCGGTTCAAACCAATAAACAAGCGAATAATAGTTATTAGAATGATGGCTGAGGGCCACGTAAGTGATGTTCTAACATGGAAGAGTCACGGACAAACCACTAGAGTCCTTTGGACGGTTCACGTCGTGGTGTGCGAAGGTGTGGGAGTTTTATTTAAATTAATTTGCAACTAAAACCTTCATCATGATGACAGTGCGTATAAAAAAACGTTGCATTCTTCATCAAACAAAAAATTAAGTAATAAAATGGGGCACATTGGTCTACACTCAATTGTTGCCCAGTTTGATTTTGCCCAATTGTGCCCAATACTACACTCAATTGTGCCCAATACGCACGCAAAACGCTGCTAAAATTGAGAAAACATAACCAATAGGAAGGTTAAAGCGCGAAGCACGGCTGCCGCTGTTTTCGAATGGCGTGCAAGAAATGCCATGTTACATCTAAGGCTGGACGAAGGCGTGAGCATATCGCCCATCCTCAATTTTAAATGAAAGAGGTAGAGAGGGTTGCACATTGAAACATCTAGCAGTGAAATACATATTTGTATTCGTTGCATAATGTGCGTTTTGCAGTATGCATACTACTGCTGGTTTTTTACGGTTTGAAATAAATTTTGAAAGTCTGCGCCTGCGCCCTATTACAGCGTGAACACGAAGTTGGAAAGAACTGCAGGAGCCGGAAGCAGCCCGCCGTTTCTGACCTGTTTACGATGTTCTTTCACAAAGTGTTCACTTATGTGCGAATGAAGTTTTTTCGAATAATGATTGGTGTGTGCGTAGCTCATGAAAAGAACAAGAAAAAAATTGAAAATCAGTGGGCATGTTCGAGGTCTCTTGGAACGAACCCTGTGCACCTCACCAGAAAAGTTAACCGGGTATAAAATTTATTCGTATTGACCTCGCCAAAAACTGGACATTCTTCATTTTTGTGCGAACGAAATTTTTAGAATGATACTGGGTGTCCTTTGATGTGCCAAAATGCTTCTCTACAGGCATGCCTGCCAGTTCTGAACCGATGTTATGTTCGTGAAGGTGTTCCCGAACCGTTCTTTGTCGCATCCCTCATAAATGTGATAGCGTGGTGGTCGAGCCGCCAGCAAAGGTTGCTGCCTTGGGTTTAACGACAGGAAGCCGAAGTTAAATTTAGCTGTTTTTTTGTATGGCAAAACATGAGCCGCAGTGATACATGAATAATAACCTTCTTGAAAACGTTGCAGTGCTGGACACGAGCAGAGCGACACCATGGATTCGCTGCTCCAAAATAAATTATACGCTCGCAGGCACCGCGTATTTAACCCCGAAACGTAACGGTAAAGAGTTGTCCTACCAGAGCATAGTGCAGACACACACAACACCCTTTCCAGGTTTCGTGAGCAACCGGCAGCAGAGACGCTCGTTGAGCCTGAGCAAGGGGAAAGAGGAGATCTTGCTTGCAGTGTCGTCCCCAAACGGGGCAAGTTTCAACAACTTGCAGATTCGTTGGGAGCCGCTGCAACGGTTTGAGTAGCCGACAGCTAGGCGCCCACGCGGAGATCGCACGTTGTGGTAGGCTCTGCTACAAAGCACAGGAGCACTGCACGAAGCTTACAGTACGCGACGCCGGAATAGCGGCGGGCTGAATCGTAACAGCTTCTCCACCGGGGGTACGAGATCTCGATGGATAAGGGTCCTCACCTGTTGTCCTAAGGGATGCTCTCGAATAGAAGTGCCCTGAATACGCTACACGGTGCTACACGCCTGGGCCGAACAACACTGTGCTCGGGCTTCACAAGGGCGGTCACTGGACTACAGTCAAACCCGGTTATAGCGAACTGCAATATGCACCAGGATTAGTTCGATATAACCGAACCCGCATATAACGAGTTTATTATTACGCGTTCGCAATACCAGGGAATCCCATTGCCATCCCCGCATGCAGAAACGAACATAATAAAGTATTTTATTACCTACACAAAACAATCGGCTTATTGCAAATAAAAGAGCTACTTTCCGCCTTAACTGCCTGCTTCCAAAAAAAGCGGTGATTTTTTTCCCTTTTTTTGGCAGCGTAAACTAGCAAAGCATTCTTTATACAAGACATTGTTTGCACCAGTTCGAGTCCGTGTCCGTCAATATCTAATAAATATTGGCGGAGGACATCGGCTGCCGGAAGAACTTCATTAATCGTCGGGCGGCTTTCACTGGCGACATCCTGTGCCTCCTCCGTTCATTTCATCAGCATTACGACGGTGCTGCTTACGGTGCCAGTGTCGGAGGGGCTTACAGTGACGGCCACGCCGTCGTCGACACAGGAAATGTTCGAACGACACTCCTTTCGGCACAGCATCGGGAAGGTTGGCGAGCTGCCGTCTTGGTCCGGACTAACTGACTGGGCGAGTTCCGTCGTGAGTTCCGCGCGTAGGAAACAGTTACGGAAAGTGCCGGGCCTCGTGTCACTCTATACGAGGCGCAATGTCTCACTCGCCGCCTTTGCTTAGTGGCCGCGGCCAATCAAGATCTCAATCGCCACTCCAAGACCATGCATTTTGGGGGCCATTCTAGGAATGCCGAGCTCGATATATCCGAAGTCAAGTTAGTTATAAGGAATGTGTTTCGGGTCTATTTCCGTAACTGATTTATTTTAGTTCAATGTATAGCATATTTCGCTCTATCCTGGTTTGTTATAGGCGGGTTTGACTCTAGTTGCTCTGCAACAATGCCGCTGGCTTGGTCAGGTAAGCGACACAACAGCGCAAAAAACACAACTGCATCACCGGCAACTGCGAAGACAAGTGCACACTGAAGCTCTACGAGGCTTTTAGTTCTGATAAAAATAGGCGAGCAACAAACTACACTCGTCATCTTCTTGCCCAGCATTACTTACCAAGCGCGCGAACTTGACACGCTGAATTTTTCGTGATTAGAAATGTCCAAATCAAAAAGAAATGCAATCGTAAATGGCGAAACCTGCTTCAGGAAAAACAAAGAAATCGAAACAGTCAGGCGGCTATGGGCCACTTCTCTTGCTGAGGTCTACGATTTGAGGTCTCGGCATTGCCCTGAGCGTTCCCCGTTCTGAATGGCACATTAAACTTCTGCTACCACGTGGGAGGACACCGGTCATCCTTTGTGACTGAGGTAGAGCGAGCGGAGGAGAGGGCGAGAGTTTACAGAGTTCGAAGTGTGGCTCAATCGAGTCATAAAGGGGTCACATTGTCGAACTCAGCTCCCTGAGGAGTTGGCGTAATATTTTAGGGTGCAGCCGTTTGGCGGCCCTTTGTGGGCTGAGGAGCGTCACCATCGGTGTCATCCAGTGAGCAATGGCAATTGGGAGTTTAGGGAGTTTAGGGAGTTTAGGGCGGTTCGCCGTGGTGGCCAATACGCTTCTCCGAGGGGGCATAATGCTATGCACGCATGAGACGATCGTTGGTGCGACACTTGGTGAAAACGTGAGGGTGGCTTGCGCGTGATGATGATGTACGTTCGCTTCGTGAGACAAAGTTCGCGGCCCCTTGATGAGCCGCACTTCGCGCCACCGAAGCATAGGCTCACCATAGCTGCCGTCGAGAGAGATATATATAGAGAGAAACTTTTATTTAGCTTATTTATGCGTGGGAGTGGCTTCTCAGTCCAGAAGTCCAAACGCTGCCTTCTAAAGGTGAGCCCTCTCCGTCAGCATGACAAGGTCAGCGAGGTGTGCGCTGGGCAGCGCAGTCTCCATGTGCTCGAGGTTTGGCTTAGGTGGCACGTCTGGGTTTTGACTGCATTCCCAATTTATGTGATACAGGGAGCCTGTTTTACGCAGAACTTGCAATGCGGTGAATGCTGATTAGGCGATTGCGTTTGAATTCAAACCGGATGAGGTAATGTGTTGGTTTGTAGCAGCCGAAGCGTGGATCCTTCGTGGTTACTTAACTGGGGGTGTGGTGGTGAAATGATCCTTCGTTCTAGACGGTAGGCCTGGGTAATGTCTCGGTAGGAAACAACGGGGGTGGGGTCAGGCTCTCCTCCATGGCCTGGTTGGCGAGTGCGCAGGCCCTCTCGTGGGCGAAATCGTTACCTGTGAGAGAGGAGTGTGCCGGGGCCCATACTAACACAACCTTCCGGTTTGGGGGTTTGCGCTCAGGGGGCGGTGTGCTGTTAGAGTCAGCATCCCCGCCATGTATCTTCTGCAAGCCTGCTGTGAGTCGGAGATGATTGTAGCGGCGTTGGATTTAGTAATGGCCACCACTGTGGGCACTTCTTCCGCCTCTTGACTTGATGTTTTGGGAATATTTGCGCTTGTAGGGCATTTGTCTCTTGTCGTCACCATCGCCAGCATTGCGCTCTTCTGTTTGCAGCTTGCTAGAACACAGGAGCAAGTTCTGCCTCAGCGCAGTGCAGCCATCAGGAGTGAGTGCTGAACTGCCAGTGAAACAACCGGTCCTGCTCTTCGTCAGCCGCTGCAGCTATACTAGCTGCCCGAGTGGAGACTCATCACCGCCCACGCCAGGGCCCCCAGTGAGTGCTGAACAATCAGGGAGGCAACCAGCGCACGTGATTCGTTAGCCACTGCAAATGAAGTTTGTGTAACTGTGCAAATACGTCCTTCAGAAACTCTTTGCCTCAACGCATTCCGCAGTCAAAACAGCTCAACAGCTTCACCCAGGTATCGCCTTAGGGATTATCATAGTCACCGGCCAATTTGCGCCAGAAATCGCATGTCACCTTTGAGTTTGACGGCCGCACGATCGCGGTCAGATTTACCTTTTTTCTTGCCGAGTACGGGCTGTAGACGTGTACGCGCCGGCAAGCGTCATATTTCTACACGTTTATTTCCATCACTGGATGTGAACTTACTCCACAGTTAGCCCACTTGCTTTGTGGGTGATTTTAATTGTATTTTAGATACTGTTCGAGACCTTCGGGGGCCAAGTCACAGAAGTACGCTGCGCGGCTCGAGCGCACTAGGAGACTTGGTACGTCCTACTCTCTGCGCTTCAAAACATTGCACATTGGTACCAACATACGTGTTTGACCTCTCCAGAGACTCTGGTAAGGAAAGTTGGAGCAATTGCCCCGTCATCAAAATGCGCCTCACCGGCTTCGGTCCGCCCCTCGATCAAACTTATCGCTCTCTCTTATCTTTACTAACATAAGCAGCTATATTCCAAAACGTGACAATATTTCTAATCGGGTTTTTTCATCTGGTAGCAACCTTCTGATATTAAAGTAAACATGGCTTACTAGTTAAGTGACTGACGGTGAGGTACTCGCTGACCTATTAAATTTTCGACTGTTTTGAAACAATCGCAGGGGCATAAAGGCGGGAGGAGTACTTGTCACTGTCAGTCACAACATATCCAATTCGTATATAAATATTGTGTCCGACCTTGATATCCTGTTGCTTAAATGCCATGCCACACCGCACTCAGTTTACTAGGCGTTTGCTAAAGGCCCCTTGCTGTACTCCAGACTTCTCTTGTAATATCAATAATACCCATAGACCAAACATTCCAACATGCATGTAATTCTGTATGGCGATTTTAATTTTCCTAATATCGATTGGTCAAGCCAGCCGGCACCAGAGGCTACGTCAAGGGAATTGAACGACGTCTTTGATGTATGCCTTAACTTTAATGTTCGTCACGTTCTTGCAGAACCAACCCGCGTTACCCGTAACTTCCAAAACATTCTATATCTTGTAAAACCAAGCCATCCCGAGTGCGTGTCCTCTATTGCGTAGCTTCCTGAAATCAGTGATCATAGTCACTCATGTTAACTTCGTAATTAAGCCCGTTTTGGTCCCGAACCTAAAAAAAACTATTTCTTTGTATGATAAAAATATTATGAAGCAATTAACTGTGGAATAACGAATTTTTACTCCACTTTTGAAACTGCCCTTTCATAACATAATGCAGCCGAAAACTAGAAGATTTTGTGAGAGAAACTATACGAAATGGTTCGTAAATACATTTCCAAAATTACCTTAATTTTCATTCCGCCCAACCCTGCTTAAAGCATTCAAACGATTAGAAAACAAGACAAAACGCTCGTTCCGCGCAGCCAAGTACCGTAACACCCCTGATGCATGGAACCAGTACAAAAAAAGTCCCCCGCATTTCCCCGAGAGGGAGAATGCTAAAGTGCGAATGCACGGTTGTCGGCCCGCTTGCGGCGCTTGCGCTCGGCACCCGCAGCCCACCGCCTCGCCACCTTCTCTTCCATCTCTTCCATCGGTTTGTAGTATCACGTGTACACCACGCAGTTATCAAGCCGCTATAACGCCGCTGAGTCGCCAACGCAACGCCGCTGACGACGTAGTTTGAATGCGTTAAAGATATAAGGAGCGTTCCTAACTCTGAAGTCAGCGTGGCTTTCGTGGCTTAGTCGGTAGAGCGTCGCGCTGCGGCCGCAACGTCCTAGGATCGAAAGCGGGCGCCGGATGGTGTTACTTTTTTATATAGTTTTGTGGCCTGGCTGGCGCGCCGAGAGAGGGTGTTGCGAGCTGGAGAGTAGGCGAGGGGGGAGAGGAGGCGCTACGCGAGCGCCCTCAGGCGTCGGAAATCCGGCGCCGTTGCTAGGCACGCTAGCTAGCTCCAATGCTAGGCTGCGGACGGACGAACGGCGGTGGACGCGTGATTCAGGGTCGCTTAAGAAGTGCATTCGCACTTAAAAAGCCGAATCTGCTTATCTGCAAGCCCTACGTGACGCCAAACACTCATTTTTTTCCATTCTGATGTATCGAACACGCTTAAAAACAACCCCCCAAAATTCTGGCAAGTCCTAACCCCACAGGACACGCGCATAATTACCCTATTTAATGAGTCAGGTGATGCCATAAGTGACGCGGAATGTGCACACGTGTTTAACTCCGCCTTCGCCTCAGTTTTCAGCCAAGAAACTGAGTTGTCATTTACCATTCCTCATGTGAACTTTGAGTGTACGATGCTAGCAACGGCATTTTTCCCAGCCGAAATTCATCTCTGATAGACAAAATCAAAATTTCTTCTTCAGCTGGTGTATAGAATATTACGTCCAAACTACTGAAAAATACTAAACATGTCTGTGCAGCATATCTGTGTCTACTATTTTCACAATCAGCTTCAACAGGAATGCTGACTCCAGATTGGAAGCACGGAAAGGTCGTTCCAGTCCACAAATCAGGTAACAAACAGCCCCCATTAAATTATCGCCCCATCCCATTAACCAGCGCACCATGCAAAATCCTCGACCATATCATGAACTTCCTTTATTCCAACCATTTTTTTCATCCAGTGCAGGATGGCTTTAGGAAGGGGTTTTCGTGTGAAACGCAGCTAGCTATGTTTGTTCACGACCTGCATATTAACCTCGACTCTAACCTCTAGACTGACGCCATCTTCATCGATTTCGCAAAAGCATTTGACAAAGTTCCTCATGAGCGTGTACTACTAAAACATGCGGCGTTACATTTAGATGCCGACATGTTAGCATGAATTAGAATTTCTAACTGTACGCAATCAGTTTCCGTCAAAAATCAGATCTCTAACTCAACCCCGGTAACCTCAGGTGTCCCTCAAGGGTTCGTCCTGGGCCCACTTCTGTTTTTTATTTACAATAATGAGTCACCAATGCATGTACCTTCTTACAGGCGCATCTTTGCAGACGACTGCGTTATTTATCGTAAAATAAACACTGTTTCCGATGACACGTCTCTTCAAACTGAATTTCGAAGCGTTCAAGAATGGTGTAACCTTTGGCTAATGGAACTAAACCCTAACAAATGTAAAACTGTTTCCTTCCTCTACTGTCGAAATCCGATTGTATTCCCGTACCGAATTGCTGACATGAACCTCGAACTAGTTCCTTCCTAGCAACATCTCGGAATAACCGTTTGTAGCCATTTATCTTCGGCAACGCATATTATGCACATCATTGAATCTCCTAACAAAACACTGGGGTTCTGAAAACACCATTTGCGTCACGCCCCTAACAATGTCAAATTACTAGCTTATCAATCTCTCGTCAGGACAACGTTAGAATACGCATCAGCCATTTGGTACCCACATCAAGTATATCTCGTCATTCAACTCGAGTAGCCTCAAAATCAAGCCACACGAATTATTCATTCAAAGTACTCTTATGACGTCAGCATATCGGCACTGAAAAAAGAATCTGGCCCATCATTGCTTACGTCTCGTCGCCGCATTTCTAGTATTTGCCTTTTTCGCAAGTTGTTTTACAGCTCACTCGGCAGGCCACCATACATTGTCCCTCCGGGATGCACTTCCCATCGCACCGATCACCCGCAACAAGTTGCTCGCCCACGTACGCTCAACGTCACTTTTTTGTCTTCATTCTTTTTTCGCGCAACAACGGACTGGAACGGCCTCTCTAGAAAATCACCGCCATAACCTGTCCTATCTTTTTGAACACCGTAACAAATTAGCTTGCATTGTAATAAAATATGTCTTTCACGTTTTCATGTATGTTCCAACCCCTGTGCAATACCCCTTCAATGGGGTTTTTAAGGAAATAAAGTGAAATGAAATGAAATCCTTGTAGGTTTAGTGTTGGTGGGATGCAGACCTACGGCGGCACTTTCGCTGCACCATGTTTAAGGGGAGCGTCCGGCAGCCGGCTGGACAAATTCTACCTTCCCCCAGAACTCAGTCGATGCCTTCAAAGATGCAAGGCGCTGGCCTTTCAAAGTGGCGCACCTCACATTTCCGACCAATCTCCCGTCTCCGCAAAGCTGGTGCAACGCCGTGCCATATCCAGCCATGATATGTGGCATATGGACATCCGCCTGCTAGCGGATACTGATAGCGTTGCTTCTCCTCAGGACCAGCTGGAACCCGGGCCCCAGAGAAACGAATGGGGAGGCTTGAAGTCGAGTTCACGCGAGATGCAGATAGAGCTGGGGAGCAAACTTAAGGCACGCCTCTCACGAGAACTGGATGAGGCTTTCGGGAGGATAGCAGGGCGGGCAAATGAGATTTGTCACGCAAAACTATGATGATCTGTTGAGGGCGTGCTACGGCGGGCTTTTTCGTCAGTCGTCGAGCGCACCGGGTCGGTCAGTCGTGCAAGGCAGGTCTTTGTCAGACCCGTCAGTACTAATGTACATTTGGGCAGGTTAGGCAGACGACGTGGGTCGAGCGCACGTAGTCCACGTCGTGTTTCCTTACAGCGCCGGTAGCTCATGTCTAGATGACATAAGCGAGGTGTTCACTCGTCACTTCCGGGAATTGTTTAAGGCGGGAGGAGAACGCGAAACTTCCCCGGAATTTGAGGATGTAGCGGAAGTCGCTTCGCACCGCCGCGCAACCATTCCTTTCTCTACGGCCTGCAGCCTGCCTGTCGACAGTGGGCCTTTGTGAAAGACGCGTACTGGCGACGCCGGCGCCTGCTCCCCGCCCTCTTCAAGGGCCGCCCTTCGGGGAACAACTCGTTGTTTAGCCGACTCCTGAGGTTAGTCCTGGCGGCGTTGCCGTCCGCTCGCTCGGCGGGCCCTTTTCTTCCCACTTTGAGAAGGACGCGGGGGTTCCCCCTTCTTCTCCTCGTCGGGAGAAACTCTCGCCGTACGCATCTTTGCAAAATAAACAGACTTGTCTTGAAACTGCAAACAAGCTCCACGTCTGCTTTCTGGCCTCCTTCAGCTGCCGACATTCCGCGCTGCTACAAGGACAATGTTTGCAACATTTACAGTGAACTTCCCCAAGTTCCTAGTGCCTTAGCTTACTATTTGACCGCTCCGCTTTCTTACAAGGAGCTGTAGGATGCAGTCAGAAGCATGAACCAATATCCAGCCCCGGGGCCAGACGGCATTCCCCTGATTTTTCCGAAAGCTTTCTTTTCTTGCCCCAGGGGCCCGTTGCTAGAGATTGTGAACGCCGTTTTTACACACGTGGTGTGCCCTGCTTCTTTTGAAATTGGGCCACATCGTCCTTATAGGTTAAATAGGAGAGGAGCCGTCAGACCCGGGAGCATATAGGCTAATTACATTTTTGAATAGAAATTATACCATCATAGCCACCATAATCTCAAGGCACCTTTCCAACCTAATGTAGCCGCACGTAATGCGTCCGCTCAGGCATGTAGCGTACAGGGGCCGAAAAACCTCTCTCATCGTGGACTTGTTCGCATTTGCCACTCGAACAGGTAGTCAAGGCTGATTTGTGCCTCGGGGTCGAGCCAACCACTTTGGTCGAATGTAACATCGTTACTTGGGGGCCGCTCTTCGCAGCTTCGGCTCTCCAGTGAATGTAATTAGGAGGTGAAACCTTTTGTACTATCGCCTTGCTTCCAGACTCCATGTAAACGGACAACTTAGTGCCCCTTTTCCAGTTGAGCACGCGGTCAGGCAGGGGTGCTCACTCTTCCCCTACTTTTTGTCCTGGTCATCGACATTCTACTTAGACGCCTGGCAAACTTCCAGGCCATATGCGGCTTTTCCCTTCCCGGGCAGGCGCAGGTAAAAGTGTCGGCGTGTGCAGACAATGTGCCCCTGTTTTTGCGGGACGACAGCAGCTTTACCGCGTTGTCACGCCTCTATTCCATCTACAGCGAGATGTCTGGCGCGGCACTGCAATTCAAAGATTTCACGTCAGAAGTGGAGTGTATCGCCTCCGTCAAAGTCCTTGGTGCAACGTGCCACTCCTCGGTTGAGGTGGCGCGTAAGACATGGACGGGAAGTGTAAAGAAGGCCAAAAAGCGCCTGTCGGTGGCTGTGCAATTTAAACTGTCCTTCACGGAGCGGAGCTACGTAATTAAAGCCTGCGTTTCTTTCTCTATTTATTACGTTGCGCGCATACCCCCCCCCCCCCCCACCCCCGAAATCATGTTCTCTTTTTTTTAGAGAGGAAAAACAGAGAGGGTAGCTCAAGCTTTCATGCAGCTCCCAACCAGCATAGGGGGATACACCCTCTCGTGCATATCGATAATGTGTAGCGTCGTGGCAATGCGTAGGTTTGTACATCTGATGCGAAATGCGGACTACATACGAAGCAGCTTTTTAAACTACTCTTCTGGTCACATCGGGACGCGTGCTTTACAGTGAACCCTACATTAGCCCCTTGGCAGAGGAACCACCGCAGTGCTACGCCTACGTCCCGAAAAGCTTTCGGGAACTGTTACAACAGATTCCAGAGTTGGAAATTTGGGACATTCCCCCAAACAAACCTTGCGAACAACTTGCTGTGGCAGAACTCATTGTCAAGCAGAAAGCGCGCTCTAAAAAAGCCGCGCTTGAGACAGCTTACTTCTCCGGTCTTCCCGGCGGACATTAGAGATTTCGGGTGGGAGCGTGGTTAGGGTGCTCTGCCCGCTAGAGACGGCTTGACAGCGTGAGGCGTAACACCGTCAGTGCGGTGTCTTCAATCAGGATAAAATGAAACTTTACGACACGCAATCTTTCAGTGTTCTGTAACAAGGACATTCTGGATATTGATGTCTAGGATGTTTAAGTACGTCAATGGGAGTGCAAGAAAATCGTGATGCCCTAGTAAATTTCTGTAATGTGTGGGAGCCCTGCTTGTATGGAGCCGCCGTCATGTCGCCGCCCTCCGGTACCGGCATCACAAGGCTATGCTCCCAATGCTGCTGCGCATGCGCACGCGTCTGTTCGAACACCTGGAAGCGGAGCAGGATCCGCCTGCGGAAGAGGTGTTCCTCCTACGTTGGTCGTACTGTTTCATTAAGGTTAACAGCCCGAGTTGTAAGCATACCAAAACAAGACAAAATATTAGCCTTCTAACAAGAATAAATACAATAAATAGTGATCTGCAGTATTCACTTTAACATGTGTGTATCTATTGTGATGTAAGACTGTAGCACTTCTACTAACATTTGTGGTGTTTCAACCCTGAAGTTGTGTTCGCGTTTTTCGACAACTTAACTTTCCACTCTCTTTATGTTGCGCCCTGTGAGGTGCAAACTGTTACAACTTGTAGGTAGGCCAGCGGCAGCCATTTTTTATTGTTGTTTTTGTGTTTCCCTTTTATAATGTGTATTTTTTACCTGAAGCATAGTTCCGTCGAGGCATGTTATGTATCTGCTTCGATGGACAAATAAACGTCTTCAAATACAAACTAAAATGTCTGCGTTTAAGTATCCCAAGAAAGGCTATTGTTTTAAAATGTTGAAGAACGGCCCAAACGGAACACCGAAAGTCAGACGGCTCCGTCTCAAAGAGATGCTGAGGCACAGAATATCGCAGCAGACGACGCGCGCCACCGGACATTCTTGCAGACGTCACCGAGAAGCGGGGCAGCATGGACAGTCAAGCTCACGCGGTGCAAGGAGATGTACGAAAGGAGGAGGAATTGCAGCGCGGGCGAAAGTGCGATGTTTGATTGGCAATAACTCCACTAATACTCATCGAATAAATAAAATTTTTGTAGATGTATACTAGGACATT
The DNA here is from genome assembly GCF_048455015.1 of Haemaphysalis longicornis. NCBI lineage: Eukaryota > Metazoa > Arthropoda > Arachnida > Ixodida > Ixodidae > Haemaphysalis > Haemaphysalis longicornis. The sequence continues at coordinate 5,622,050 of NW_027526245.1, forward strand.
AATTTACCTCAAAATGTGAACACCCTTGTATCGATAAAACCTCTTTCAGGGCTCCTTTACTTTTACTAGCGTGGCCCCGTCCGCTATTTCAAAAGTCATTTTACTCCTAATCCCCAGGATTGCGGGACACGTGCCGCGGAAACCTGACTGCGCCCTCTCCCCGGGCGCTCCGCCCGTCCGGGGCGTAACTGAAAGGGGCAGAAAAAAGAGACGGCCGCCGTTTAATAACGAAGACAGCTAGAAAACGCGCCTCCGGGATATACGTAGCACAGCTCTAGCGGTACGCCGTGGCAAAATATTGGGCTTGTACGACTAACGTACGAGGTTCCCAGGCCGTATAAACTTTTTCTGCTGCGGCCTATGAGAACAGGCTGGATTTCAGGTCGTTCCGCACTAGTTAACACAAAATTGTGGCGCTCAGAAAACAGATAGAAATAACAACTCCCGGGTTTGAGTACTTCAGGTTGTGGGCTACAAACCCTTTATTGTAGATTTCTTGTAACGTTGTTTGTGTAGGTTCCCTGCAACACTTTTCATGGCCGGGGTGAGGCGTATTGCCACAAACTTCGAAAAAATTCTCCCGCATTTCCCCGAGGGGGAGAATGTGAAAGTGCGGTTGTCGGCCCGCTTGCGGCGCTTGCGCTCGGCCCCTGCAGCCCACCGCCTCGCCGCCTTCTCTTCCATCTCTTCCATCGGGTTTGTAGTATCACGTGTACACCACGCAGTTATCAAGCCGCTATAACGCCGCTGAGTTGACAACGCACGCCGCTGACGACGTAGTTTGAATGCGTTAAAGATATAAGGCGCGTCACTAACACTGATATCAGCGTCGTGTCCGTGGCTTGGCGTTTTTCCATGGAGTATTTGACTTCAGTGTCCGCGTTTTTCCATGGAGTATTTGACTTCAGTGTCGAAGAAGAAGTTGTAGAAAGATCTCGTTGAAATCTGCTTTCCTGTGCCCCTGTACAGATCCATGTTTCGAAGTGGACCAGGACAAAATGTTTTGAAACGTGTAAAAGCAATGGTTGTTCCGCCGGGTGTTAAAACGTTTTTCTTTAAGCTTCATGTTGGTGTGCTCCCGGTTAAAACGTGGATGCTTGAGAAGGGTTTGTTCGTGCCCTGGAGAGCAGACTGCTGGCTATGCAAGAATCCGGAAACTGTTGAACATGTATTTTTGGACTGTTGGGATGCGGTGTTTTTGTGGGATGTACTTCAGAGAACTTTGAAAAAGGAACTCCCCTTGGGTCCTCATGGTATACGGTTTCTGGCAGTTGAAAACGATAATGGAGTGCCTTACGACCTATTGATGTTGCTGGTCCTCCACGGAATATGGAGGTCTCGATTGGCAGCTCGTTACTCGGACGTTGATGGACGGCCCGCGAGGCAGTATTTCTGTGAAAGCGTTCATCGCATTGTAGAAATGTGGAAGGGTCAACCTTGTACACCCGAGTGGCTGCAGGAAGTAGAGAAAGTGTTGTCTATGCCCCGTTTTTAGACATAACACGCTGGCTTAGGCAAAGCTAGCGTTTGTTATCTGTAGCACGTTTTTGTGATGTCTGAAACCGGTAATAAAAAAAAAAAAGTGTCCGTGGCTTGGTCGGTAGAGCGTCGCGCTGCGGCCGCAAAGTCCTCGGATCGAAACCTGGCGCCGGATGCTGTTTCTTTTTTAAATATAGAGGAGCACTGCGGACGCCGCCGCCGCCGGCGGTGGATGGTTTGGGGTCGCTTATAAAGTGCATTCGCACTTAAAAACTGACGCTACGTGGCGCCCCCGTCCCCCTCCTTTTCCCTGGAAGGAGTGGAGAGGAGGACCGTCTCAACCCGAACACTCGCCTCTCCTCAGCGGAACCAGGGAGGGTAACAAAGAGGCAGTCGGTAGTGTGCGCGAGGACGAACAAGGCCTGCTCCCCTGGTTTATCGCAAGGAAGTGGGGGAGATAATTGCTGCCACTGAAAAGGTTTGGCTGACTGTCCTAAACCCCTCCCCCCCACCTCCTCATTTTTAGCCTGCGCAGAGCAAACAAAGCGTGCTACCCTGGTGTTTTTTGCGGGGGGGGGGGTTGGGGGGTGCGGGAGACTTTCTAGCACAAGAACTGTGCCTGAAGGACCTACGACGTTTCCACACGCGCTACTGTGTGCAGTTTTTGCTTCTCAGTTTTCTTTTTTTTTTCTGAGGTGGCAAGTAACGCTATGTTACTACGGTGTCAAATGTGAAACTTGGTTATCGTCATGGTTTCCTGCAGTGATGCGTTAAAATGTGTAAAACGTATATGTTTGCGCGCAGGTATGCATTTTGTCTTTTTTTACATACGGATTAGTATGAAAGCATTGGTAATCTGTTTAGCGTTTTCTCTTCTTTTTCTGTATTGTGTTTTTCTTATGTATACAGTTAATTATGCCGTCCTTGTTACTGTATATATATATATTCCCACACATGCCTAAGGCCTGGCGCTCAGGCTGGAAGTATGAAATAAATAGTAAATCAATAAAAATAAAGCACCATCTTCAAGTTTCTGAGACTGAAATTATGGCGCAAGGGGGGTTGCCAAGAGCTCAACGAACGCCGTTTTTTTTAACGCTGTTACATCGAAAAGGGCGTCCGTTTTATTAAAAGTCGTTTTTTCTCGAATGCCGGTTTATAGAATCACCAGTGTTTGTTTGTTTCTTTCGTTTTAATTGTTGTTTTATTCAATTTATTTACCATTCAACCCACTTCTATTCCAACGTTTTTTACGAGAGGGAATATATTAATTAGAGGTGTGTTCCAGTTTAATTGCTTTTTCATCGTTCTGAAAAATTCCCAGTATATTGGCGTAGTTTTGCAGTTTTTCCCCACAGCTTTTGTTCAATATTTGTTGCCTTTAAGTTTTGCGCATTTTCTCATTCTTGTGTGCGCTCTAGAGAATTTGTTTGATATTTCGTTCATTGTAAATAATAAAATTGGGGCCGCGCTCCAATGCTTCCAAGGCGCATCCATCGGAACAGCACCAGTTATAAACTGATATGCGTTAAAAACGGCTATGAAAAGTATAAACGACGCCGTAAGAAGCATGCATATACGTGAAAATGTCAATGGCGCTTAACCGAACTGGAACCAATTATACATATACAGCACACTGTTCAGTTAAAGTGTCGTGAATTATACGAACTGCACCTGAAATTAACCACAATGTTGGAAATTGATGTTTGCGATTCTAAATCACTACTATTTAGACGCCTATGAACGGCCCATTTTAGACAGGTCTAGGACATTTCCATGTACTGGGACATTTCGATGCAGGATGTTACGGTGCAGACATTTCGGTGCACCGACATTTTAGTACGCCAACTTTTCCGTGAACGTATTTGTGTGCTAATTTGTGGGAAACTTTCGGCAACTTATTATTTGAGCGTGTATTAGGTTGTGGATGACTGTCTACGCACTAATTGCATCGTTTGTGTTTATGCTTTGAAAGTTTTCGTTCAGAATTTGAGACTTTTTTAGGGCTTTATTTAATAACTCCTTTAGGCAATACCAATTATTATGTATCTTATTTTTTTCCAGGGGCGCGGGCGAGGGTTCAGAAAGCCGCAAAAAGAGCAGCTTCTTGCCGCCTTGTGTGGCGCCTTTAATCTGCGCAGAAAGAGATATTTAACGATGTTACGGCGCATATAATGTTATACTGCCGTCGAAAGGGGCAAATTATGCAGCTCTCAAAGCTTTATGCTGTCGCTAATGAAATTTTGTGTACATGAGCTGAAGAAACGGTTCCGGTGCATAAAGTGGTTTTATTAAGACTTGTAACAAATAAAACTTGCTCAAACGTAGGCACTTCCAAAAAGACACGTGTATTGCTAAGCTTGCGCACCAAGCTTCTGAACTGTGACTTTTCTGTGCGCCCTTCGGTGCCACACACAATCATTGCAGCTCTCTATCCTAGGTGTAAATTACGCGGGCACCTAAGCACTTTTTTTTTATGCTACAGTGAATGAGAAAGCATTAGTGTCCAGTTGCCGAACGTGCACTCTCAATCGTCATTTTTTCTTTTCTGTCTGTCTATCTGTCCGTCTGTCACTCGATTAAGCCACCAGGCCAAACATGAAACAATGCTGGAACAAGGAGTATATATAGGTAAAACCGTCCCAAGCTACTGAACCTGGCCGCGTGCATATATTCCTACGTGTCAATAGTGTTCATAAGAAAAACTTGGCCGCGTATCTTCTCGCTTCGCTGCAAATGTCGTCGAAAGGCGATAGTCTTCTGCAGCCCCTGCCATTTCATACATTCTCCTCCCCCCCTTCTCACTCCTCGCACGTCTGACGCGATGGAGGGTAGCTGAATTAAATCCACTTTTCCCGCGCCGCAACGCTCGCACGCCATTTGTTGGAACCTTTGCTACTGTTCGGCTTGGGGTTGCGCTTGAGCTCGAGGCTCGGGTGCCAGCTTCTTTTTGTATTTTTTGGTAAAAACATTGTCTTTAACACCTTTTTTTTTAATTTGCTATCGTGAAAACCAAGGCCACGTCTATTCTTATTTAAAAGAACGCGCGTAATCCCGGTTATGTACTTACATTTTGCCTCAAATGTACCTGGGGTTTCCTTCGCGCTATATTATTGGGACATGTATGACAAATCTTGGCAGTTTTAGAAGTTTGGAACGGTTTTGCGTATATAAGCGTCTCGTTCAACAATAATTATAACTCTTGGACCGGTGGCTGAACCGGTGCCGTCCACCGGGCGGGCGCCCTAACATCTGCGCTTCATTCTCGCCAAATAACGATTTACCATTCAATCAATCGCGTTTAAGTAGCCCAAGAAAGACTATCGTCTTTAAAAAAAGCATTAGGCACAATTGAGGCAAAACATTAGTGCATAACTGGCCGCTGCAGCGTTGTTTAATTCAAAAATAGTCGTGGGATTGGTTTTAGTAAAAATGCGGTAAAATATGGTGTCAAAAACAGGCCAGATAAAAGTAAACAATAAACGAAAGATATCTCCTCAAGAGTGAGAGAGAGAAACCTTTATTTGGGGCAAGGCGGGCCCTAGGCCTGTTGGGGGAATAGGATTAAAGGAATGGGTAAGGAAGGGGAGCAGACCGGCCGTTCTATACTGCTCGTGCTAGACCGCTTGTGACTGCGAATATAGCAATGTTGTGAAGCATGGGAGTGTCCATGGAGTGAGGGTCTATGGCTATGGTGGGATCGTTGGGGGGGGGGGGGGGAGAGAAATTTCTATAGCGCGTTAATTTGGGGCAAAACCAAATGAGGTGGTGCAGATCAGCTTTGGTTAGGGAGTGGCACTGTGGGCAACGTGGTGTGATGGCAGGCGCGTTTTTCGTAGAGTTTCTGGTGCATGACTGGCATTGGCAAGGTGATTGTTCACGAATAACTCAGCAGCTCTTGGAAGTGTAGGTAGAGAAGCCAGGAACCCAGGCGGGGTTAGGTTTTCGAGGCGCTGTTTCAAGAACAATTGAAAGAAAAGGCCCCAACAGGTGGTGCGCGAACCAAGCAAACGAGGGAAAATTGAATCTAATTCATCAAACTTCAATTGCATTAATTATGGGGGAGGCATGGGGAGAAGAACAGCGTGAGGGGGAGAGGGGAGGATGTTACGAGGTGGGGGCGGCCGAAGGCTATGGTATACAATTGCAACAAAACAACCAGATACGCAGCCAATTTCTTATCTTCTCCTCGTGACTATGACTCGGCACATTCCCGGGGAACGTACTGTAAATAAAAATACTACTTACAGTACGGTAGTATACCCCATTTCAGGTAGTATGAAGGACAGGGCGTTTCACGTAAGAGCGCTAGTCCAAGAATATTATTCGCTGATGATGTCGCACACTGGCCGGTGGTTGAGGCGGGGAGTATTAAAATATTTTAGTGCACGTCTAAAAGAATAGAAGAACCTACCCGCATTCAGTAGCACTTTTCTCTTCTTGAGCAAAGCTACCTCAGGGGCTAGCGCGTGCAAGTCGATCCAGCACGTGCTCTTTGCAGAAGCGTTCTCGTAGGGCGGGCGTCCGTCTTTTTTAGCTTTGGAAGCACTGGAAAGCCCGTTCAGCGGACGCGTCCCACGCAATAGAAAACATTCATTACGTGTTTTTTTTTTTACTTGCCGAAGACTTGCATATGCTCATCTGCTTGTTTCGGCACTGCCGCGTTAATTGCGTATTTCTTTGTTTTTCGTTACTCATAATGTTAGTATACTTGCACCTAAACCTTAACGCAAAGTAGGTAAGGGTTGAGGCATCTGCTTTTTGTTTTTTTATGAACCCCGAAATACTAGATTATGATCTTGCTCTACCGCTTGTGCTTTGCAACAATAACGCAAAATGTTTTTGTTGTGCAAATTATTTGTCGACGCAGATATTAGAATAGGAAAAATAATTTTCCTGAATTCGGGTGTCAATGTTCGCGAGTACAAATCAAAAGCGAGTAGAAAAAGAAAAGCTCGTCCCGTTTAATCGCATGCGCCTTCAGAAGACGTCCCACATATTAGACACCTGATTAATTATAATGTACGAATCAATGTGCCAACGCAATTTGTGCAAGTTGCTCAACAGCAAAAAAAAAAAAAAAGATTGGGATGTGCCAAGTGCGAACCAGTATCAAGAAAGCGGATAGAAATAAAAATGCCCTGTGACAAATTGAACAGATGACCCCTTAATGTCGAAAAGGCGGCCCATGGGACCTGAAAGACTTTCGGAACCGACGTCCCCCCACAACACGTTTCATCCCATGAAATAGCCAGGGCACTGGGCTGGTCGAGCGGCGCGGGGAGCAGACGATGCGTCCGTAGCAGACGACAAGACGAACACTGGCAAAAGTTAACTCATTAGCGCCGCTGCAGTTGACCCGAGCCTGCTCGATACGTACTAACGCACATTGTTTCACAAGTCGAAAGGAAATTTGACCCGGCTCTTTCCTTCGAGTGAAAAATGCGGCACGAGCGCCACGAAAAAAAGCAGGCGTCCGGCGAAAAAAAGCCCTCCCCTGAGAAAAAGCAGGCGAAAAAAAGCTCTCCCCTGCCCATAAACGAGCCTCGTCCACACGGGGGAACCTCAGCCCATGCGGGGTCGTTTTGTGAGGACTCCCCTCTTGTTTTTTTTTTTTTCCTTCCTGGTTCGGTGAATTTCAACGGCGAAAAGATGGCCACTTTGGGAAACCGTCGCGAGCGGCTATACCGTGCGTGAAGGCCCTGCTTCTCGCGGGGCGGGGGGGAGAGAACAAGAGAGAAGGAATTGTGTCTCCAGGTCGCTGCGCCACGTGGTGTCAGTTTTTCGAAACTCCACGCCGTGTCCCGAAATCCTGGCCATGATGCATCCACACGGCGTTTAGGCAGCATATATGGGTACTGAGTCATTAACTGCGTCGGCATAAAGATATGAAACCAATTTTGTTACCAGTAAGAAATTTTGTTCACTTTCTACTTTGCTTTTCAACACTCCGAGAAAAACCTTGGTGAAAAGTCGTGTGGACAGTAAACACGAGAAGATATTCTTGAAAGTGCTCTGAATTTTGTTATGTAAGAATGTCAGCAGAACATGTTAAAGAGCGCATGACGCTTTGAAAAACATTCGCACCATTTTATATTTGGTTCATTTTATAAAGCGAAACAGAATCCATGCACCTTTTTTTTCTAAGTAGGCACGTGTTATATTTGCAACAGTTTCTTTTGTACAATAGGGACCTGTGCGTGTGAGAATTAAACAATTCATCTCGGAGACATTTCTTCATTTCTAGCACGTATTATCTAGGATATTAAGAAGTAAGAGACACATGCTGAGATGATAATAATGTTCGGGTCGCTTGTGCGCCATAGGTCCTAGTTACCTTTAAAGGTATAGTAGGAATAGAAGAGAACTGCGTCTTCAATTTGCGAGAGCACGCAATCCTGAATGCGTTTGACATTGGTATATTATCTCAAAAGTAACGATACAGCAAAATAAGCGCACGCACTGAAAAGCGTAACAAAATCGCTTCGTGCTGTATTGAGATAATGAGCATAAGGCTTTCTGGATAGTTAATTGCATGTCTCTAGTTTTGTTTACCTTCAAGATCCGAAAATTTCACATAACGTCCACATCAAAATTCACTATAAGGAGAAATTACTACGTGTTTCCACATAACGGAAGCACCATTTTATACTAGTGCTTTCGGAAAAATGCGATCACGCAGCTTTTTGGCAGGAAGTCCGGGTAGAAAAACGTCCAACATAATTTAAAATTCCCCGCCCATCTCCAAGATCAACATTTTTATCCTTTTTCTGTTTTCATTCATACGATCTGTAAGCGACGTTATTACTTGTCGCCTCGTCTGAGTGGTTACGTAGGCCGCACAAATTTGTTCGATATTGTACATTACGTGAAGGCCGCAGTCATAGGCATTACGCTGCTGCAAGCAGGCGCACTCGATCACGCGCACTTCGTTCAGCGCCAGCAGAGGCGCCAACGCGCGAGCGATGGATTCTGCGTGGCCGAAGTTGTGCCCCTTGAAGGAGTCGTAGTGCTCGAAGGCGAACCTCGACCTCACAAAAACTAGAAGGCTCCAATGTGTTCCTCCGGGCTGCTCCATCTCTTCGGAGTCATTAACGGGAAGAAAGATCAGCGACTTCTGGTTCAGCTTCAGGGACTTGAGTTCCTGTTGAACGTTAAGCGCTGCCTTCAGCTTGACGAGCTGCACGACAGTCGGTCCAACGAACTCTATGTACTGGCGCCAAGATGTGTAAATTTCGTGTTCGAGGTACTGCATCCAGAACAGTATGAGGTTGTCGTTCACCCAGTTAGGTTCGTCAAGGAGCTCTACGTCCGCTTCCCGGATTGTCGCGTCGTGGTAGCTGAATCTTGCACCGGCTCCCGAAGCCATCACATTGCCTTTACATCATCTGCAAAACAAAAATGATAGTGGGAGCTTTGAACACCAGTTCCTCGTTGTTTCTCAATGCGCCAGTCATAGGTCGGCAGGCTCACTGACGAGTGCACTCACACACATCCCACTCACCACTCACGAGAGAGTGGTAAGTGAGCCTCGCCATCGTTTTCGACCGGTGAGTGTGAGTGCATGTGAGAGGGAGCCCTACGGGCGGTGCGCCCAGCTCACCACTCGCGCATGCGAGGGCCACTCGCGGCGAGCCCCACTCACCACTCGTGAGAGCAAGAGCAACTCGCGGGGCGCCCCGCTCACCACTGGTGAGTGCGAGCGCCACTCGCCGTCAGCCTCGCTCACCACTTGCAAATGCACTCGCGCTACTGGGTCCATTTGACGGGCTTACTGCGTTGAGTACAACTATTGCGCTTTTACTAGCTGTTGGGTATTTTTCGCAGGAGTCGCTCGCTGTGATGGTTGTTAATGGCGCAGTTGCTTTTAGCTTCGGAAATAGGTCGTCACTGAGCTCCAGCTATGGGGCACCCTAAAATTAGTATTCTGTTGGCGGGTCGATATTGCAATATGATTTGGATGGCCTTCTAAGGCCGTAATAAACTAATACTGTTCGGTTTCATGCTCATGGAGGGTCTGCTGCACACAATCACGTGCTAGGGGAGACGACGAGTGATGGGCGCGTGCGTGAGTGAGTACGAGCGGCGACAGCGAATGGTGAGCGTCAGTGGGAGCGAGTTGTAATGGCGAGTGGTGAGCGTGAGCGTGAGCGTGAGTGAGTGCGAGTGGTGAGGGCGAGCGGTGAGTGTGATTGTGAGTGTAAGTGGTCACGGCGACTGGTGAGCATGCGCGCGGTGTGCGAATGGTGGAGCCTACGTAGTGAGCGTGAGTGTGAGTGAGTGCGTGGGGCAAAATATATTTTCCTGTGTGAGTGTGAGTGATTGGCGCCCAGTATTGACGAGGTACGGCGCCAGTACACCCACGATTCTGTTCTCTAAAGAGGTTAACTATAAACAAACTATTAACAGTGGGAGTCTGGAACGAAGTCTTTGTATTCAAAGTAGCTTCTAAATCGGCGGAGAAACCGGCAGCCAATGCGCCTGTTGTAGTAAGAAGCATGTTTAGGGCGCCCATGTGACTCGAAAAGCAGGAAAAAACGTTATGATGCGCATCTGATTAGCTTTATGGAAGATTAAAAAAACCTGCTTCTCTTTATGCCAGGACAATCAGTAAGGCGCGAAAAATCGCGCATGTTCCAATTCTGGCTATACTAGAATTCTGCATCTTCCTCAATTTTTGTGTCATTTTCAGAACGTTAATTTTTGTAATGTGTATTTGCGGATATCTAGAAAATGTGTATATGTAAACAAACAATTATGTTCCGAAATAATTAAGTGTTTACAGATCTGGTAAGCAGGTTATGCAGTTTCAACAAAATTTAAGAAGTGTGGTACCTTTTGTGTCTCTCAATATTTATTTCGCTCACGCCCTTGCTATCTCTCTTGAGTCTCATCTAGAACATGCGACGTCTTGTTTTTGAGGGTGTGAGTTAATCGTACTGTGTTTAGGCCCTCAGGCCGCCTGGTCATGAAGATTAGTCATTTCCCCCGCTAGGCATCCTGTAATATGGTAGTGTATCTTGATGATGCACATTGATGCACCAGAATATTCAACTGAACCAACTTCCTTTTTTTAACTTTTTTACTCAATCCATGTAGTATCGCTAATTACGCGCTGCAGTAATAAATATGGTTATTCCCCACTGGTCTTTTGTTGCCATAATTATTGTGTTTGTTTGTTCTAAATTTAGGCACTTCTCATGCACCTTTACTGCAACGGATAGCCTCCACAAATGTGCCATTTCTGGAGCCGACAATATACCTAATGCAAAAGTGCCGCCATCTGCCGGAAGAAAAACGAAACGAGCTCGCGACGCTATGTTGGGGGATGGTGGTCGCGCGATTGCTTGGTACGGAGCATGTGAGGGGGCTTTCTCGGCTTGGAGTTCCTTTTATATTCAGCTTTAGGCGCAGCAAAATGAGCGACGGGTGATCTGTGGACCTTTGTCGGTTGCCCACATAGGCGGGCGACTTTGTAAATAGGCATTATGCATCGAAAAAGCAGTCAAGGAGGCACCGGCAGGGAAGCTGTTGGAGGCTGTCGCGTTTCTTCTCCATCTTTTTTTATTTTGCTTTGAGAACGCAAACATTGAAAGAATATTCGTGTTTGTTCGCATCCTGCGGGTTTCTCAGAGGTCATTCCTGAAACGCTTCGAAACTTGCGGCCTATCCTGAGGTTGAAATGGGGGAGGGGGGGCACTGGCGATATACCTGTACGCTAAGGGTCCTCTGGAACGCAGAGGAAACCTGCAAAAGAAAAAAAAAACACTTAACAAAATAAATTGCACACCTGGCATTTTTTAACAGCGGAGCTGTTGTAGCTGGCCGTAATGTGTAGTCCGTAACGTGTGTGGTGTGTAACGCATTAAACATTGCCAATAAATTACCAATAAATTTCCAATGAATAATTAAATCTCCAATAAATTGCCGAGTGCTGGTGAGCGTGTGCCTCGAGGCGACCGCCGAGCGTCCCCAGCACACGCCAAAGCCTTAGGAAAAAAAAAACTGCGAAAACCATAAAGAGCGAGAAAATGCCGAGTGCTCGTGATAGCGTGCCTCGCTGCGACCGCTGAGCGTCCTTTGCTCGCGCCGTGGACAACAAAACTGGGTGCAGACTGCCGCTTAGAAAATTCCGCTCGAAAAATTTGATTTTAGGAAAATAGGCTACGGTCTAACAGCAGGCGACGACAAGTAAATGACCGATGCACGGAATTACTACGTACGTTTTGCGCTACTCATGGCGCTACGTGAAGGTAGCAACTCTCGCAGATCTCTTATTTCCTGTAACGTCTGGCAAACGAAAGAATGCGCAGTACTTCCATAAAAGCCTACCGAACGTCCAGAATAAAAAGATAACGCAGGCGCGCAAAGCAGGCACGGCAGACTCAAAACTCTATCCGTACAATAAAGTATGACCTGACCGATGCAGTGCGCCTTAACTACCAGCAGGTAGGAGTGCTCCGCGGCAAATACAGGGCTAGAAAATAGCTCACTTTGGGGCCTTTTTAGTCCTGCACATATTATTCGTCGTGACCATGCACGCGATCTAGCTCTAATATTACTGCACGAAGAGAAGTCGACACCCGCAAGCGACTTCACGCTGGGCTCGAGTCATGCTTCCGTTCAGAAATAAAAAAAGATGTGTACGCTATTTCCGTGGTCGTCCTTGTATCATCTTTCTGCACAGAAAGTTGCACGTCGGTATTTGGGCATATTAGACAACGTTAAATGGCGGCGTGCGCGTCCCTAACCTCGGCCGGTCATATACACAGCGATATCAGGAGATCCGGGAATCCCCCAACACGGCGGAAGCGCACGCGTTTCCCGCAAGAGGGCGCCAGTTTTTGCATAAGGTCTATAAACTGAGCACCCGTTCCTGAAACATATATTTCAAGCAGAAAGTGCCGGACGTTCTGCAGGCTAAAACCGTTCTTGTAATGCGATAACACCGGGCAACATTATTTTACAAAGGGAGCTGACTGCCCACACGACACACTCAGTCATTTGCCAGTCTGTCGATAGTGACAGAAATGTGGAAAAAATCACTAAGCCTTCTACAATACACCCACAGCCTTTAAACTGGCGTTTTTCTGGTTTTTTTCACGAACTACTTTTCTTCCTGGTGTTTACTTTGTCACCTAATTTTGTTTATTCATGTCCTATCTCTTCCATATTTGTGTATGTGTTCCTCTCCTACAAATGTCATGGAGTCTATTCTAGATATTCCCTCTTGCAGTTAATTGACGCAGTAAACCAAGCGCTCACTTATGACATGCCTCTTGGAGAACATTAGAAAGCAATTGCCACTTGATAAATACAGTGCCCCTTGTAAATCTCACCAAATAAAAAAACTCTACAAGGAGAAAACAGGCATGTAGTCTGTTTTATTTTATTTTTTCTTCATTCACGGCACAAAGTAAATGGTCAGGCTAGAGCAGGCACATTCAATCGCCTACTGCAGGGATTCATAGAAGCAGTACAACAGATCGCGAAAGGAAAGCTTGTCGCCTTTATATACTGAGCATTGATTTTAAACGCAGACAGCCTAGACGCCGCGTAACGTAGCCAATACACATATTACTGCGCTGACACTTCCATGTTTTAAATACCGTATTTACCCGATTCTAACGCGCCCCCGATTCTAACGCGCACACGATTTTCCTGGCAAAAAACCGAAAACCTTGCACCTCTGATTGTAACGCGCACGGGACTTTGTGACCCAGACAAAAGAATGCGAGTGAAACGGGCGGTTTATTTCCCGAAGTAATCTCACTCATCTCACTCCTCGTCGCTCTCCGCTGACCACAACATCTCGTCCTCGGTGCCTTCAAGCGCGTTCGCGATGCCACACTTCTGAACGAACGTTGAACCATGGTCAATGGGATCATGGCCCACGCCTCGCACGCCCGTCCCGAGAGCTTCTCCAGAGGTGCACGCTTCAGCCGACCGCTCGTTTTGAACGCGTGGGAGCCGCTTCTGCCATTGCTGTTATCAAGCGCGCAAGTGAGACGATTTGACGATTGGTGTGAACGCCGATAGAAAAACCTAGACGCCTAGGCTTGCTGCGTCCGGAAAATCGTTGCTAAAAGCTTTGGCGCCATCTTGAGATGGCGATGGCGATGGGTGAGACGAAATTTTCGATGTTTCGGCAGTTTCTGTTTTGTATCCGATTATAACGCGCATGCGATTTTTAAGCCTATTTTTCGGAAAAAAAGTGCTCGTTAGAATCGGGTAAATACGGTAATAAAAAATGACGAAATATTTGCCGCCTTTCTTACCGTATTTCTTATGAAACTGAGTATAGCAATAATGGTCACCAACCGGAAGGAATTGAGGGGAAAATTAGAACACAATCGGAGATAGGGAATGTATGACGCCGGGGAAGAAATGCTCTATATCGCCACATTTATAGGTGCATGTCTGCGTAGCATACCAACAAAGGAATGCGAAACTCCTTACAAAAAAACTCATCACTAATAAAAAAGAGTAGTAGTGTTAAGAACAAACTTTTATGAAGCAAGCGCGACATGAAATTCGCAAAGCCTCCCGTTATTGATAAGAAAGCGAGAAGTGGAGTAGTAACTCACTGAACGGATCATCGGGAGCAATTTTTGTCCAAGCTGGTGGCGGGAATTGCGAACGGTGTGATGATTTTGTTGTAGGTAATTTTTGTAATCCTTGTTATGCTTATGTATTGCAGGACGGCAGAAGTTGGCACTACCCCACAGAACTGCGGCGGGGGTTAGCTCATATTGCATTTCCCTTAAAAAATTCATGCAGTAGTGGAAGACGTCCGCCTCAATTATTCGCTAATAATGGGGTCGGTTTGCATCTAGCGTTACTGCATGCAAAGGTGATCACTACTTCCTTTATCGTCTTGCCTTGATATTGGCAAACGAGAGCCCTTATTCAATACATAACCCGGGGTTTGCGGATGTTCTTTTTAGTAACCGACGTTCTAAGAAAGATTATTTACCAAATTTCTCTTGTATGCTGCAGCCTCTCGTCCTGTTTAAGAATATAGTTCTTTGAATATCATTTGGGGACATCACCTCCATGCGGATCACTTCATTCGAGGCTAGGCAGGTGTAAAGGCATATATCGACTTTGAGGTGTAGGCGTGAGATTGTATAAAAAATACAGCGCTCAGTTTATTAATCATCAAGTAACACACCTACAAATATAACGCTCTATTGGCATAATTCAGGGAAATAGGGCAGGGTAAAATGCAAAATCAGTGGACTCTGTAGTAATTGATTCTCAAGGTTGACATTCTGGAAACTGAAGGAGAGATAGTCTTCCACTTAATACCAGTTTGGGAATGAGCAACGCGTATACTTTGTACGTCAGTTCCAATAGTACCCTGTATAAAAACACAAACTGCTGCCATTGTTTACTGCACGGCAACCACAAAAGTTTACAAAAATGCTCTCACAAGTTTCAAAATATGCATCATACACCTCCCCCTCCAATAGAAGCATAAAGTAAAAAAGTGTGCAAAGGAATGTTAAAATAAGGTTAAATTAGCGAAAATGAACGAACTGCGTAACGCCCTGCTTTTCTACAAAAATGTGGATAAAGCGAAAGAAACAATTTCGATAATTATATTAGGGAATACGGGGTGTACAAACAAATGTACAATTTGTTTTACACATTCAACTGACAAAATAAAAAATCATACGCCCTGCAGGCTGAAGATGACGGCTCCCAATCAGTAAAATTCTGTTCGGCATTCGCAAATATCTTGGATAAATTCTGTATATTGCGATCACTAAATCTGTACCAGTGCGTTCCTAATTAACTGCGAATTGTGTAGGGACCTCTGTATGTGTTCCTGTTGTCCTTGGACACGCACTTTCACTCCAAGAATATCCTGCCGTTTCGGAGGTTTTGCTCCAAGCTTTTGGCACACGTACAGCATATCTGCCACTTGCCTATTGGCTACCCTAGTTCTCCAGATTCCAAACTTTCAAAGATGTGGAATGCTCAGGGTATGAACCTATCATCCCATTTTCTCAACAAAGGTTGCGGTCATCAGAGTGTTTACAGTGAACGGGCCAAATGGAGCCGCCGTGGTAAATTGGTGCGCGCCCAAGTAGTCGGTGGCGGCCGGTTTTAGCGGACTACGTTAAAGTTGTTCAAGCTAGATTTGTTCTTTACAAAAAGGCAAATATTTTGAAATGGCCACTGCTTTGCGGTTAGTAGGCAGACTAGCACAAAGGCGGAATGCCTTTGTAAGTAAGGAAAGTTCCAAAAATGCGACTTCATCTGTGGACATTGTTCGTGACTATTCCACCTGGAGAGCTTTCTTTTGAAGGGTTGCTAAAGATGTTACTGTGGCGTCAGAGGTTACTGCAAGGTCAAAGCGAATTTCAGGCCACCTAGAGGTGTAATCAACCCCGGTAATAGCAAAATTGCACTCATAAGAAGCATGTTCAACTGGACCAACAATATCAATGCTGTGTTTTGAACACGATTTATCTGGTCTGTAGGGGTACAAAACTGGCTCTGCAGGTATATCAGCTGCATTACAAGCCATACTGTTGCAGAGATATTAAACTTGCTTATCTACGCGGGGCCACCTGTATCGCTCTCCTAGGTGCTGCTTTGTTCCTGGCTCCATTTTATGAGCGGCCTAATGCTCCGAAGTGTCACCGCTGTCCACATGAGGAACACGTCTTGTTGCGGGCGGGATGAGAAAAATTGCCAATGTGTTGCCTAGATCAGCATCTGTAGCAGGCATCTTATTCGAATCGCTGCGTGACATATAGTCTCTTCGTAGGCTCCACTT
Source organism: Haemaphysalis longicornis (assembly GCF_048455015.1). NCBI lineage: Eukaryota > Metazoa > Arthropoda > Arachnida > Ixodida > Ixodidae > Haemaphysalis > Haemaphysalis longicornis. Next base: position 5,638,320 of record NW_027526245.1, read on the forward strand.
AAGAACGATAGCGGGCATCTTGTTCTCGAAGGCCATGTTGCCTTCTTGAGTCTCGTCCGTGACGGTGGGTGTCACGTGTGTGATGTTCCGAAGATGGATGGCGGCCATTGTGGATCCCACGGTGGTAGTAGGCAACTGTCTCAGCCTACGCATTTGAAAGGTCACTTGATTCTGTATGAGTGCATTCTTCTGAATTGATAAATGCTTCTCGCAGATTGCAATGCCTGTCGCATTGAGAAGTGCTTCTCGAAAGGACGCAGCTTTAGCTGGTCACGCTGCATGCGCTGCGAAATAACTCGGCTGAGAAGTTGATTGCAGAACACTGAGTTCGCCCAAGTACCGAAATTTCAGTTTCTTGCAATGCCTTGCAAAGTAAGGACAAAGTGAGGAAGAGATTCATTAGGCAGCTACTTTCGGATTTTGAATAATGTCTTTTTAGAACGTCATTGCTGGGCGCCTTAAAATAGGAAGTAGTTCTCCAAAGGACAGAGTGCTGATGATTACTCGTCTGGGTTTCCCGGCACTGCATCTGTATCGCTTCCTGTATGTACATAATATCATGTAGGCTCCAGTATACGTCCAAACCTTTAACACGTTTATTTGCACAATATTGAGAACGGGTGAAGTGTGCCTCTTGCGGCAATGTCAAGGTACTCTTAAAAGACGCAGTGCAAGCTCACCCACGCTATAGGGAAGCCTTAACGTTTGGAGGAGCGGGGGCAGGGGAATAGCAGATGCCATCGCCGACGTCAAGGTCGAGGGAGAAGGGCTGGAGCCAGTACGCTTTGGAGTCATGGTGAAGAATTCAGGTTTACCAAACAGCAAAACACCGGGTCGGCGCCCAACATTCCAAGTTCGGTGTACTGCGCGAAGCGGCGTACAGGTCTAAGAACGCTGAGCTGACCATTGCATCCCGGTAACGGTTTTTGTTTAGTTGCCGGATGTATTCATCAACGGCTTAAGGCTCAATAATGTGATCTCTCTCTCCCTCAGCGGTTTCAAGCACGCAGAGCAAAGAACATAGATCCGGCAAGGAGCGGGAGCAAAGTCTAAGCCCTTTACCGTCATCACACCATACATTTCTCACACGTGCCCTTCACCGTACCACCGACAGCGCAGGTAGAGGCACACAGTACTTCTCTCTACACAGACAGCGACCAAGAACGGCGGCACCACACCAACTATTCTGCTATTTTTCTTACACACGTTCTCTGGAATGAGCTTGAGGCGTAATAAAGTTAAGAAAACAAGGAAGACATCATAGAAAATAGGTGGGCGTGAGAGAGACGCAGGTTCGTGGCAGGGACGGCTGCCGCCTTCACCTTCAGAAAATAATTTCAGTCAAAAAATGGCTACACTTCCAATACGTTTCAGCCCTTCGGGCAGTAGTTATTAAAAGAAGCCGAAATGACCTCTATCCACAAAAGCATGCGCTACCAAAATTACACGTCTATAGGTACACTGTTAAGTGTGGGATGTTTTAAAAGCATCTTAGATATCTTTTCACTTTGTGGGGGTGCAATCAGACTCATTGCTACATGTCTGCGAAAAAGAAATCCTGAAACCTTTTCGGTGTTTGTCTGTACAGCGTATATAAGGACAACCAATCTCATATATTTGTGGTATGAATACTAATCAAAAATCTAAAAAAAAACACAAAGTTTACCTAAAATAATTTTATTACATAACTGGTGGATAGACGGGTACATGCAGTAGGTTTTGGGCATTCGATTCAATTTCCCGTAAAAAAACATCGACGTGCTTACATGACTGCGATTTAAAAAGGGACTCTTTTAAAATATATTTTCGCATTTTTCACTCGCTTAGTAGTGCAACGGTTAATATTCAGGAATACTGAGTGTGCTCACTGTGATTAAAATGTACTCCCAAAACTTCGGCTTCTAAGCCCACCAGCGTGTCTAAAAATTGAAAATCCTCTAACACCTTTTCACTCCGTCAGGATGTACCTCACCCCATTTTAGAGTTGATATAGGGCGAAATGCTTAAAAAGACTTGTGAGTCTCTACGGCTACATTTTCCGGAAAAAGCCATTTAATACCTCAATTCTTTGAATATATTGTTACATGACGGCAGGGAAGAGCAAATTTACCATGGGAGATGCTAACCATGACTGTAAACTACATGATATCGGCCATAAGCAGGCTGTGCTCCCCGCAGAGCGCATTCTTCACCAGACCTTGAGCCCACAACTCTTCATCATATCATAATTCTTCCTCTGAAACATACCGCCCGCCGAAGGCGACCGTGCCTGTGGAGGCCGCAGTAAATGTACAGGTGAGTTGAGGATGCGTTATGAGAGGAAAAGTGGAGATGTCCTTGCCGCCACAGATGAGTTTGATGGTCGTGTAAGAACGGGCCTCGGAGCAGTAATGCCCGCCGACGCAATGAAGCACCGTACAAAGCCATCGTGTAGTGCTAGAGATGTGGGTAGAGGAACAGCGTCGTCATCTGTTCGGGTCGCGGCTGGTAACGCCGTTTGGTCTCGGCAGGTCATAGTTTGCGATCACAGGGATGGGTGTTGTGTGCCTCCATGGCTCACCGTTACGCGGGTGGGCGGACGCGATACAACAGCCTTTTAGCGATGTTAAGGAGCAGAAATGAAGCGAATATATGGACAGGAGGCGAATCAACCCTGCTACTTCCACAAAAAGATGTTGCCTGGCGGGAGAACACCGGAAGTGAACCATGCAGGACGTGACCGACGTATAAATACACTATTTTCACGATGTCGGCTATAAAAGAGCACACGCAGGCTGTGAAACCCTCAGGTCTTCTTCTTCGCCCGAGATAGGCTTTACTGCTCTATTCGTCTTCTTCATGTTCCCGCGCCACGTAAATACGTATTTGGTGTTTGTAAAATAACGCCTATTAAGAATTTCTGATTCACAGCATAAGGTTCAATGGGGAACAAATCTAAATCTACTGTTTGAAATAGATATATATATATATATATATATATATATATATATATATATATATATATATATATATATATATATATATATATATATATATATATATATATATATATATATATATATATATATATATATAAATATATATATATATGCTGCGGACCTGCCACAGTCATCATCAGTGCCTGTCTGGGCGTCTTGCAAGGTTATCTCTGGCTTCGCCGTTTTTTGAAGAGACTGCTCTTCCTCGCCTCTCGCTTGGACAACTGATCGAATTAAACACCATTGGAAGTGGTGGAGGTGCGGTTTCAACGTCAACCAGCACGAATCCTGGAGCTTCGAAGCCGCAGGCTCCCAATGCCCACTACCCCCGTTGACGCTGTTGATCAACAAGCCCCAGCGATGCCACAGATCGTCTGCGCTGGTTCCATCCGTCAGCGCGATCCCCCATTCTTCAATGGCGAGGGCGATCATGATGCTGAGGATTGGCTTTCGACATACGAGCGGGTGAGTGCTCACAACAAGTGGGATGATCCCGCCAAGTTAAGCAACGTCGAGTTCTATCTCACGCAATTGGCTCAGACGTGGTTTTTGAACAACGCACGTGACTTCAAAATATGGGGCGATTTTAAGACCCGCTTCCTTCAAGCATTTGGCAGCCCGGCCGTACGCAGACTACAAGCAGAACAACGCCTCCGCGGAAGAGCTCAGACGCAGGGGGAGAATTTCATCAGCTACATCGAAGAAGTTGTAGATCTGTGCAGGCGCGTCGACGTGGCCATGTCTGAAGTAGATAGGGTGAAGCATATTTTAAAAGGCATCGATGATGATGCGTTCACTATGCAGCTTGCCAAGGACCCGAAGACCGTGACGGAGGTCGTGAGCCTCTGCCAAAGCTTTGATGAGCTGCGCAGGCAACGAGTGCTGGTCCGGCTATCTCTGGGGACAAATGCAGAACTCTCCGCTTTGACTTTTACTTCCGAGCACTCTTCACTTGAGGCGAAGATGAAGGACTTCGTCCGCGAGGAAGTAGCACGCCAACTATCGATTGTGCCGTTCGTTCAAGAGCCACGCCAGCGGACGGAGGCACCGCCTTCATGCCTTCCTTCGTCTCTTCAGCGCACCATCCGGGAACAGGTCACCGAGGCCCTGCCAACTAATCGCCAAGTGGTAGCAGCTCCTGCGCCCCTTACTGTTCCCCAGGTAGCTACTGTTGCTCTTCCCCTGGCTTCACCGGCTGCATTAACCGGTCCCCTGACGTATGCTGAATGTGTCACACAGCCACCCCGACCGTTTACCCATTCGTTCGAACCAACCGTCCCAGTGACTGTGCCGTCGAGCTATCAGCAAGTCTCCCAGTTTCGACGTCCAGTGCAAGTGGTCGCGCAGCAATCCAATCCGTGGCGCACGCCGGACAATCGCCCCATATGCTACTCTTGTGGATACGCCGGACATGTCGCCCGTTACTGCCGCCGTGTGGTGCCGCATCCTGAGGTTTTCAACACTCCAGGATACACGCCTAGGCACGTTCAGCATCGCGTATCCTCGAGGCCTTCCCCAACGTATTTTGAGACCGACCAGCCGACGTTCACTAGTCGCCGATCGCCTTCTCCTCGCCGCCGCTCCCTGTCACCTATGCGCCGTCAGCCTGCTCCTCCGGAAGTGGGAAACTAATACCCGCAGTTCCAGAGGCACGAACTGCGTACTCAGCGAAAATTCAAAGTCCTCGTGCCTATCCACCGAACGTTATAGATGTAGTTGTTGAAGGAGTCCCTGCCCTCGCTCTAGTCGACACCGGTGCTACACTCTGCCGCTCGCTGAAAAAAGTAATGACGCCGCTTTCTGGACTTTCGCTTCGGACTGCAAGTGCAGCACACGTGTCCCCGATAGCAGCCTGTACTGCTCGAGTGAGTATTCAAGGCACCTGCTATCCCATTGAATTTGTTCTCTTATCTTCGTGCTCCCATGATGTCATCCTTGGCTGGGATTTCCTCTCATGTCATCACGCTGTTATCGACTGTGCCCGAGCTGAACTGGAACTTTTTCCACAGTGTGACGTCTCTGGTGACACAAAACTCGTACTTTCCGAAGACGTCGATATTCCGCCGCGAAGTTCAGTGTTAGTGGCTCTTTCTTGTGGTACCCTGCCGGATGGCCCTGTTCTATTTACGCCATCCGACCTTTTTGTTCGCCGAAAGCATTTATTTCTTCCGTTCGCCGTCCTTACGCTGCGTGCTGAACACACCACGATGTTTATTACCAACCTCACAGACAACCCTGTCAGTCTGCTTCGCAGCGAGTCGATTGGCCAAATTGAACCTACTTCCTCCATTCTCAGCTTCGATATTTGCAATGACGCGCCTACCCTGCCGCTAACCGCCCTGACGTCATCCCGTCTCACCGACCAGCTTCTATCCGACGACGTGTTCACGAAGTCTCTCGACACCGCTTTGGATTCTACCCAGCGCAAGCAGCTACTGAACCTTTTGCACGCGTTCCGTTCTTCATTTGACTGTCAACAAGCTCCCTTGGGTAGAACGTCAACGGTAGTCCACCATATCGACACTGGGACGCACGCACCTTTGAGGCAGCGACCCTACAGAGTGTCGGCGTCAGAACACGGGATTATTAATGAACACGTCGAAGACATGCTGCAACGCGACGTCATTCGTCCGTCACAAAGCCCCTGGTCGTCGCCAGTAGTTCTGGTTACAAAAAAAGATGGGTCCCTAAGGTTCTGTGTCGACTATCGACGCCTTAACAAGATTACCCGTAAAGACGTTTATCCCTTACCTCGGATCGATGACGCTCTCGATTGTCTTCACGGTGCCGAATTCTTTTCCTCCCTGGACTTGCGCTCCGGCTACTGGCAGGTGCCGGTGGCTGAGTGTGACCGGCCCAAAACGGCGTTTGTGACCCCCGATGGGCTTTTCGAATTCAACGTCATGCCCTTTGGGCTATGCAACGCGCCAGCCACCTTTGAGAGAATGATGGACAACATCTTGCGCGGCCTCAAATGGCATAACTGCCTCTGCTACTTAGATGATGTCGTTGTGTTCTCTCCTGACTTCGAAACACATCTTGCTCGTTTGCACCAAGTACTGAGCTGTCTCACTGCAGCTGGACTACAGCTCAATCTCAAGAAGTGTCGTTTTGGTGCCCGTAAACTAACCATCCTGGGCCACGTTGTTTCGAAAGACGGCGTGTCACCCGATCCCGAAAAACTGCGTGCCGTTGCCAACTTCCCTAAGCCTAATTCAATAAAGACCCTCTGCAGCTTCATAGGGCTATGCTCTTATTTCCGGCGCTTCGTTCGCAATTTTGCTTCCATCGTCGCCCCACTCACGCGGCTGCTCAACGGCGACAACAGTCTATCCGCGTGGTCTTCTGAGTGTGACGACGCCTTCACATCCCTGCGACGTCTACTAACCTCACCCCCTATTCTCCGCCACTACGATCCCAGCGCTCCTACTGCAGTGCACACGGACGCCAGTGGTGTTGGTATCGGTGCCGTGCTCGTTCAGCGCAAGCCCGACTGCGACGAAAATGCCGTTGCGTATGCGAGCAGAACTCTCACTAAGGCTGAGCGCAACTATAGCGTTACTGAAAAAGAATGCCTGGCGATAATTTGGGCCCTTACAAAGTTTCGCCCCTACCTTTACGGCCGGCCCTTTGACGTTGTCACCGACCATCACGCCCTGTGTTGGTTGTCGTCCCTAAAGGATCCCACGGGACGACTGGCCCGTTGGGCCCTCCGCTTACAAGAATATGACATTCGTGTTATCTATCGGTCTGGACGCAAGCATTCTGATGCCGACGCACTCTCGCGCTCCCCTGTGCCTGTTGATGCTACATGCATTGACACAACGGCTCCCCTATTGTCATCGCTGACCCTCACAGACATGGCCTCCCAACAAAGGAAGGATCCATGGATTGCTGCAATCGTTGACTTCTTGTCGGCAGCTTCAAAACGAATTCCGTCTAGGTGCATCCGTCGCCAAGCTGCCCACTTCTCTATTCGAGACAACCTCCTCTACCGCCGGAACTACATGTCAGATGGTCGGAAGTGGTTGCTAGTGGTGCCACGGAGCTTACGAAAAGAGGTGTGTTTCGCCCACCATGCGGATCCGCAGAGCGCCCATGCAGGAGTCCTGAAGACTTATACTAGGCTGCGCCACAGGTATTACTGGAGGGGAATGTACGCCTTCGTGCGCAAGTACGTTCGCGCATGCCCCGAGTGTCAACAACGCAAGACACCTGCTCCGAAGCCAGCTGGCACGCTGCAGCCCTTGCCGTGCCCCGTTCGTCCATTCGAGCGAGTCGGTATCGACCTCTACGGCCCTTTACCACACACCCCTTCTGGCAATCGCTGGATCATCGTGGCTGTAGATCACCTCACGCGCTACGCTGAAACAGCCGCGTTGCCCGCTGCCGCTGCGCGCGACGTCGGGGGATTTATTCTCCGTTCCCTTGTTCTACGCCACGGTGCACCCCGGGAACTGCTCAGTGACCGGGGGCGGGTATTCCTCTCTGAGGCTGTTAAAGCGCTTCTGACCGAATGCAACATTGTGCATCGCACCACGACCGCATATCATCCGCAAACGAACGGGCTCGCCGAAAGGTTCAACCGTACGTTGGGGGACATGCTTGCGATGTACATCGCTTCAGACCATTCGAACTGGGACGTGGTACTCCCCTTTGTGACGTATGCATACAACACGGCGGTACAGAGCACAACGCGTGTTTCACCTTTCCTTTTTACTTTACGGCCGCGAACCTTCTTGTACCATGGACACTATCCTACCATACAGCCCTAACGCTTCCGAACGCCGCCATCTTTCCGAAGTGAGGCATCATGCCGAGGAATGCCGACAGCTTGCCCGTTCGTTCACGGCAAATGACCAGGGTCGTCAGAAGCGGCATCATGACCAGAGCCACTCCTCGCCCACTTTTCATGCTGGTGATATAGTTTGGCTATGGATACCTTCTACAACGCCAGGTCTTTCTACGAAGCTGCTTTGCAAATACCACGGCCCTTACCGTGTCATCGGTTCTCCATCCCCTGTAAACTATGTGGTTGAACCGTTAACTCCGTCAGCCGATCTCCGCCGTCGTGGTCGCGAAACTGTTCATGTCAGCCGCTTAAAGCGATACTACGACCCTCTCGTCCTGGACTCGCCGTAAGTCACCAGGATGGCTCCTTCTTCGGTGGGGGGTGATTGTAATGAACAATTGGAGCAGGGAACGGTATGTGCGGAACCATGGCCAATCTACGCGCGGGTGTGTGCTGCGGACCTGCAACAGTCATCATCAGTGCCTGTCTGGGCGTCTTGCAAGGTTATCTCTGGCTTCGCCGTTTTTTGAAGAGACTGCTCTTCCTCGCCTCTCGCTTGGACAACTGATCGAATGAAACACCATTGGAATATATATATATATATAAATATATATATATATATATATATATATATATATATATATATATATATATATATATCATCATCATCAGCCTATCTACGCCCACTGCAGGGCAAAGGCCTCTCCCATTATTCTCCAATTGCCTCGGTCCTGTGCCAACTGTGACCAATTTATCCCCGCAAACTTCTTTATCTCATCTGCCCATCTAACTTTCTGCTGCCCCCTGCAACGCTTGCCTTCTCTAGGGATCCACTCTGTTACCCTTAATGACCAGCGGTTATCTTGCCTTCGCATTACATGTCCTGCCCACGTACATTTCTTCTTCTTAATTTCTACTAATATGTCTTTACCACCAGTTTGCTCCCTGACCCACTCTGCTCTCTTCCTGTCCCTTAATGTTACACCTATCATTTTCCGCTCCATTGCCCGCTGAGTCGTTCTCAATTTAGGTTGAACCCTCTTAGTGAGCCTCCAAGTTTCTGCCCCGTAGGTGAGTACCGGTAAGATGCAGCTGTCATACGCTTTCTTCTTCAGCGACAATGGTAGGCTGCTATTCATTATCTGAGAATGTCTGCCATATGCACCCCACCCCATTCTGATCCTTCTATTTATCTCTCCTCATGGTTTGGATCTGGGGTCACAACTTGGCCTAAGTAGATATATTCGCTTACCACTTCCACTGCCTCGCAACCTATGTCAAACCGCTGTACTGTCCCGAGGGTATTGATCATTACTTTAGTTTTCTGCATATTAATTTTCAGTCCCACGGTTCTACTCTCTTCGCCCAGTGCGGAAAGCATGCTTTGCAATTTGTCCCCCGAGTTACTTAGCAAGCCAACGTCATCAGCAAATCTGAGGTTACTGAGGTATTCTCCATTAACCCTTACTCCCACCTGTTCCCAATCCAACGTTATATGTATATGTATATGTATATATATATATATATATATATATATATATATATATATATATATATATATATATATATATATATATATATATATATATATATATATATGTATATATATATATATATACAGGGTGTCCCAGCTATCATGCACCAAGATTTAAAAAAAGAGTAAAGGCGTAACTCGAAGAAAACCTAGTGCATAATGTTCGCAGTACTGTGAAGAAGCGGAGAGTAATTTTTTCGTTAACGAGACTTAATTAACTAATTGTAATTAATTATCTAACTCGAGAAATACTGTCCTAATCACTAAAGTGTCAATGAGGCACTTGTAGGTAACCACGAGGGGCATCTAACTGCGGTATTTTCAGCGATGAACTAATTGCGTACACATTTATTCTGACTGATAAAGAAAACCCGCGAAATATGAAAAATACCACGTGACGGCGCCTCCGCGCGCACCGTAAAGCAACGCCCTCAAACAGGCTGCCTCTGAGTTAGCCAGAATGAAATAGACAAAAGAAAGAAAGAAGAAATCGCGACCGAGTTTGTTCCTTATCTGCACACGCGTCCCGCGAATCTTGCTGCTGCTGCTCCTTCCATGCATGCTATTATCAAGGTGATGCGCTGTCTCTTCGGGCGGGTAACACGCAAAGCAGTTGCTTTCAATCAGCTTTGCTTGGGGACGCTGCTTCACAATGCGCGCGTAAGCGTCGTCACGTGGTATTTTTCATATTTCGCGGGTTTCCTTTATCAGTCAGAATAAATGAGTACGCAATTAGTTTGTCGCTTAAAATAGCGCAGTTAGATGCCCCTCATGGTTACCTACAAGTGCCTCATTGACACTTTAGTGATTAGGACAGTATTTTTCGAGTTAGATATTTATTTACAATTAATTAATTAAGTCTCATTAACGAAAAAAATTACTCTCCGCTTCTTCACAGTACTGCAAACATTATGCACTAGGTTTTCTTCGAGTTAAGCGACTTCTCTTTTTTTAAATCTTGGTGCATGATAGCTGGGACACCCTGTATATGTATACAGAAACATAGGTCGGCAGTCTACAACGCCAAAGGAGGCATAGGGGTGTGGTTAGGCTTTATTTTTTACTATGGTTAATGAAGTTAAGATTCTTTTTTAAAAAAATAGAGAAGAAAGAAAGAAAAACACGCGCCCAGAGTGGGGACCGAACCCACGCCTTTCGATTGGATCTCGAATGCCTTACCAATTCGGCTATCTGGGCGACTGTGTTCTCCTTCACTTTCTGGGCTATTTATATTTACTACAAGTGTATCTGACGCTTGAGGGTGGTAGCCAGCGCCACTCTGACTACACGGGGAGAAGAGGACCTTCTTTTTAACCTTCGGGGCGTGACTCAAACGTCTACAGCCTGTCATAAGCGGGTAACTGGCGGGAAGCCCTCTAATGCTACCTAGGCATCAAGGCTGCCAGTACCGAGACCCTGGCTAGGCTCGTTGAGGAAATACAGAAACATAGGTCGGCAGTCTACAACGCCAAAGGAGGCATAGGGGTGTGGTTAGGCTTTATTTTTTACTATGGTTAATGAAGTTAGGATACTTTTTTTTATATAAGGAAGAAAGAAAGAAAGAAAAACATGCGCCCAGACTGGGGACTGAACCCACGCCTTTCGATTAGATCTCGAATGCCTTAACAATATAGCCCAGAAAGTGAAGGAGAACACAGTCGCCCAGATAGCCGAATTGGTAAGGCATTCGAATTGGTAAGTCATTCCGGTGCTGGGTCAGTCAGACGGTAACCTTTCTTTATTGGTATAGATACCTGTTGTGATAAAGCATATGCTCATGGTAACATATGAATAATGTGTGTGTAAACGTTATGGGTGGTGTACCTTGTTATGGCCTCATCTGTGAAGGAGTCGAAAATTCTTAAAAGCGCGAAGTGTACCGAAGTTGTGGTTATATCACAGTGTATACGTGCGACGTAGAAGCTATGCCACAGTGCAGTGTTCTCCGCTTGGCATTGAGATCCAAGCAAGTACTCTTCATCTTGTGTTACCGTGTACTACCATTCGCACCGTCGTCCTTATAAACTCTCCGGTACTCGCTACCCTGCGAACGCGGTGCAGCTTGCCCAATAAAGCCGTGTTCCAAATCATATCACGCGTAACTGACAATTATGAGAGTTTGTAATACCTTGCGTTTTCAGGATTGTTTTGGTCTGAATTTGTTGAACAATTCAACACTTCTTGAAGTGCGTCAAAAAATCGAGATCTGATTTGAGTAAACATTAGTGAGCAAGTAGGTTTAGTATTTAGGTAAAGTTAAACACCATGGTAAATGATGCTGCACAAAGGACACAAGAAACACACGAATGCCCACTGAACTAGACATCGGTCTGCGCGTTGTTTTTCTTTGTTGTTTAGGTTCTTTTACCAGTCATTTGCACTTTTATAACAAGGTTTTGGAGCAGCGTAACATCGATAATTATTCTGATGTTAAGCCTACTAATGCATCTCCCACATTAACCACCTCGGGTGAGGTCTATTTCTCTTTTTTTCAAAGCACCTCCATAATCGCGCGTGGTTTCACACTACAAACAGCGTCTCTGCGGGGAATTATTGCAGTAACGGCCAAAAACAGCGCATTTAGGGCTGCAAGATGCTGCGATTCAATGAAGGTGAGTCGTTGGACACAGCCTGTTAGACAGTGTGCCGATACTAATTCCTGAAATCACTGCTTTGATAACTCCAAGCCGGCCTCGAGAGAATTAAATATGTTATTGTAGAGGACACATGGCGCCAATAAAACTCATTGCCGAAGCACACCAAGCGCTTGGTTACATTAGAAGAAACCTTTCACTATCGCCCCCAACCATACGCAAAATGGCATACGAGACATTCATCCGAACAAAGCTAGAATACGCTTCTGCTATTTGGAACCCTCATCAGTCGTACCTAATAGACGCCATCGAATCAGTTCAGAATCGCGCCGCCCGCTTTATCACTTCTAAATATGACTGGCACCTCAGCCTCACCGACATAAAAGCATCCCTCTCCCTCCCCTCTCTGACAATTAGACGTGAAATCGGACAGATATGCCTCTTCCACAAGCTGTATTATCACTTTCACCATCTCCGTACTTCCCTCTTGCTCACACCGTCCCGTTACTCACGCCGTCTGTTCAATTCCATGAGCATACAACGATTGCATGGTTCATCTAACGCATTTAATATGTCATTCCTACCACGTGCCATCGAAGAATGGAACAAGCTGCCAGACTCTGTTGTCCGTGAACGGAATCCAACGAAATTCAAAGAATTATTATTATCTAAACTTAGACTTTAATTTTATATAATCCCCAAGACTTGCCGCTGCTGCCTTTTTTAGGTTATTATTATTTTGGTTGTTGTTAAATTATCTAATTAGATTTGTTGTTGTATAAATAGTCTAATGAACCATGTACCCAACCGTATTTTTCTTGTACCACATTTGCACTACCGATGACTCTGCCCCCCCCCCCCTTATGTAATACCCCTCTGGGGTCCTTAAGGGTTTAATAAATGATGATGAATCCTTATTTTGTGCAGTCACTGCTTTGACAACTCTTAGCTAGCCTCTAGAGAATTAAGCAATAATATCGTAGAAGGCACACTGCACCAATCCTAATTTCTGCAGTCACTGCTTTAATAACATCAAGCCGGCCTGGACAGTACTGAGTAATAATTGTGTAGAGGCTAACATTGCCAGCAATATTTTAGAGGCAAAGCATCTCTTAGTCGAGGCTCCGTCATCCGGGGTCCGGCGTCCACACCTCTTCTTCTCTCCACAACACCTGTGATGAATCCGCTCTCTCTCGCCTCCTCCCCTCCTCACCACCTGTGCGATAGCGCGTGCGCTGCTCGTCCTCTTTCCCTCTCCACACCACCTGTGCGCGCTGTTCCTGCTCTCCCCTCCTCCGCTCCACTTCAGATAACCTGGTCCGCGCTGCTGCTCCCTTCAGTTGCGGCTTTATGTCGGGACAACGCTGCGCCGTCCGATGAGCTGACAAGGAACGCCAACGATACTGGCTGCGAACTGGCTGTCACGCCTTCAACTAGCGCCAGCCAGCACACTGTCAGTACCGCGAGCACCTCCGAACACAAGGCCGCACGGAAGAGAGCCCGCGGCGCCGAACGTAAACGGCAGCGTCGAGCAGCGGATTCCTGCTTCGAGTACGAGTAGCCGCTTTGAACCGCCAGCGGTGAGTAGCTGATCAAGATGACGTTCAGCAACGTGACAATGCTTCGAAACGCCTGCGTCGAATAGCGGATTCCTCGCTTGGATAATGAGAATCCTCAAAACGTTCCCCACCACACGATAAATAAAGAAGACACTTAATACGCTACTACACGTGTCTTTACTCTAACAACCGATTAACACGTTACGATTCCGCGACTTTGTATCCCCTTAGGATTCCCACGTGGGAAGATGGTGTAATTTTTGAATCGTTTTTTTTTTTGCGCAGCTCTCTAAAATTGCAACAGCTTTTTTCTTACTGCGCTTTCGTTGACAGGGGGTGCTTTTTGCTAAAAAGCCTTCACTTCTGCCTCACACAGACGGGTGCATGACGTTGGGAGCGTCTAGCAGTCCCCTCACGTTAGTGGTTCCGCTATATAACTCAGCAGTATACAGAGCTGCCGTAACCGCCATGTCCAAAATGGGAGCTGGATTTTCTGTTTTGGTTCGGTGTTGTTTGAAAGTCGGCGTACCAACTAGTGGAGTATACATCATTGTACAAGAAACTGCTTTGCCTTTTAAACATTGATACTTTTCGCGGAATACGCAATTTTCATATAGTATTGTTCTAAGCGTTTATAAACAGAGGAAATCGACCTTCAGTGCACTCCATTCTAGCATATTTACCATTTGCGCAAATGTCAATTCAAATGGCGCACTGTAATAATTTATTCTTTAGGTAAACATTGATCCTGCAATACAAATGTGAGCTAAGACAGTTTCTTTTCTTTGCAAGAGAACACAACTTCAATAGTTTCAATTAAAACTTTATCTATCACCCGTAGTTACACATTTGAAACCTCATCACAGCAGAGATAATATTCGGCGAATCAGACACCCATCAGCCTTCTTTTGATTTCATTTTTGCATTTCGCAAATATTGCTGTCGCAACATATTTAGGAACAAATTACCATCCGGCGGAACAATAAAAAAGGCCACAATATGTATCCCTTTTTTGAAAGGCATCACATTTACCCCTCCAAATATAGCAATACATATGTCAGTATAAAACGCAGCGTATGATAATGGAAATCATTCAATTTCTAGGGATGGTAGGGAAGACAATTTTCTACAAAAAAAACAACATTACAATGCTTTACTTCTCTTCCATACTTCTGTGTTTAAGGGACAAAGGAAATGTAACAATCACATGCCTGCAAGCTTTATTTTAATGTGACTTGATGGAAAAATTTCTCACCGGGTTCGACATGAAGGAGGCCGAAGTCACGAGGCTGAGCAGAGTGGCTTGACAGTTGTCGGGGCTGGTGTGGCTGTGTCCAGAAGAAGTGCGTGGTGCCCGTAGTATGCCTGGATCCTCTGCGTAATTCTGGGCAGGCGAGCATGTCTGGTGAATTCGAGGGTATAAGGAAGTCTTGCTGACACTCGGCGCCGCCAGCCCCCTCCGAATTTTTCAGCTCATTTTCTGGCTCTCAATGCTCCATGGCTACAATTAGCTCGTCAATTTCTTCTTCTTTTTCACCTTCATCAATAGGCCTCTGGCGAATAAGAACACGCAATCAATGCATCAAACCAAAACGTTGCTTTTACAGTTCATTGCGAAATTAATTTAAAATGCCATGGAGAATTATATATGAAATACCAGTGGCACTCTTCTAAAACTGGATTCGTGTACCCATACCACAGACAAATTTCGCTTTGTCAAAAGACCTATTCATCCGCAAGCAAAAGTACAAACACTCTTTCACTGGACATTTACACGTTCGTGGGGTAGCATGTTTCTGAGAAATCGCTTAGCCGGAATTATTGTCATTTATTGGGTTGGTATTTTGTGCTGTTAATCACCGAAATTCCATAACCAATCATCATTTCATATTTCACCTGTCTCCATTGTCATCAGCTTTGCCTGGCGTGACTACAGGGGGCAGAAAAGGCACTGAAATGACTTTATGTCCATAAAAGAAGTACAATTTATGGGGGATATTTAGGAAAAAAAGTTGCGGGTAGGCAAATTGACTAGCCCTAAAATCCAACTTGACAGGCAGCAGCAAAGCAAAAGCACGCATAACATAACAAGTGAAAGTGGAGAGAGATAAAAAAAGGGAAAAAAATAGAAGAAAATGAAATAAAACTTACAAAGACCAAACTACATCTTACATCCGCAATATGCCACAAGTATAAATACAGTAGATTACAAGGCATAACATCAACAAAAACACAAAAACATTGCACAATGGTTTTTTTTTTTCACAAGCAGGAAAAGTGGCTATACAATTTTGTTGAGGAACATAGGCTTATATCAATTTTTTCAGAAGAAAGACTGTTAACACCTGCAGGCTATAGTTGGTTCTAGGCTGCGGTACAAATCCAGTACCCAGGGGAAAGAGTACAGTACTGCACAATGTTTGGCTTCAGGTGCGCCAACGAACTAAAAAAATGACTCTCAGATATTTGTTTTTTTCGATAACTAGTTGCCAGCCGGTAATTAAGCAGGTTAGATATTTTCAAGAGCTGACTCATTAGAAAAAATGGTTCAGTATGAGCATTGAACGGCAGCTTAAAAAGAGCGCGAATGAACTTTATTTTGCAAGATATAGATTCGGTTGATATTGGTGGCCGTAATAGTACCCCACACCAGGGTACAGTAGTTTAGGTCGCTAGCGAACAGAGCATTGTAAATTTAATGCAATACGGTATATGAGACAGAGCATAATACCAATGATTGTCGAAAGTCTACTTACAAGGAAGTCAACACGATTAGACCAAGACATGTGTTTATCAAAAAATATGCCTAGTATTTTTATTGAAACTAGAAGTTCAATGGTTTGGCAAGCTATATTAATATCACTTTGCAAGGACATTTCTTGTTTATGGGATGAAACAGTAGAGCCTTTGTTTTTTTGGCGTTAATGGTTAGACCGTTTGCCTTGGACAACGTCTGCAATTTTGCAAGTGCAGTATTAGCGAGGGACACTAATTTGCCAGCGTTATTAAAAAAAATAGTAGAGTGGTATCATCAGCGTAAATAATGAACTTGGTATTTGAGTCAATATCAGCAAGGTCGTTCACATACATGCAAAAAAAGGATACCTAACACGCTCACCTGAGGAACACCACCTACTATTCTACGCGGTTCAGAAAGTGCGGGCACTTAGCGGCTGTGGTGATCTTTCTCAGATGCCATAGGTAGGTGCATACGACCATCAGCATTCGACGCCGTTTTAAATAGGGGAAATAGAGCGTGACACTCCAGTCCCCGGTTTAAAGCGAAGCTCTTTGCTTCTCTTTGGTCGGAAAATTTTGGTATGAGGGAGCAAGCGAAAACCCCCTGGCTGATAATTTAGGGCAAATTACATATGCCTCTTCGCAATCAGCCATGAAGCATTTACCTCCAAATTCGTTATAAAAACCCAGAAGAAGCATAGAGATGGCGTTATGCGTGATAGGCGCCCTCCTTTTAACAAAGAGACGCACCCCTATATGTCCCTGGTAAATATTACGTTTCCAGGTGCCCTCGGAAAATGGGGTTGACGTCATTCGAAGACCCCTGGTGAAGAGCAACTAGCAAGTCATCGCTGTTCATTCAATAACTGCCAATAATTGAACATGCAAAGTAAGGAATCCCGCAGAGCAGCGCCAATACAATAAGTGAGGAAGGAAGCAAAATCGTCTTGCTCAACAGCGCCGACGGCAAAGCCAGCAGCTAACAACCAGGACGCCAAGCCCATGCGTCCACTTTTCAGCATGTGTACTGGTTCCAAACAACTTCGCTGGACATTAACTTTTGCATAGTGTAATGCGGGCCATGTTTTTCAAAGTTACAAGCTTGACCCTCAAATAGACGATGGGGATGACGTGGCTTCAGGATTACCGCGTCCAGGAAAGCTTTGTCTGAGTGGTATAGTTACAGAGCAGCCAACGTTTCTCCTAAAATGCTTAAACGCCTTAACATGACATCTATGAGTATTGAAGTTGAGATTTGGCCGTGAAATTATCACGCAGCTGTAATCGTCATTGGTCAATCACATCATTGGGTATGGGAGATTAGCGGCCATTTATGCTCAAGTCTATACAGAGATAACCCTTTCATAGACCGGTACAAGCCAGGCACTTCCAGTGTTATTCACTTTTCTATAAGTGTTGTTTTACTGCGAGCCATTTCTCCACTGAAATCGAACATTCCTAAACACCAATCACGGGATTTTAAAATATCATCCCTAAGTCTTGTGAGCCTGAACTCAAACGTCGCGTATCGTTGCTGAAAAAAGATTAGTGTTAAAATGGAACCAGTACAAAACGCGTGGGCGTACAGTGAGAGTAAAGTTTCTACCTATCTGCGGAAAGAATATCGCCTTGAAGTGAACTGAAAATAGGCAAACTCGGCGCTAGCATCTGACGGCTATTGCCATCCTCATGGGTCAATCCTGCGCGGGTATCTTGATGGGAAAACATTCAGCCTACACATTGGGTTACCAGGTTATTTACCCTTACGATGAAACGTGCGAGGTTATACTCATTGTATGTCGAGCTGTTTAACTGGTTACAACGGTAATATGAAAATAACAAGTTAGTGCCAAATTAGTTACTCGGTTGAATTCCCACTGCTCCACTGCTTGTAATTTCACTTTACGAGACTGGTAATGTTCTTATGCCATCGGTGCTTACGGAAATTTTATTGGGGGTTAGGACAACATGAACATTGTGACATTCTGCGGTCACGCTTTTTTGCTGTGTATATCTCAGGTCGCATTTTTTACCAGATGAGCCCAATAACAATTTAAAGGAAAAGGTAATTTTTATGTAAAAGCCTATGCAATAAAACGGAATACACGAACTGCCTGTAATATTGCCCTAATTTTTGTTGCTACTCAAATGGTTGCTACCGCAATTTTTGGTGCAAAGAAACTTTTCTAATAAAATAGGTTGCCGATAATTTTTTTAGTGGGTGACAAAAGCACAGCCAGTATTTATTATTGTCAGAAAATTTCGCACTTTGTAACGTTGAACAACAAATATTCAGTCTGTAAAACAGTAAACACTTGACCGGTATGCTTTATTCATACCAACCGTTGCTTTGGTGTGAAGAATAACACTTGTGGTGTCAAGAATAGCACTTATCTTAACATAATTTGAGCTAATAACATTATCAGAGTGTACGGCACGCAGATTTTGAATATTTACATCTCAACCTTCCTGGCAACAAAATACACAAAAAAATCACACATTCTTCCCGTGGGGAACCCTGATGAGGATGTGAAGCATCGTGGTGGTTCCCTGTGGTTCCATTGTGTTGCCGTTATGTTAAGTGATCTGGTGTTTAATAGGGCCAGAAGAAATTCCGCGTCTGGGTCCACACGGGTGGCAAAGGCACGCAAGTACTGTTGTGTTGCGGTGAGTAGGCGGTGGTTCGCAAAGACCCGAACCTCGTGCATCCTGTTCTTGTCGATGTTGTCGTCTCTGTGGTAGAATTGGTAGTCTCCGTCAGCGTTGGTGAGGTTGTTGACATTCGTGCACCGGCTGAGAACAATGTACACCCCATGCTCTTCGCAGCTTTGTCTTCTCCTTCTTCTTCGGCGGTTCTCTTACTGGAAGATGACGACGGTGGTTGAACACGAACCTATCTCGTGATGGATTCTTTGGTTGGCCCATCCCTAGGGGCATCCTGCCACAATCAGCATCAGAGGCGCTGCGGACGGGGCTGGTAGAGCTGCAAGCCGCGTGGCGCTTCCTGCCACAGTTTTCCCACGGGAAAGTCAACATCCTCCTTGAAAGTTTTCAGTGCGTCGTTTCCCTTTACGTTCAGCTTCGCGTGACTTCGTTGTATCAGTAGCTTCTTGACGTAGTTTGAATGAGTCAAGGATATAAGGTGCGTTCGTAGCACTTGCTCCTTCCCCGGTTTTGTAGCGTAGTGGGAAGAGCACCGCGTACAACCCATTGCGGCCACAGAGTCGTGGGATCGAAACCAGGTGGCGCTGGCTGTTTCTTTTTTTGTAGTGTAGGGGGAGAGGTGCGGACAACGAACGGACGCCGGACATAGCCCCAAACAAGAGATGCATTGCATCTGAAACACGTAACAATGAAGGGAATAATAAGGACCTGCTATCTACTACCCGACGGCATGAAGCTTTGATTTGATGTTTTTTGGTTTCGTTCTCATCTGCCCTGTGCCCCGCTACTTTAGGGGGCCGGTAAAACCAGGAATTTAAATGCGCTACTGCAGTTGCGAAACAAACCAATATAGTTCGATCGTATTTTTAAAAGCGAAGCTGTTAAGCAAATCGTTATACTGGGTGACCGCTGTTAAAATACAAAGAAAATGTCGAGCGCAGGGGAGGCCATTCCTCTCGGCGACCGCCTGGCAGTTAAAAAATAAAAAAATGCCGAGAGCCCTAATGCGGTGGCCACACAGCGTCTCCGGCACAGGTTTCTCTACCCAAGCATACCGCTGGGAGGATTGGCCAAGATTGCCAGAAAAAAACACCAGAGCTCACAATTATCGCGGCAACACTTGATCGGAACGATAAAGGAACGTAGTAGCGCAAGTCCCTCCAAGGTGATGTTCAATGATTATCACTTCCAAAAACAATAAAGGATGCACACATTTATAGCAACAATGATGGAGTAAAGGTCATTGCGGGAGCAAAGAAGAAGCAAATAGCCTGCAATCGTGGACTTAAACAGTCGTGATTGTCGTGCAGGTCGCGCACACATTCGCTACATTGAAGTCCAAGCCAAAGTCAAACTTCAATCTCAAGCCCAAAACTCGTATTTTTATCTTAAGATTGTGAAAACACTTTAATGATCTAAAAGAACTTCCTACATCAAAAATATTAAGTAAGAAACAAATTTGTTTATTGGGACGAACACAATGACCAACTGGACACTGGAAAACACTGGGCACTGGCTGCCTGTATGTACGTTGAGCAAGAAACTTACCTTGATCAGCTAAATATATGGTTTGATTAAACACAATAACGCAAGGTTTGTATTGCTATCCTTTGCAATGACCCTAAAATTTCACAATTTCTCTTAACTATCAGAAGCACATTGAGCACCCGGGCTTGATGCGAGTTGACACGCATAAACAAGAATTTTGTTTTAGCACATGGAAGTACATGCTGCCCTCTATTTTGTGAATTTTTGATTGTGTGGAACCTTTGTCGGTGCAAAACCGCTGTTCAATATTGAAACAAAAACCACAAAGTGCGGGAGAAGAAAAATATTAGATGCGAAGCATCTCATGCTCGGGGCTGTGTCCCTCCCTCCTTTGTAATTGTCCGCCGTCCGCACTCTACTGCGCATCCGCGTGTCTTAAGCCCCGTGAGCATTCGGGCTGACGTCAGCGCAGTCCCCTATAAAAATAGTTAGGCGGCGCCCGGCTTCGATCCCACGACTCTCTGGCCGCAATGGGAGGAACGTGGCGCTCTTCTCGCTGCACTATAACCCCGACAGAGCATGTGCTACGAACGCGCCTTATGCCCTCACTCATTCAAACTACGTCAAGAAGCTACTGATACAATGAAGGCACATGAAGCTGAACGTGAACGGAAACGAAGAACTGAAAACGTTAGAGAAGCATGTTGAATTTTCTGCGGGAAAGCTGTGGCGGGAAGCATCACGCGCCTTGCAGCTGAACCAGAGAAGAGGACGAAGAGGGCGTGAAGCGGGGTAGAAGAGTGAGAACGAAATAAACAGAGACGAGAACCAGGAGGTGTTTGATCAGGTAACGTGGGTGTCGGTCTCTTCGCTGTCTCTACATTTCTCTACATTTCTGTCTCTACATGGGGGTTCACCCTACGTTCCCCTTCGTGCTCCGATAAATGAAACCACATAAAGGCAGCTCAATGGAACCTACACGGAACCCCCATGATGCTTCGCATCCTCATCATGATTCCCCACGTGAAAGTGGTGTAATTTTTTTGTTTGAGTTGTGGCTCCTCAGCAACACTTGGTGTAGGGGATCCAGGCGCTAGCGACGTGGAATGTGCCGGACGCAGAGAGAACGGCTGTTCCGGGAATGCGGATGAATGGCTTTATGGCAGCCAGCTTGTTAAAAGCAAACGGCCTCTGGGTCACGCCGCTCGCGTGAGGACACATTGTCTCGGGCCGCAGCCGCGTCGTGGCGTTGTTTTGGTCGGAGTGCATGGTGCAGCGGTTGGAAAACATTGGCAGTACGGCGGCTTGAAGGGCACTCAGGGAGCTTGACAGCAGCTGTTTCTGGGTCTACTTCGTTTTCGTTTATCCGGTTGTACAACCACTCGGTCCGTCGCTCCGCCGGAGACGGGAGAGCTTGGAGCTGTCAACCGTGGTTAGGCAGTGGGAAATTTATTGCGATAGTTCTCCCTTTGTTGGCTCGTACGCCCACGGAGTGAAGGCGTGCGGGGGTGTTCGTGTGGTGACGCAGGATGGGAGATGCGACGCCTACTGCGGCCTCGGTATCATCTGTTCCCTACGCGTTGATTCTGGCCCACGGTCACATAACGGGGCATTGCCAGTCAACGGCGGAGAATATTGGGGACGCACCGGGATTCGTTAAGACGGATGTTTATGGGTTTCAGATGGCTTGAGTGGCTGTCCGGTATTAGACGAGAAGCGTAGCAACAGGCTGCGCTGGCCGCGTTTGTAGAAGCGTGTTCCCGGCCGCTTGCACGTGTCTCCGCGGGTTGTTGAGTGTTTGTTGTGTTTATTTGGTTTGCTTTTGACCTTTTGTTTCTTTTTTTGTGTTCAGACAGACTTACAAGCGTTTCAGGGTTACAGGGTGCGTTGCTAACCACGGTTTAGTCCCGGATTTGATAATCCATCCAATTATGCACCCAGGACATACTGATTGGCCTGTGTATCAGCGGTGGAGCCTCAGTAACCCATTAAAACATGAGACACGAGGTCTCGGGGTCGAATCATCAAGGTTTAATGTGCTATGCACGACCGGCGTCTTACCGGGCTAGCCAGGTTCGGCTAGGGAGCATCTAACCACTTGCATAGTCTTAGGTCAGGGTCCGTCGCTGATCGGAATTCCGCGTGCACAAAGGTTTAGCTGTCACAAAGTTTGGCTCTCACTTTAGTTCTTACTTTGTTAACTCAATCTTCAGTCTGTCAGTATTCTGTATGTGTCTTCCGTGTAAATATACAGTTTTAAACACCATCCATCAACCATCGTCGTCGTGTCATTAGTGCCGCAACCATCAGGCGCCAATGCAGATCATCATCGTCTTCAACAATAACAAAAGAAACATCATTTACTTTAGAGATGCGACGCGAAAACGACGAGAATATGCGACGAGAGATCGACGAACTACGCCCGGCGGCGTGCGCCCGACGCGCGGCCGCGGGAAAAACGTCAGCGTCGTCCGCCGCCGGTCTAGTTGGGTTAGAAAAGTTCGACGAAGCGGCAAACGAAAGGAACCAAACAGCGGTTCTGGTTCCCTACTCCATGGCGCAGAGAGGCCGCTGCGTACAGCTGTTTTAGGAGGGTTTGATAGCTGAACGTTTTGATCCCGCCTACTGAAGCTAAAAAAAACGAATTGCAAATCTTAGATTGTTTGAGAAAAATTAGTTTACAGGTGATATCCGCGTGATTCTCATAGATCAAGCCGCAAGCAAAACAAGGCTACAGCCCAGCTGCCGTGGCTTTTGTCGCCGAGATAGGTGTGTGCGATAGCTTCTAGTCGTTTTTAATAAGAAAGCCGATCCGGCTGCAAAACTTCCATTATTAGCATGGTGGGGGTCGTCTGCAAAATCGGCGAGTCAGGAACAGGCGTTATCACTACGAAGGCCTCTGAAATATAACAAAGTACTAGAAGCAGCCAGGGGTACGTTTTCAGTTTGATGTTGTCTATTTTGCACCAAGTGCCATCTGTCGAGATAGACTAGAGGTAATCTGCCATTTTCAGGTTCTCGGAGACACTAGTTCGAATCCTTCCGGGTGCGTTCGTTTTCTTTAAGGCATAGCTTTCTGCCTCTTCCAGGAAAACGGTGTCCTCGTGGCGTGTGCCAGAAGAAACTCCCAGTTAGTTTTAATAAATAAATGGGGATTGCCAGGGATTCAACTGGGGTCGGAAGAGAAGCGGAGCGAGAGTCCGTCCTCTTAGCGACTAGGTTACGCCGACAGGTGGAGACGGGGAGACCGACGCTGATTTTGATTCAGCGGCTACGGAGGGGGAAGGCGTTCTTTGAAGGCGACCAGGAAGTCGTGTAAATAGGAGAGCCGCTATCGCTCTATAAGGCGGGCCCTTAATGTACCTCAAGCTTTAGCCATGCGATAAAAGCTCCGGCAAACCAAGCGTGCCAATCGCGTTTCAACACGCCGGTCGGAGGTAAACAGGCAACAGTAGAAAACGTACAATAGTACACCAGTACAATCAAACTTTATTAGAAAGGATGGCCGGAAGGCGCAGGGAAAAGGGGAGGGCAGGAAGGACTCTAATAATTTGTGGCTAACAGTGCAACAAATACTAGTTACCTAGCGGGTTACGGCACTGCGTCACGAAACACGGTCTACTCGAACTAGAATTGACGAAATTTTAAAAGCGTTTCAGTTCTTATCCCACTTTTTGGCGTGTAAAATTTGTGTTTTAACGCAACAATTGGCGACGAACTACGCGGTAGTGGTGTGCGCTTCAGCTTTTCTTTTCTCCGTGGCGTAGGTGTTAGACGTGTCCTGTCTCAGGAGTCTATTTTTTTTGCATTTTAACCGACGTTTTTCTACTGTCGGTGCCTGTGACGTGAGATTTGTTGTCGGTGCCGTGCGTTTGAAGGATATATCACTGTGGAATGACGCCATTTGTCTACTTCCGCTGAAAATGTAATTAAGTGATTGCACTCCTTGCCGCCAAATCTTGCGAGGTCGTTTAAACTGGTTCAACTACTTGAATGCTACGTCGTGGTGTGGGTTTTTGCAAAGAAGTAACCGGTGTCATATTCTTGTCCTTGTATTTGTGTGACGCCATTCTAGAAACCTTGTTCCCACCTTTCTGTATCCCAGCAAGCTGCAGCATTTCCACTGCAACATTTTTTGAAGTCTACTAGGCGTTGGCGGAAGATGCGTGGAAAGTCTGAATGTCCAATGGATCAGCTGGCGCATCGTAGGCGTCATGAATTCATCCTCTCCCCCAACCAAGGACGTCGTTGTTCGCAGCCAAACGTTTAGTGTGCCACACAACCAGCCTACTCTGCCGCCGTCACGAACATCCATCTCACAGCCCGAAGACGGCCGTTGTGAAATGCGTGTAGTGCTCTGGAAGCTCGACAAAAAAATCAGGCGTCGTGAAACTATCGTAGTCCCTTGCCGGCGCACGGCTCGAGCCCTCGCTCCTTCCCCCGTGTTTCTAAGTTCGATCCTGGTACCTTTTCCTGCCCGTGCATATTTTATTTCCCCTACGCTTTGTAATTCTCCTCTGTTTACCTACTCATGCCGCGTCACGGAAGGTAGCTACTGCAGCATGCTGTCTCGAGAGCATGGTAGCTACGAGGTGCACAGCAGGGAAATAACGGAGTCTCCGGTACATGTTTGGAGGAGGGGGGAGGCAATTTTACGACGCCTGCGAGGCGATATGGTGGGTGGAGGGGCGGTGGCTCGTCAATATTTTGTCACGGTCGTAGTCGCCCACATTACCACGTTATTTTAGTCATCGCTTTATGCTAGTACTATCGCTCCGGAATGTGTCTTCATGGGGTTACTTAACAATTCGCGCAAGAAAATCGTTTTTTATTCTAAGCTCTACTGGTGTGTGAAGCAGATTTTCAGTGAAATCCAGTGTTTTTTTTTTACCTCAAGAGAGAACCAAGAGAGAACCAAAGCGTGACCCTGAAAAACAAATTGAGTATTTTCAGTACGTTTAGTTTAAGAGCGAGTGTTAACAAGCAGAAAGTTAAGGTTCAATATATACACAGGTGCGTGTGTTAAGGAGGATACTGGGTACTACCGTATTTCGTAATAAGCATGCGTTCAACGCTCCAGTAAATGCTTTTTTGCGTATTACAGGCTCTACAACGAACGTGTGCTTCCCCGCGCGAAGTAGCAGATGCTGCAAAGGGTCATCTCTCCCAAGCTGAACATTCGAAGAATACTGTGGTTTAACTACACATTTTCTTGAAGGTTACTAGGTGCATTCTAGCAACAAAAAAGTTATTGTTTACATCTACCTGAATTTTACCTTTTTGTAACCATCTGAAGGTGCTAAACACAGCAAGAATGGATTCGTGTTTCATTAGCCTTTTTTTCTGTTTACGTTTTTGGTGTATTGCTTTCATCTTACAGTTTTTACCGTAGAAATTTATTTTGTATTTTTGCGAATGTCAATCATGCTTTTGTCGGTGAATAACTGTTTGATGTGCATAATAACGAGGAAGAAAAGAGAGCTGGCGTGTTATGGTTCCTTTTTAATGCAAGTCACGTAGTTTCTCCCCTGAGAATTCGCTTATTCTGCCCAGTGCCGTTATGCAATTGCTAGAAATACATCACACGGGCTCATCTTAGCCATTGAAATAAACCATTTGAAATTCATTTCTGTTGTGCTGTGTGGTGTAGCGTCCTCGAAATTAAATTTTGTCTAAAGCAATAAAATCAAAAGCCATAATAAACTTTGTATGAAATATTTATTATTGACATAAGGTACAAATAAAATTTTTAAGTCTACGAGTAGAAACTTGAAAAACGCCTTCACGAAAAACCATTGTTAATAATGCTGAGACATTTTTTAGAAACTTGAAAAACGCCTTCACTTAAAACCATTGATAATATTGTTGAGAATTTTTTTAATCCATGCAAAATCACTATGGGCAAAGCCTGTACTACAAGTTGCTTTGAGGCCTGGTTTTTTTAAAGACGACAGTCTTTCTTGGGCTACTTAAACCCAGAAATTTTGGTCTGTCTGTATGTCTGTCCGTCTGTCTGTTTGTGACTCGATTCAGCCACCCGGCCAAAGCAAAACAATGCCTGCGCAATAGTCTTATATATACACAGCTAAATCTACCCGTCTATGTCCGGTGTAATGTTCACACTTGTCAACATTGTTGAAGAAGAACAAGACATTGTGCAAATTTGAGACAACAAATCAATACAGAAGTGATATTTGCAGTGTTCTTTTATAAAAAAAATCAAACATGCTTGACTTTGAAAAAAATAATTCATCAACTGCAGAAAAAGAATTCACTCCGCCGTCACCTGCTGTCGCCAGCGCCACTATAGCTTCTGGCGCCATTTTCAGAAATCAACCGGGAACAGTTACGCAAGGTTCCACTACATAGGTTCGACGTTCTGCTTGCAACGCACGCGCAGTAGGGAAACGCGGTTCTGTAAACGTTGAAGTAGGGCGCCTCGATTAACGCGCGTCTTCGCCATACGGCAGCGTTCGCATCGAGAAACCCGGTTTGGAGCAGTGGAACGCGGGAAATTTAAAATGATTTAAGCAAACATTTGGCGTCTTTACCTTGGGAGGAGCGCGACGCAAGAGGAACAACATGAGAGGTGAGCGGGAAAGCGAAGGGAGGCATTTACTTCACAAAAGCTGATAAAGACTATCGTCTTTTGACGGCATTTGCAACGAAATGAGGAGATACGCGGCCAATTTTTGTACATGCCATTGCACAAATAATATTTAATGCGCGCATTAAATAAATAAATAATTGCAATAAATGTTTTCTGTATACTGTCATGTATAAAGAAAAAAGCAGACCGCAAAGTAAGTCAGGAATAGAGATTGGCCATAATGTGTAGACAGAAAGCCAGAAATGTGCTCAAACATTGCATGGCCTCGAGGAATAAGTATTCTTACGGCGACATGTATTCTTACGGCAACATTATTACGGCAAGACTAGCCAAGCATTGTGAGATATTGGCCTTCCATAGCATGGGCAATGGTGGCTTGTCCCCTTTCCCAATCACCAGCCGATAATGGCGGCCGAAGTATTGCCAAGGACGATGATCGGCAACTACATCTCGGGTTGTACATAACGGATTTAAACCTTAAAGCGACACTTAAGGCGATGAGCAATTTGGGCTCAGACGAAAGTGTAACTTCCCCGAATCCCACTCAGCGTTTATTTGGGGGCGAAAGATGCCTGAAATGTTCAGACATTAGCGATTAAAAAACACACCTAATTCCGCACGCCATTTCATAACGTTTCGCGTGACGTCAACGGTTGCCCCGAGTGAGGAAGGCGGTGCTGTGGCCTGGCAGGAAAACTAAACCCTTGCGAGAACTATGATGCACTGGTCGACCACTCATCACATACGCCGAAACAACTTGTTGGCCCCGCACTTGCCCTACCTGCGATTGTCTCTGCGTCAATCTTGGTGCCGCGCGGCACAAGACATGGTGGTTAAACAATGTGATTGGTAGGTGGGACCTTTAACTTTACCGATAAAACATTCAAGGCACAGCGCAACCGCAGCGAGAACAACGACAGGGGTGCTCTTTTGATTTGCATTATCGTTATGAATAGTCCGATTTTTCTCACTTCGATACACTCGGCTATACAACGTGGCGCAATCTTATAGTTTTGGTTGTAACTGAGTGTACCGCTAAATTTATTTCCCTTTGTTACATGGTACCGCGCATTCCACTATATGATGAACGTTTTGCAAAACGAGCTGCCTTTTAGCACATTGGCCACAAGTGTTTCTAGAGCTTCTATGAGCTACATAACAAGATACAAATATACTTTGGATGAGGTAAGCAGCGTAGTGGAAGCATAGCTGCACACAACACCCTGCTGTGCTGGTGAGCACGAGGTCGGGGGTTCGATTCCAGGCCGCGACGGCCGCTTTTCTGATGGAGGCGAAAAGAAAAAAACGCCCGTGCATACGAGATTTCAGCGCACCTTAAAGATCCCCAAGTGCTCAAAATAAATCCGGAGCCCTCCTCTACTGCGCACGTCATCGCCTGCGTTGCGTCGGCGCGTTAAACCCTACAAGCAATCAATCGAACAACACAACGCCCTGAACAAACAGGCCCTCTTTGACGCACACAATTTATTCAACTTCAAGACAATCAAGCAATGCTTTCAAAAACATGTCGTCATGGCATGCGCTTTCAGACCGATGCTTGAAATCAACCCGCGATCGATGGCCTCGTGTTTGTCGGAACGGTAGCACTATCTTCTTGGATTTATCGGGGCGAACAAGTCAATTCAGTGCGCAACAAGCAGAGAAGGTTATTTTAAAAAATTCCCCCGCATTTCCCCGAGGGGGAGAATGTGAAAGTGCGAATGCACGGTTGTCGGCCCGCTTGCGGCGCTTGCGCTCGGCCCCCGCAGCCCACCGCCTCGCCGCCTTCTCTTCCATCTCTTCCATCGGGTTTGTAGTATCACGTGTACACCACGCAGTTATCAAGCCGCTATAACGCCGCTGAGTCGCCAACGCACGCCGCTGACGACGTAGTTTGAATGCGTTAAAGATATAAGGCGCGTTACTAACACTGATATCAGCGTCGCGTGCGTGGCCGGTAGAGCGTCGCGCTGCGGCCGCAAAGTCCTCGGATCGAAACTTGGCGCCGGATGCTGTTTTTTTTTATATAGAGAGGAGGACTGCGGACGCCGCCGCCGCCGCCGGCGGTGGAAGGTTTGGGGTCGCTTATAAAGTGCATTCGCACTTAAAAAACTCGAGCACACACTTCATACGTGGTGTGGGATTGAATCGGCACTAGTGGTAATTCCAACATAGTAAGCACAGTTCCACCTGCAAGAGCACGCCTTCGAATTTCATCGCGGAGCGAACGTGACTAAAAAACTCACACAGCTTCGGCGGAAAGCCTGGCTGCGAAACTTAGTTCGGGCAGACAGCGCAACATTATGGACCAAACCTCTTGTTCTATCAGGTGCAAATTACTGTACACAGAAGAGCGAACCCATGGAAGGCCGTCCCGCTACTTGCCGCATTGATGTAGACTAGGAGGAGATAGCCGACATGTGACTTGGACGAACCTGCTATAATCACCGCAACCGCCACGGGCGCCGCGGATTGGCATCTTGCGAATGTTACCTGTACATCTATATTTGGTTATTCCTTATGAAACTGAATGTGATAAAATTGTGTTTCTTTGAAAGCCTCTTTGCGCAGTTCTCGTTCTGTTGTTCGTTACGTGACTCTCGGCACATCCCTTCAGTCACCCTTGACGTCATCTTGGCTGACCGGCTGACAGTTTCATTTTATTATCATTAGGTGATTACCTAAGAGGCACATACACGGAGAAGACTAATTTCTTTATGCGGATGCCATTCTATCTATTTCACCTACTTCGGTTTTGTCATCACTGTCTCTTTAAGCACGCGAGAGGACGAAAGCCACACGAAGCGTGACAACGCAGGTGCAAAATTACCCGAAGACATGATGTCTGTGCTCTGTATTGTATAAGATGCCACAATGGTATTTCTATGTGACCGCTTCGCAACAACGCAGGTTGCGCTTAAGTTTTTTGTTTTGGGTGGCGCGGATTGTTTGATAAGGACAAGGAAAGCTCCGCCAACCACTACTTTATAGTTATATACCGGATAGCCTGCTGGATCAAGAAAACACATCCATGGAACTCATGAGGAAAAGAGCAGCGGCATTGTTATAGGGCGCCGAAGTACGGTAGCTTTTCTCGCAATTTTTGAGATATTGCGCAGGTTTCCACTAGGCAAACAATACGTATGCTGCTCTCTCCTCAGCCGCAACTACAACTTAATATTATCTGGGACAGTGCGGGTATGCATCGAAGTTGTTATTTTACCTAAGACAAAGAACTTGTCCTTGCCTTCCTTACTTTTTCGCTTGTATCGGCAAGCAAGCGTAAATAGACTCGCTGGTGTAGAAGGGTTTGAGAAAGCACAACTACGAACGCACTCTTCAAACGGCACGCCAAGCCAAAACAGCAAAACTGAGCAATAGATTACAATGATGTAAAAACAATGGACAATATTTGGCACAAACAACAAACTTGCTAAGACACATAACCAAGCCCAAAAATAAAAATAAACATTTTCATTATACTGCGCTTTTCACACTTGCTGAAACGTGTTAGACGACACAACAATATGCATTACCAACAACTTAGGTACAGCCTATCGTTATGATCAGTGAAAGAATTTCCAAAATTCTACAAATGGTAGCAAAAGTTCTTAATTTAGGTCGCCCTGGTGATGCTGGGTTGATTTGGGCGGGAGTGGTGTGTGGTCAACCTGTATCCACATGCAGTTCAGGTTTATCGGTGCATGTATACGGATATACATGCCAATACCGCCACACTTCTGTAGCTTGTTGGTTCAGGACTACCTGATGGCGGCCTCGAAGAGTATACGGGAGAGTTTTACATAGCCACCTACATTAAAACTATGAAAAGAGGCACGGGTTTTTGTAACGAGCCTACACCTAACTGGAGCAGATACACATTGAATTGACGTTATGAAACATTTTTAGGCAAAATTACGCAAAATTTTTAACTTTTTAATAAGAGAAAAGCAATCGTACTGCGTGCATTTTCGTTCTTAAGGATATATGATTTATTATTGCTGCTCGCCGGTGTTTAGGAATAGGCAGCCTAATTCTTTCTCAATGGCTTTAGGAGCAACAACCAATTGTCGCTATTATATTCTTTTTAATTACGCAGAAACTCAATACCTCGTCTAGTCCCACACATGAGTTGGCCCGCCAGTTAATCTTCAACAAAAAAAGTGTCTGTTGGAGACGCCTTTCTAGGTTCTCACCAACGCAACATACGTCCGACATTGTCACATTTTTTAAGTTCAAAACAATACGAAGGCAGGTCGGAGAATTGAAAGGATTCCAGGAGTTTACTAAGGAATCGCGCTGTTAAAAACCACATCAATATATTTCGCTAGAGTTAGTATAACCGGCACCTTGTACCGCATTTGAAGGTAAGCATAGGTACCGGCTTTCGCTCACGCGGTCATTGGGGTGGCAACAATATGTCGCACTCTGCCAATTATGTGCTTTTAACGACGATAGTCTTTCTTGGGCTACTTAAAACCAGAAAGTTTGGCCTGTCTGTATGTCTGTCTTTCTGCGACTCGATTTAGCCACGCGGCCAAAGTGAAACATAAATTACGCAATAGTCTAATACAACCACAGCCAAATCTGAACGACTAAGTCTAGTGTCACTGTTCATATTTGCCAACATTGTAGAACAATAAGATGACATTACACAAGCATAAGGGAGAAAATCAATAATTGGTATTTGCAGTGTTCCTTGAAAAAACTCATGGATGCTTGTTTTTTACGATTGCGAATGACATACTACATGAATTGCAGAAAATGGTCGCCCGGTAATAAATCATACGGCAGCAGAAACGAAAGGTTCCACTAGATAGGTTTCACGTTCCGTTTGGAACGCTCGTGGAGTAGGGAAACGTGGTTCTATAAACGTTGTAGTAGGGTGCCTCGATTCACAGCAGTCTCCACCGTACGGCAGCACTGCCATCGAGGCACCCAACATGGAGCATTGGAACGCGGCAATCCTCTACCATGTTATCTTGGAGAACAGCATGAGAGGTGAGCGGAAAAGAAAACGGAGGAATTTACAAGGCAGGGGTGCCAGTCGACTATCGTCTTTCCCGACATTTGCAACAAAGGGAGCCCATACCCGGTGTTACGAACCAGCCCGCCACTGGGCTTCGTTCAATACTCCTCTGTGTGCGGTGAAGCCTTCACTACATGCGCCTTTCAAGCATCCCCCCCCCCCCCTGTCGGTGACTCACGCTTGCAGCCGATGGTTTCAACGCGTCGCTACACGCCTGGATCAGGCGCCTCGCTATCGGCGCGATCAAAGTTGGATGGCGGCCGACGCAACACGCGGAAACGTGTCCCAAGGACGCAGAAGCTGTTTCGGAGACCTCCTCTCTCCCCTCTCTAGGACACAGCGTGCGCCGCTAGTACGGACTGCTCACTAACTCTGGAAAGAGTGTTGTGTGTATGTGCCGTTCGTGACGTGTGCACACTCCAGAGGGAAGGCTTGTTTCGACCGTTGGTGCTTTGGGTATACATAGGACCCCCAAAGCGCTGTACTGCATTCCTGTTTGAGCAGTTAATCACTGCTGTCACTCTGCTCGAGCCATGTACTGTAACCTCGCCCTTCGGGCCATGAGGTAAACAAGTTATGTTTTGCCTACGGCTTCTGGTCTTCTTCACGGCTGCAACATTCCCTGGCCGCTTGCTTGAAACCACGCTACCAAAGTTATGTCGGAGGCGACGGAGCTCGGCTCCGGTCGGCCTTCCAGTACGCAGCAACGGGTCATCAGCAGTGGGATGACAACATCCCAACACCTGATTGGCAGCGGTCGGATCGGAACTTCGTAACACCTGGAGCCAGCGGTGCGAAATCCAACACCACGGACGTCAAGGCGGCTTCGGACTTCGCAGAATTCACTGGGGTCAATGGTGAGTGCGGGACGTTTCTTCACTGAGTTTTACCAGGCTTCTGAGGATAGCTGGTAGGGCGTGTGTTTTCGTGGCGTGGGTTATTCGCGCAAAACATTTTTGGAGCAATGGGAAAGCAGTACTCTAGACCGGATATAGATTTGAAGGTGTTGAAAAAACCGCAGTTGTGGGAGCTTGCGAAAAAGTAGCGATTGGATGTTCAGACGCGCTGAGAAAGCCAGAGCTCATGCAGGCTATACTCGCTGTTGCGTCTGACGATGATGAGCTGTCTGAGTGCATTGAGATGATCAATGACAGGGAGACCACGAAAAGTCAGGCTGCAGAGGCTGGGAGCCAGCGTGAGGAACGCGAGGAAAGAAACCGAGAACAGGAGCTCGAGAAGCAGAAACAGGAACAACAGGAGGAAAAGAGACGAGAGCATGAGCTCCTACTCGATCGAGAAAAGCGACAGCATGAGCTGAGAATGAAGCGTCTAGACATCCAGGCATCTCGATGTAGGCGTGAGAGCGACAGCAGCAGGCCAAGCGTGCAGTCTACGGCGACTGAGCGACCTACGTTACGAATGAGTGACCTAATGCGACCCTACAAGGTGGGAGAAGACATCGGTCTTTTTTTGGTCAACTTCGAGCGTACGTGCGAGAGGGCCCAGTTTAGGCGGGACTCATGGCGACAAAAGCTAGTTACGCTTGCCAGGTCAGGCATGCGACGTGATGGCTCGCTTGCCCAAAGAGGTGGCGGACAACTACGAGAAAGTCAAGTCAAGCCATCATAGCGGGCTCATCTCTCGCTGTGAAGTATACAGTTACGTTAGCCTACAGCTTCCTGACTTTTTGCGGCTGCAGCAGCGGCTGGCCGCTCCTTCAAACCACGCTACCACACGTATGTCGGAGGCGATGGAGCTCGGCTCGGGTCGGCCTAACCGTACCCAACAACTGCTTGGTAGCGGTCAGATGGCGACTTCGTAACACCTGGAGTCAGCGGTGCGAGATCCAACAGCACGGACGTCAAGGCGGCTTCTGACTTCGCCGAGTTCATGGTGGTCAAGGGTGAGTGCGGGACCTTTCTTCACTGAGTTTTACCAGGGATCTGAAGATAGCTGGTTGGGCCTGTGTTTTTGTCGCGTGGGTTATTCGCGCAAGACAATTTTGAAGCAGTGGGATAGCAGAACTCTAGACCGGAAACGAATTTGAATGCGTTAAAAAAACCGCAGTCGTTGGAGCTTGCAAAAGAGTTGTGCTTGGATGTTTCGGACGTGCTGAGAAGGCCAGAGCTGATACAGTCCATACTCGCTGTTGGGACTGGCGATGACGAGCTGTCGGAATGCATTGAGCGGATCAATCACAGGCAGACCAGGAAACGTCAGGCTGCAGAGGAAGAGGCTGAGTGCCAGGGTGGGGAACGCGAGAGGCAGAAACAGGAACGCGAGGCGAAAAAGCGAGAACAGGAGCTCGAGAGGCAGAAACAGGAACAACAGGAGGAAAAGAGCGAGAGCATAAGAAACTCCTACTCGAGCAGGAGGAAAGAAAGCGACAGCATGAGCTGGAGATTAAGTGACTGAAGATCGAGGCATCTCGATCTAGGCGTGAGAGTGACAGCAGCACACGAAGCGTGCAGTCTACTGCGACTGAGCGAGCCGCGTTACGAATGAGTGACCTAATGCAATCCTACAATGTAGGAGCAGACATAAGTCTTTTTTGGTCAACTTCGAGCGTACGTGCGAGGGCCCGGTTTAGCCGAGACTCATGACCGCAAAAGCTGCTTACGCTTTTGCCAGGTGAGGTATCCGACGTGGTGGCCCGCTTGGCAAAGGAGGAGGCGGAGGACAACAAAAGCTCAAGTCGAACCTCCTGCATAAGTACAGGCTGTCAGTAGAGGTGTTTCACCAGGAGTTCCGTGAAGCTAAGAAGGCTAAGGGAGACTCTTACTCGTAATTGGTTTATAAACTGAGGGAAGAGTGGCTCAAAGAGGCAAACGCTTTTGGAGAGCACGACAAGGTAATTGAGTGCTTCGGTCTCGAGCAGTTTTACCGCCGTCTACCGGAAAACCTGAGCCTCTGGGTGCAAGATAGGCCAGGGGTAAACACTGTTGATCCTGCAGCTCAGCTAGCCGACAAGTTCGTCGCACCACGAGGTGCACAGGGGCCGAAACACGGACAAAAAGAGTTCAGGGAGAGGCCTGATATGTCAGGGCCGAAAGGCAGAGCTCCCCAGGAAGACGGTGGAGCTACCAAAGTCGTTTTCGCGGATAGTGAAACTGGCCGCAGAAAAGAAAAGAGCGCAGAAGGGGAGGAGCAGCGCATAAAGAAATCTTTTGAAGCGCACAGACAGGCTGCGTGTTACAACTGCGGCGACGCGGGGCATTTCGCGGCGAGTTGCAAAAAGGGCAAGCTTGTGTTTCACGTGCTAGATCCAAGTAAGGACTGCTGGCAGTTGCTGGAGCCGTAAGGGCGTGAGCTCGTGGTCAACGGTAAACCGTGCTGAGTTCTTCAAGACTCCGCGGCGACTGTTGACATGACCCATTCTTCGTACGTTGAACCGGCTCAGCTGACGGGACAGTGTGTTTGGGTGAAGCAGGCCGTAGCAGCACGAAACGTGCGCCTGCCGATTGCTAAAGTCGGCAACGGAGGTCCATTTGGTGAACTTGTCACGCAGGCGGCAGAATCACAAGTTCTTCCAGAATACAGGTACCTATTCTCGAACAGTTAGGATCAGCTGTTAAGCTACAAGGGGTACAATTTCGAGAAACTGCTGAGGAAAGAATCAGCTGAGCTCGCTGCGAAGCGCTCAAGTAACGATGGTGTCGCCACCTCTGAGAAGAATGGCGAGACTCAGACAGATAGCGAGGATGGGGCATTTCCGGAGGTTCGCGACAGAGGGCAGCTTAAGTACACTGTGTGTAAGGCCCCTACTGTGAGCGGAGATGTTTCAGCGTAGTCGTGTTCGGAGTGCTCAGGTTCACGGGAGGCCTTGAAAGCGGCTATCAACCCCAACGCGCGCACTTCGCAGGCTAACGACGTTCCGCGGAATAGACTAAACGTGAAGTTAGCGAACAGAGGCAACATGAGCCCGTTAAAACGCCAGGTGTTTCTCCGGACGTGAGTTCAGAACCGAGCTACGCTGGGGCAGAGCCGGTAGTCGAGACACTGAGCGGTTTTCCCGGTGCAGCTAAGCTTAACGACGACGCCGCAATGGGGTGAGTCGCTAGCGTTCCACCTTAAACTCAGATACTCGATATCAGGCAACGGCCAGCCGAGCACGTAGCGATTCCAGTGTCACCCGCCGCGGTGGCTCAGTGGCTAAGGCGTTGTGCTGCTGAGGACGAGGGCGTGGGCTCGATTCCCGGCCGCACCGGCCGCTTTTCTGATGGAGGTGAAAAGCAAAAACGCCCGTGTGTACAATATTTCGGCGCAGATTAAAGATCCCCAGGTGGTCAAAATTAATCCGGAGCCCTCCACTACAGCGCGCCTCATCACCTGCGCTGCGTCTGTGCGTTAAACCCTACAATCAATCAATCAATTCCGGTGTCGCCCGTGGTTAAGCGGTCTTCTGAGACCAGGCCGGCCGTACCTAGTTTATCATTGACAGCCGGAAACGAGAGGAAAAACACCCTTTGGTGTTCGCCTACTGACAGTGTCTCAAATAGTGTGGCAAAAGCTCCAATGCGGGCCTGCCGAGGGGCAGCTCCGCATGCACGCTTTGCGCCGGGTCTCATCGGACCTCGGAGCGACCGAGAATGAAAGTGCATGCCTTGCTCGAGGGGAGGAAAGGAAAGCAGTTTTCTCCGCGCACTCGAAATACGTCTCGAAAGAAAGCCGATATCCTCTCGACCGGTCGCAGTAGCTTTAAGAGAGCGGGCGCACCTAACCTGCGATTCAAAAAGGGGAACGCTCAGGGCAATGACGAAACCTCAAATCGCAGTTCTCAGAGCGAGAAGTGGCCTGAAGACGCCCGAATTTCTCAAATTTATTGTTTTTTTTCTGGATAAGCTTTTGCCCTTTACGATTACATTTCTTTTAATGTGGGACATTTCCAATCACGCGAAGTGTCGCCTTTCAAGTGTGTGTACATGGATAAAGTACTGCTGGTCTATCTGGTCTAAAATATAGGTAGTGTAGTTAGTTATTAGCGTATTTTAGCGCAACTAAAAGCATGGTAGAGCTTCAGTGTGGATTGGTCTTCGCACTTGCCGGCGATGCGGTTGTGTCTTCCTGTGTTGTTCTGTTGCTTGCCGGACCAAGCGATAGACATTCTTGGGGAGTCCAGTGACCGGCCAGGAGAAGCTCCAGCACGTTTTCTTACAGCCCAGGCCTGGAGTCAAGCGTCTGTCGAGCACCTCACTTCAAAAGCATCGCTTCGGACAGCGGTTGAAGACGTTTATTCATCGGGATCTCGGACCCTAGGCACAGAAGCCATTAGGAATCAGCCCGCTACTGCACTTCGTTCAATAGTCCTCGTCTCTGCGGCGAAGCCTCAACTACCTGCGCCTTTCAAGCACCCCCTCCCCTATTGTGTGTGTCTGTGCCGTTCGTGACGTGTGCAAAATCCAGAGGGAACGCTTCTTTCAACCGTTGGTGCTTCGGGTATAAGTAAGACGCCACAAGCGCTGCAGTTAATTACTTTTTGAGCAGTGAATCAATGCTGTCACTCTGCTGGAGTCCTGTACTGTAACCTCGCCCATCGGGACATAGTTCTTTGGCTTCGGCTCATCTCTCGCTATGAATTAAACATGTTACGTTTTGCCTACGGCTTGTGGATATCTTCACGGCTGCAACATTCGCTGGCCGCTCGGTTCAAACCACGCTACCAAACGTATGTCGGAGGCGACGAAGCTCAGCTGGGGTCGGCCTTCATGTACGCAGCAACTGGTTGTCAGCATAGGAATGACAACAACCCAACACCGGCTATTTTTTCAGTCTGTTAAGCGACGTTCGCCGTGAGGTTCTCCTATCATCACGCAGGTGCCGCGACACCTTCAAAGCCCGTTTTCCGATATTCATCTGCATCAGGTGCATTGACACAATTATCCCAACACTGAAGGGGAATAGGCAACTTGTGAACTGTCAGGCAAAAACGAATAAACTGCGTCTTCGTAGAACACAACGGACTTTTCCACAGCCATTACACCCTAAATGTGAGCGCACAAACGGTTAGTCACCCACCCGGTTGGTCCTTTCTTGTGCTCTCCAAGGACTCACTGCTAGAATGGCGTCGCAAAAAGAAAAATGGCAGCATCTCCACTCCGTGGATAATGGCGAGGGTGCGGAGTACAGGGACCCGAAATGAGATCCAAATTGAGCCCCGGGTTACATCCGATTTGCGCCCCGACCGTCATTCGATTTGATCCGTGAGTTGCACCTTGATTATTTCCTAAATTAAACTGCCACTTACGGCTCAAATTGAATTTTGCTTGATTTTTGCTTCGTGGTCGTGTACGCATGGATAGACCCGGACGAATATTTCGAAGTTCTAAGGCACCCCGCAACGTTACAGACGAGGGGGTAAGCCGTTTGACTGCCGGGTACTAATTCACGGTCGGAGCCCAGTGGTTAACACGACTCACACTAACTCTGTCTGGTCTGCCAGACACGGGCTTGAATCATGCCGGAGCCTGTGGGATTTTTTGCGATTGTAAATATTGTGCGCGTCGACGCGGATGAATATTGTGGGGTCCTAAGGTACTACGCACCTAAAAAAAACAGCCCCAGCCTGGATAGAACCACCGACTACTATAACAGTACCGAAGCAATCCACAAAGTTGGAACTAGGCCGCGCAATTGGGCAGCAGTTTGGTTAGAATATGTGTATTGAAGTGGAAAGCGTGGAGTAATTTACACTACGTGACGAAACATTGCAACTGGTGTCTGAATTTGTATCCGTGGAAGCGACCGTGAATGCGATTCCGGCTTTCCTTACGCTAGGGACAATTGTTCATTTCGATTCTAAGAAGTGCCTCACAACCATAGTTTTTTTCTCGTAAAAACCCTCATCTCCTCACCAGGTGGAGACGGCTGGCTGGGTGAACAGATGACTCGTTTTTTTTCTGCACAAAGTAGGCTAAACGCAGTATATTCTTGATGTTCGCTGAATATGTTAAGCGCTCTAAGTTGCGCACTTGAAATCGGTCGTCTGCGTAAGTGTCAGGTTAGGAAAACAGACCGTATTTTTCTGCGTAGGCGAAAAAAAATTCCGTGTTGCTTAGCCTGAACTCTTCCATTTAGCGTTTCTAGACGATCAGTACCGGGAGCTGCATCTGGGTCTTAGTGTAGCGGCAGCATTATTATAGCTTTGGGGAACGAGGCATTGATGTACAGAGTGTAAAAGCTAACTTAAGACGCTTAGCTGTAGCGAGAGCAGTTATTTTTGTAGTTGTGATCAACAGCAAATATTGCGTTTTTCTAGTCTGCTAAACATATGCATGTTCATGACGCTTAAGGGTCAATGTTTGCTAAGGTCACTAATGTTTGTATTATTGTTGACAGGCTTGAAATCTTTAATTTGCCGTTATTACGTCCCGGGAATCCTATGCAGCACGGCGTATTAACAATATCGCCCCAAAAAGTGTTTGTTCATCGCGCTACGCCTTTCCTTGCCAGAACCCGCTGCCTGATTAACCCTGTGTACTTTTTTTATAATTAAGCTCGATATATTTGCCGTGGCACTACGTAACAGACCCACTGGATGTGGTGACATGTGCTTTGGAAATTTAAAACTGTCCACCGACATATGCCGGAAATGGCATAGCGGACGGAATTACAGAGGTTAACAACGCATCAAAAAGGTTACACGTTGCGTTCGGGCTTACCGTTACTTCTTCCCGTTCCATTTGTGCACACGGTGCGGACTCTGCCTTATTCATTCCACTTGGTGATGAATGGATGCCCGCAAAGACTATGGGCCTTGTTGTGTCCCTATTTTGCTCCCTTTGGTCCAAGAGTGTGGCTGGGGCAGCGGTCGGCCGATGTTACGTAAGAGTACGGGCGTCCATAAGGAGCAATCACAGATCAGCCGCCCCCAATCCACCCTTTCATGTCGAGGAGCTGGCGTAGGAACCCACCGCTCCCACATGGGACATAAAGGAGGAGGGCGCACAAACAGCTCCTCATTACCCAGAAGACTGTCTTTGCACTCGGC
This sequence comes from Haemaphysalis longicornis, assembly GCF_048455015.1. Classification (NCBI taxonomy): domain Eukaryota; kingdom Metazoa; phylum Arthropoda; class Arachnida; order Ixodida; family Ixodidae; genus Haemaphysalis; species Haemaphysalis longicornis. The sequence continues at coordinate 5,678,294 of NW_027526245.1, forward strand.
CACGAGAATACAGGAGGAACTTTGCATAGCTCTCTTTATTATGACAATATAACCGCTGCCATAGTAATTACAGTTTTCATTCTTCATCAATACAAACATTATTGCACAAATTTGAGGCTCTGCTATCGGTTGTGGGGCTGCCGGAAAAAGATTGCATAAAAGTTCTACCTATCCCGAATTACTGGCGGAAAATTTGTTCGCACTACTGAAGCATACTACTGACACCGCAAATATGAAGTGGATAGCCTTGAAGTGGAGACGGCGCACCTCTGTAGCCGTTTCCGTAGGAACGCGCGTCAGAAGCAAGCGCAGTCGCCAGCATTCGTCCTTGGGTGATGCCATGAGAATTTGGGCACTCCGTATGCTCTGTCTGCTCGGTTGCTACTGTGTTGACGGCGACCCGACAGTGCCTGCGCACGGGGACATGGCGAGGAGGATATCCCCCACCCCGACGAATACGCTGGCATGGCGAGGGCCGGCCCAATGAACTAATCCACCCTACCGCAACGAATGTGCACGTGCCCAGTCGTGTCCCTGTCCACACGGCATGAACAGAACAGGTTGAGCATGCGGAGTGCTAAAACTCTCGATTGTTGCAACGGCCGTAGCGCCTGCGCGCAGGGCACCGTATCGAAGTCCAAGTTGTACGGTTTTGCCGACCGCTAAAGACGACTTTTTATATTTATGCTGGTTACTCAGGAGGGGTTCGTGCTAAGAATGGGTGAGCTTGCTACTACGCAGAGGTTCCTGCTGACCGCTCACCTGCATTTGTGTGCGTGCACTACAAAGTCTTCGTCACCTGTAGGCACGTCTCTAGAAATTCCTAAATAAATGAATACTTTACAGCGTAGCTGAAATTGTGTTTTATCCGCAGTTCCCATTTCACTGAACCCGCTCTACTCAGTACCGCCGTGTATCCCCCGCCCGCTACCGCCGACAGTTCCGTCACACGCTTTGCACTTCTCACCTCCACTCGGGCCTGTTTCACAAGATGATCTATCTGGTGATAACGGTGTTACCATCGTTACCAGCTGTTGCAGTTTGAAATCGCAAACGGAAGGATGCGTGTCTTCTGACTGGAAGACGAAGAGCACGACTGATGATGATGATGGTGTATGAGTTTTATTGGCGCAAGCCCAACTAAGGGCAAAGAGCGCCAAACAAGTAATTTCATGAGAGTAACATGAAAGTAAAAGTAACATATTTCAGTAAAAGTACACAAAGTAAGACACAACCTAGTGAAGATGACTGGTGTAAAGGGCCAGCTTGTCAAGACAAATGATAAATAAATTAGATGTAAAAATTTTACGTCGGTAAGAAACTCAAAAAGCGCGTTTGATTGCAAGCGTGGGCTCTTCTCCTAAGTATGACGGGGGTTTTGGAATATGTTGTGTGTATAGTTGTGGGAAGTGTTTGCGCCGTGTTGTGTCAAGTGTTTTGCATTGAATCAGTATGTGGATTACGAATAGGCCGTCTGCATACCCGGTGCACATGGCTCTTGGGGATCCAGTGAGCAGGTAGGAGTGTGTTGTATGTTTGTGGCCTATCGGTAAGCCTGCCAAGGCAACTTCTGTGTGCCTATTGTGTGATTCTGTTGTGTATCAAACCAAGTTTTGTTTTACAGTGTGCTGTTTGTTTTCTGTCTGTTCACTGAAATGTTTTTGCTATTTTTTACGTAGTTGTTTTATATGTGGTCTGAAGTCGGTGTAGTGTACTGGTGTTATGTGCACCATGTTTGTTAGTGCAGCAGCTGGTGTTTCGTCTGCTGTCTCATTTCCAGCGATCCTTGAGTGGCCTGTGACCAAACAAACAGCTACCTCAAGGTTTGCTCTATATGCCGATATAATTGTCCCAAGAACTAAAATATAATATAGTATTTGGACTTTTTTGGAGTGATAATGCGCGTGCAACTTTTAGTGACATCAGTGTAAATTGTAATATGACATTTCACAATGTGATTCACAGCAAGAAAGATTCCATAAGCCTCTGCTGCGAAGATGCTACAAGTTACATTCATGGATTCAGAAACTTTAAAATTGGGTCCGTGCGCAGCACATGACACGGTGGAGGCAGTTTTGGAGGCGTCGCTGTAAAATTGTGTGCACTGGTGACAGAAAGTGCTGCAGGATCGCATTTCTTGGTACGCTATTTTTATCAAGTTGATGAAAGACAAGTAACACGACACAGTGCGAAGGTGCCATAGTGCTATAAAATCAGTGCAAGATGATTAAGTAGATATTTAAAAAGGAGACATGAAGTAAAGCCGCCTCCTCTCTCACTCTCTGTGAGAAGGGAACTGAACAGATGGGCGATTTAAAAAGAGCTATGAGGTGGATGTATGCACAAAAACTGTTTTAAAAGGATGCTGTCGACTGATATTTTACAAGCATATAAAAGGACAACGTAAGTTTGCTGGTACACCAGGCACCATTTGTCACATTCCACGTACAGGCGTCAGAGAGGGCTTGTCCGGAAATCACCACACGAAAGGCGAAGCCTCAAATGCAGCACTGGGTCGAGCATTTTTAGCCCTACTTTTGAGGCCGGCCCGCAGAAAACACTTCCATAATCGAAACGAGACCCTACCAGAGAGGTATAAAGGCGCAGCAGAATTTGTTTATCTGAAGAGTATGATTGGTGAGATAGGACTTTCGGACTATTCATTGCTTTTAGATATTTTCGTTCGAGTTTTTTGATGTGAGAGATGAACGTAAGTTTTTCGTTCATTACCACAACCAAAAATTGCCTTCCGTTTTAACACGAATTGGGTCCCAATTGAGATTTATTTCAGGATCTGGCCTTAGTCCGCGTCTCCTTGAGAATGCGACACAGGTACCTTTTGCGGGATTAAGTTTGAAACGATTTTCGTCTGCCAAGCGAGAAAGTTTCCTTACCCCAAACATACCCACTTGGGAGGATTGGCCAAGATATGCAAAAAAAAATCACGAAAGATTACCGTTATCGTTGCACCACTTGATCGGAACGATAAAGGCAGGTAGTAGTGCATGCCCCTCCCAGGTAATGTACAATGATTATCACTTCCACAAACAATAAAGGATGCACACACTTATAGCAACAATGATGGAGTAAAGGTCGTTGCGGGAGCAAAGAAGAAGCAAACAGCCTGCAATCGTGAACTTGAACAGTCGTGATGGTCGTGCCGGTTGCGCCCACACTCCCTACATTGAAGTCCAAGCAAAGCCCAACTTAAAGTTCAAGCCTAGAAATGGTCTTTTTATCTTACGATTCTGGAAGCATAATTATGATGTAAAAGAACTTCCTACATCACAAATATCAAGTCAGAAAGAAATTTGTTTATTGGGACGGACACAGTGACCAACTGGGTACGGGAAAACACTGGGCACGGGCTGCCCGTATGTAACTGGAACAAGAAACTTACCTTGATCAGCTTAATTTATGGTTTTAGTAAAGACAGTAACGTAAGGTTTGTATTGCTATCATTTGTATTAACCACCAATTTGCACAATTTCGCTTACCTATCAGAAGCCCACTGAGCAGCCCGGCTCGATGCGAGTTGACACGAAAAAACAAGAATTTTGTTTTAATACACGAAAGTACGTGCTGCTTCCCTTTTTTAATTTTTTAATGTGCGGAAACTTGTCTGTTAAAAGACACTGTTCAATATCAAAAAAAACCACAAGTGTGGGAGAAAAAAATATTGTTTAAATTGTTGCTCCTGACCAACATTGGGGATCAAAGGGTTTAGGCCTAAATATATGGAGCGAATATGCGACGAGAAAACGATGAACTACGACACGTGGCGGCGGGAAAAACGTCGTCCGCCGCAGATCTAGCTGGGTTAGAACAGCGGCAAACCAAAGAAACCAAACAGCGGTTTGGATTTCTGACTCCATGGCGCATACAGACAGCAGCGGACAGCTGCTTTAGAAGGCTTTGATAGTTGAACGCCTGGATCGCGCCTACTCGAGCTAAAAAACGCATTGCAAATCTGAGAATGTTTGAGGAAAATTAGTTTACAACTAGTCAAGCCCGCGTGATTCTCATAGCTCAAGCCGCAAGCAAAACACAGCTCCGGCCCAACTGCCGTGGCTTTTGTCGCCGTGATAGACATTTACGATAGCTTCTAGTCACTTAAAGAAATTCGATCCGGCTACATAAATTGTATTAATAGCATCGTGGGGTCGTGTGCAAAATCGGCGACTCAGGAACAGGCGTTATCACTGCGAAGGCCTCTGAAATACAACGAAGTACGAGAAGCAACCAGGGGTACGTTTTCAGTTTGACATAGTCTATTTTGCGCCAAGCGCCATCTGTTGAGAGAGACTAGAGATAAACTGATATTTTCATGCTCTCGGAGAGGCTAGTTAGAATCGTTCCGGGGGCCGTTGGTTTTTTTTTTTTTTTTTTTTTTGCAAAGCTTTCTGCCTCTACCAGAAAAACGGTTTTCTCGTGGCGTGCGCCAGAAGAAACTCCCACTCACTATAAACCAATCAATAAATTGGCATTGTCCGCGATTGAACCAGGGTCGAAAGAGAAGCCGAGCGAGAGCCCGTCCTCTTAGCGACTAAGCTACTTTGAGACCGGAAGGCAGACGGTAATTTTGATTCAGCGGCTAAGGAGGGCGATGGCGCTCTTTGAAGGCGACCACAAAGTCAAGTAAACAGGAGCGCCACCTTCGCTCCCTCCGACGGGCCCTTCTTATCCCTCAAGCTTTAGCCATTTTATATAAGCATCGGTCGACCAAGCGTACCTATCGCGTGTAAACACGCTTGTCTTAGGTAAACAGGCAACGGTACAAAAAGGAAGAATCACACTTTATTAGAAAGGATGGCCAGAAGGCGCAGCGGAAAGGAGACGGCATGAAGGGCGACAATAATTTGTGGGTAACAGTACAAATAAAACTAGTTAACAAGTGGGTTACGGCCCTCCTTCACGAAACAAGGTCTATTCCAACCAGAGTGGAGGCTATCTGAGAAAGCGTGCCGGTTCTTATCGCGTTCCTTGGGGTGGGGGGGGGGGCACATTTGTGTGTCTTAACGCAACAATGGGCGGCCAACTACGCGCATGTGGTAGGCCCTTCAGCCTTTTTCTTTTTCTCAATGGCGTGGGTGTTAGACGTGTCCTGTCTCGGGAGTCTATCTTTTAGTATTTTAACAGCCGTTTTTTTACTGTCGGTGATTGTGACGTGAGTTGTGGTGTCGTTTACGTGTGTTGAAAGCATACATGAGTGTGGATTAACGCCGTTTGTCTCATTCCGCTGAAAATTTAACTACGAGATTGCACACGTTCCTGCCTAATCATGCGATGTCATGAGTAAGGGTTCAACTGCTTCAATGCTACTTGTTGGTGTGGGTTCTTGCAAAGAAGTAAGCGGTGTCATATTGTTGTCCTTGTATTTGTGCGGCGCCATTCTAAAATCCTTGTTCCCGCCTTTCTGTATCCGAACAAGCTGCCGTATTTGCACTGCAAGTTGATTTGAAGGCTACTATGCGTTGACGGAAGATGCGTGAACAGTCTGAGTGTAGAATGGATTGGCTGGAGACTTGTAGGCGTCGTGAATTCACTGCCCCCCCCCCCCTACCCATGACGTCGTTGTTCGCAGCCAACCGTTTAGTGCGCCACACAACCAGCCTACTCTGCCGCCATCGCGATCGTCCGTTTCGCAGCCCGAAGGCGGTCGTCGTGATATGCGTGTCGTTCTATGGAAACTCGTATTCACTTGCCGGCTCACGGCTCAAACCCTCGCTCCTTCCCCCGTGCTTTTAAATTTCATCTGGTGCCTTTTCCTGCCCATGCATATTTTATTTCCCCTACGGTTTGTAATTCCCATTTGTTCAACTACTCCTCCTGCATCGTGAAAGGTAGCGGCTGCGGCATCCTGTATCGAGAGCACGGTAACTGCGAGGTGTACTGCGGGGAAATAACTGAGTCTCCGATACGTGTTTGGGCAGCAGGAGGGGGGTGGGGTCATTTTACGACGCTTGCGAGGCGATAGGATGGGTGGAGAGGAAGTGGCCAGTGAATATTTTGTCACTGTCGTAGTCGGAAAAAGCCACCAGGGGGCTGCGTAGCGCACAGTCACCTCGCATGTGCTCCCGCTTTTGGACTCCTTGGCTACGAAACGACAACCACCACAGCAGCACATTTACTACGAAGGTGTTTGTAGCGTCGCCAGCTATTCGCCGATACCACCCATGACCCAGTCTGTGCATCCAGTGGACCACAACCAGCGCTTCAAAATTTGAGGTGGGGGAACGCTGTTAACCCTAACCTGTTCCTGGCAGTGCGCGCAGCGGCTGCGCGTGCCCCCGGGCACGTCGCGATTCACATCGGGAGCGTTCTACTCCTCGTGCACGCCTCCACGTGCCATGGATGAATCGAACCAAATGCAACAAAACGCATGATCCCGCCAGTGGACGCACACTTCCGCGCTATGACCCGTGGCAACAAGTGCTTCATGCCCGCCATCAACGCAAGATACTCCCACAAGCCGATAAACCGCTTCCATCCACTCCCGCCCCACGCAAGCCAACACTATCAAAGCTGCCCGCAAACGACTACAAGATCCCCATTCAACCTCGAGGCGGCCTGCGAGTCGGCGCTGGACAGCCCGACAGTTGGCCACCAGTATTCAACAAGCAAGCAACATTCCTATACAGGTCTTCTGCTCGGAAGTCATCACGTTTCCATAACCCGCTCAGAGCCTCATCACGCTTAGCACACCCAACAAAGCCTGCGCAGACGCACTACGCAAACTTAGCAGCATTCACTTGGGCACCACCGACTACGAAATCACGACGTATCCTAAGCACCCTCCGGGCACTTGTCGTGGCGTCATACAAGGCATAGATCCAGGCACCACCCCCGAGCAGCTCCTCACACTCATAACAACAACAGGACCCCAGATACTGGAAGCGCGCATGCTCGGTATGTCCGACACGGCGACCATCACCTTCGACGGCCCCCACATGCCTTTCTACGTGCGTGTCGACGGAACATTTGTTCGCTGCAAACCCTACCGCAACACCTATCAGTGCAGTGTGCGCTGTGGTGAACTCGGACACCGCTCCGATGTGTGCCCCTCTCCCCGCCCGAGCATCTCCCCCAGTGCCACACACCCGATCCTGCTCCCGACCACCCTTGCCGCCCCCAGTGCAAGCTCTGCGGACTAGAACACCTTACTGCCAGCAAAGAGTGCCGCCGCAAACTACGACCACCTCCACCCCCCGCACACGTGCGCATCCGTCAGCAAACACAAGAACTTCGGCACCCCGCCCTGTCCACAACCAGAAGACCCCCACCTCTGAAGCCGGATTTCGAACGGAAACCACAGGTGAGCTGGTAGTGCGTCGCCACCCCCCCTCCTCCCACTACAGCCTACTTCCCACCCCTTGATCCCCATCAGGAAACAGCGCCAACTACACAGTTCGACGCCTTAATCCGTGAAAACGCCCAGTTGAAAGCGCAAATAGTTGACAATGAACGACAAATAACCCTACTTCAAGAACAAATATCGGAGTTGCGAACACTACTTAACACAAGCACCCAGCATACACAGCAGCCCCCCACCAGCCGACCCCTTCCCTCTACCTCACCTTTGGCAGCCCTTACTTCTTCCATTGCCGACCTTAAACTACTGTTCCAGTCAGAATTCACTGCTCTTGTAGTCAGAATAAAGGCCTTGGAAGATAAAGCAACTGACACCACCAAACGTAAGAAGCAACGCAAACCGGGCCCTGCTCTCACCCCTGCCTCGTTCGCTGACGCCATTATCGACGACGATGCCTCCTCCACGCTCTCCACGTAAACTCCGCGCGCCTACACAACCCGTCACAATATGGCACTGGAACTGTCGATCATTCCGTAAAAAGAAAGCCTCCCTCCAACCATAAACATCGCAACATCTCCAGCCGTCATCACCCTTCAAGAAGCTGACGCACAGCACCCGACCCTTCGAGACTACAATACCTACCAAAACGACTCATCCATACGCACAGCTACGCTCGTCCACAACCGATATACTGCCCAGCATCATACCTTGACATCCACCATCGATTGTATCCTCGTGGAAATACTACCAACTCGAAAGGCTGACCGCAGTATTTTTGTGCTAAACCTCTATAGTCCCCCTGAGCTCACTCTGGCCGACTTCCCCTCCCTTTTCACACAAGTACTTTCCCTCGCTAAACACCACCAGCTTGTGATCACCGGAGATTTTAATGCTCCGCATATGAACTGGGGCTACCCCCGTAATGACCGCAAAGGCACCATCGTACGGGACGCTATGAAGCAACACCGGCTTACGCTCTGCAACCTCCCGAACACTCCCACCAGGATAGGAAACAGTGTATCAGGGGATACTACGCCAGACCTCACTTTTGTTCGCAACGTGACGGAATACACATGGCAATGCCTCCCTGACACTTTTGGCTGCGACCACCACATTATATCCATAACTATCCAGTGTATTGCTCCTTCCCGCATAGGCACAGCCCGACTGACGGACTGGAAAGCCCTTCGCGAACATTTACCCGCGGAAGAAATTAAAGACCTCGATAGACGGACGGCCGCTCTTTTGAATGTACTGAAAGCCCAGTCAAAAGAATTCTCTCTCACCGCCGACTATCCAGCCATCGACCAACGCCTCAACAACTTGTGGACTGCGAGAAACAGCCTTATCAATCGTTTGAAGCGCAACAAGACAAATCGGAAGTTGAAATTACGCATTGCGCACGTTACATGGCAAGCTGAAGAATATGCACAATCCTTGAGCGAACACAACTGGACGCAATTGTGCGATCGCTTGCAGGGCACTTTGGGCACCCATAAATCATGGCACCTAACACGCTGCCTAATGGGAACGAAAGTGACAAAATCGGCCACTGAACAGCGCATACACCGTCTTATACACTACCACCCAGCACCGAGCAATAATTAATTGACACCTTAGAAAAGAAATTCGCACGTAACCGGTCACAACCTTCTCCTCAATATCCGGTGTACTCGGGCAGCCACAATGCCGCCCTTGACACACCCTTCACCATGCATGAACTGGAAGCTAAACTGAGTAAACTCATCCGCAACACTACACCGGGACACGACCACATCCCCAATAAGCTCCTCCGCAATCTGGACGACTTGGCTCTTGAGAATCTCCTCCAATACATCAATGACCACTGGGCCCGCGGCACGCTCCCACCACAGTGGCGCCATGCCGACATCAGACTTATTCCAAAACCTCAGAAATTCGTCTACCTTTCAAACCTACGTCCTATTTCTCTTACCTTGTGCGTCGGTAAGCTCATGCAACATTTGGTTCACACTCGCTTGACTGACTATATAGAAGACAACGCATTACTACCAAATATCATGTACGGCTTTAGGCCACATCTGTCCACTCAAGATATTCTACTTCAGCTGAAGGAAGACATCATCCTTCGTCATCCTAAAAAGTCACAAATACTGCATTCTTGCTTTGGATATCAAAGGATCCTTCGATAACGTCACTCACGACGCCGTCCTACACGGCCTCGCCACCCTCAACCCCGGTTCGAACACATACCACTACGTTAAGGCGTTTCTAACAGAGCGCACGGCGACAGTGGGGCTTGGACACCTACGCTCACCTAAGTTTACCGCTATTCCACGTGGTACCTCACAGGGGTCTGTCATTTCCCCACTCCTTTTCAATATCGCTATCGAAGATCTATCTGCGCAACTCTCTGCCATACCGGACCTGAAGCATGCTTTGTACGCAGACGACTTAACTTTACGGACTACCACATGATCCATCGGAAACCAGCAAGAAGCCCTTCAAACAGCTGTTGATTACACATGCAGGTACTTACAAGAGCGCGGTCTTACGTGCGCACCAGTGAAATCGGCCCTTCTTACCCTTCAACAACGCACAAAGGACAGAAGAATCTCCCCAGTACCAGACCCTAAACTCCATATTCAAAACTTTCCAATTCCAACTGTTACCCACTCTCGCATACTCGGACTCACCATCCCACAGGACAGATCGGGCTCCCATACAATTCTACAACTTCAACGCACCATGACTCAGATAACCCAATTAATTCGCCGTATCACGCACAAACGGAACGGAGTGAAAGAACCAGGCCTCATCCGACTCATTCAAGCCGTGCTTATCAGCCGTGTTACGTACGGTACGCCTTACCTGTCCCTCAAGCCAGCCGAACGGCGAAAGCTAAATATTCTTATCCGACAAACATACAAGACGGCCCTCGAACGTCCTACATGCACATCGAACGCCAAGCTGTTGCAACTGGGCTTACACAACACCTGGGAAGAGCTCTGTGAGGCGCAACGCACTTCACAACTCCAACGGCTCCAACTCACTAATGCTGGTAGTGCGACCCTAGTGCGCCTTGGATATCCACCGCCTCCGGTCTCCAGATGCAGAATATGTGTTCCACTGTCTATACCGAAACACATCCGCGTTACCCCAATTCCTAGAAATATGCATCCTACTCATTACATTGGAAGGCGAAGGGCCCGCGCCAACTATCTTCAGGCACAATTTCAAAACCAAAAGGAGGTGCTGTACACAGATGCCTCTCCCTACGTCACCAAAAACGCCTATGGGATTTCAGTTGTAAATAATACACTTCAGACTGTAGCAACAGCCACTGTCCTCACCACGGACACCGTCATTGCAGAGGAAGCAGCAATAGCCACGGCAGCCACCACAACACAGAGCGACTACGTTACGATACTGACCGATTCGCAAGAGGCTTGCTGCAACTTTCTGCAAGTCACTCTCTCTCCAGCAACCCTCAATATTCTCAAAACCAAAACACACCTACCTGACCTCCGCATTATCTGGGCACCAAGTCATTCAGGCGTAGTCGGCAATGAAGCGGCGCATACCGCGGCTCGAGAAGCAGTACACCGGGCCATTGCGGACAGCCACAACCCTATGCCAACCATCCCCACTAACTATATGCCCCAACCCCTGCTAACATACAACGACATCCTCTCTCACTACCGACTATCCCGCCAACAGTTTTTTTCCCCACATAAGCAACTGACCAAAGAGGAAGGAGTTATACTTTGCCAGCTCCAAACTAACACCTTTCCCCACAACACGCTCTGACACAAAATGTTCCCCACCCAATTCTCCCCTCAGTGCATCTTCTGCCCCACATCAGGAACACTATACCACATAGTGTGGGAATGCCCGAACATCCCAGACCTCCCTCCCAATCCCAACCCTACCCCTTCACAGTGGGCGGCGGCGCTGACCAGCTCCGACCCCTCCTCCCAGCTTCGGCTGGTGAATAGGGCCGGCTACAGCCAGGGAGTCCTGGACTGAGGACACCCCTCACTGGTCTGGAGTGACTGCACTCAACGTATGGGACAAATAAAGTTTGTTCCTCCTTTCCTCCTCCTGTCGTAGTCGCCCGCATTTGCACGTTATTTTACTCATTGATTTATGCTAGTCCCATCGCTCGAGAATGTGGCTTAATGTGGTTACATAATAATTCGCCCATTAAACTCGTTTTTTTACACTACGCTGTGCTGGAGTGTGAAGCTGATTTTCAGCGAAATGCAGTTCTGTTTTTTTCTTCAAGAACGAACCAAATGCTGCTGTTCTGAATCGTGACCCTGAAAAACAAATTCAGTATTTGCAGTGCGTTTAGTTTAAGAGCGAGTGTTGACAAGCAGAAACTCAAAGTTGAATATATTGCAGGTGCGTGTGTTAGGAAGGATACTGCGTACTACTGTATTTTGTAACCAGCATGCGTTCAATACTCCAGTAAATGCTTTTTTTTGTGCATTACAGGCTCTAGAAGGTACGGGCGCTTCCCGGCACGAAGTGGCAGATGCTGCAAAGGGTCATTTCTCCCAAGCTGGAAATTTGAAAAATACTTTGGTTGAACTACACATTTTCTCGAAGGTTGATCGGTGCATTAATCCAAAAAAGTCATTGTTTGCTTCTACCTGATTTGTTCGGTTTTCTAACCATGTGAGGCTGTTCAACACAGTATGAATCAATTGCTGCTTTATGAGCCTTTTTTCTGTTTACTGTTGCTCTGTCCTGCTTTTATTCTAAGGTTTTTAGAGTAGAAAATTTATTTTCTTTTCTTGCAATTGCCTATCATATTTCTTGTTGTAAAAAAGCGTGATATGCATAATAAAAAGTACGCGAAGAGAGCTGCGTGTTGTGGTGCCTTTACATTTATTTATTTATTTACCTTTTGTTTGTTTATTTATTTAGTTAGTTTGTGATTTACGTACACAATACAATATATCCCCAAGGGGGATTCTTACATGAGTGAGCATATACATTCAATTTTAGAGAAAAGATGCCGAACTTGGGCATCAAAACACCAAGATTATCGCAGTACTACAGTGCACATTCAGAGTAGCCATAATCAAAATACTACAGGAACAAAAAATAAAAATACATATTAAAAACCAACATACACCAAGATGCTTATAAGCATCACATTAGTTAGATTTTAAGGTATATGGGCAATTCACGAGTAATAATAATAATAATAATAATATTTTTAATTTTCTTAGAGGAACAAAATACATGACGGGTCAGCCCAAGCCAGACAGGCTTGTCGGGCTGTACTCGGCAGCCAGTGTCAGGACACTATAAAATACTGCAGGGGTAAAAGAAGAAAGAAAAGAAAAAGAAAAGGGAGAGGAAAAAGAAACGGTAGTACAATGAAACCACAAGAGAAAAAAAAATCAAGGAAGTAAGCAATATGTGATGCATACATACAATATGGCACAGGGTTACGCAACTTCAGAGAAGTTTTTCCTTAAATACATTTTCAGAGCGCTTTTAGATGAAATGGAGTAAATAGCAGTGGGCATAGAATTAAATATATCGGGAACATAATAATTGCGTACAAAACGTCCAAATCGCGTATAACATCGGGGCGCGATAAACAAAGGATGACGTCTCAGTGGTCTTGTAGGGACAAAACGAAACAAAAATCGCTATTCCAAAAATTGCGAGAGACAACAGTGTGCAAAAACAAAGCGTCAAAAGAAGGCAATTGTAAAGCAGAGAACAAACATGTATTTTCGGGAATGTTGTTATTGTAGGCTACATTTCTTAGCAACGTTTTTAAAATGCGGTTTATTTTCGTACGCCAAGTGAAAGAACAGTAAAAAAATACAGCGATTCCATATCTCAAGACCATACCTCGGCAAAGTTGGCGCGGCTCACTCAAACTCACTCACAATTTTTTTTTTCGAATCACCACTCACTCAAACTCAGACTCAATGCTGAGCAGCACATCTGCGCTCACTCAAACTCAAACTCACATTGAGCTCAAAACTCAGAACTCACTCGGACTCAAAACTCAAAATGTACTCAGAACTCAAAGTGTACTCAAACTCAAAATGTAATCAAAACTCAAAATGTACTCAAACTCAAAATGTACTCAAACTCAATTTGGACTCAAAACTCAAAATGTACTCAAAACTCAAAATGTACTCAAACTCAAAGTGTACTCAAACTCAAAATGGACTCAAAACTCAAAATGTACTCAAACTCAAAATGAACTCAAAACTCAAAATGTACTCAAACTCAAAGTGAACTCAAACTCAAAATGGACTCAAAACTCAAAATGTACTCAAGCTCAAAATGAACTCAAAACTCAAAATGGACTCAAAACTCAAAATGTACTCAAACTCAAAGTGAACTCAATACTCAAAATGTACTCAAACCTCAAAATGTACTCAAACTCAAAATGTACTCAAAACTCAAAATGTACTCAAAACTCAAAATGTACTCAAACTCAAAATGAACTCAAAACTCAAAATGTACTCAAAACTCAAAATGAACTCAGAACTCAAAATGGGCTGAGAACTCAAAATGAATTAAGAACTCACATGGCCTCACAGAGATTGAGACAGTCAGAGAGTGAGAGTGAGAGTTTGAGAGTGTGAGATTGAGAGTGTGAGAGTGTGAGGTTGAGTGAGAGTGTGAGTGAGAGTGAGAGTGTGAGTGTGAGTGTGGCTGAGTGAGAGTGAGAGTGAGAGTGTGAGTGTGAGTGTGGCTGAGTGAGAGTGAGAGTGGGAGTGAGAGTGAGAGTGAGAGTGAGAGTGAGAGTGGGAGTGGGAGTGAGTGTGAGTGTGAGTGTGAGTGGGAGTGTGAGTGGGAGTGAGAGTGAGAGTGAGAGTGAGAGTGAGAGTGAGAGTGTGAGTGTGAGTGTGAGTGTGAGTTAGAGTGAGAGTGAGAGTGTGAGTGTGAGTGTGAGTGTGAGTGAGAGTGTGAGTGTGAGTGTGAGTGTGAGTGTGAGTGAGATTGAGAGTATGAGTGTGAGTGTGAGTGAGAGAGTGTGAGTGAGAGTGAGAGTGTGAGTGTGAGTGAGAGTGAGAGCGCGAGTGAGTGAGAGTGAGAGTGTGAGTGAGAGTGAGAGTGAGAGTGAGTGAGAGTGAGAGTGAGAGTGTGAGTGAGAGTGAGAGTGTGAGTGAGAGTGAGAGTGTGAATGTGAGTGAGAGTGAGAGTGTGAGTGAGAGAGTGTGAGTGAGAGTGAGAGTGTGAGTGTGAGTGAGAGTGAGAGTGAGAGTGAGAGCGCGAGTGAGTGAGAGTGAGAGTGAGAGTGTGAGTGAGAGTGTGAGTGAGAGTGAGAGTGAGAGTGAGAGTGTGAGTGAGAGTGAGAGTGTGAGTGTGAGTGAGAGTGTGAGTGTGAGTGAGAGTGTGAAAGTGTGAGTGAGTGAGAGTGAGAGTGTGAGTGAGAGTGAGAGTGAGAGTGTGAGTGAGAGTGAGAGAGTGTGAGTGTGAGTGAGAGTGAGAGTGTGAGTGAGAGTGAGAGTGTGAGTGAGAGTGAGAGTGAGAGTGAGAGTGTGAGTGAGAGTGAGAGTGAGAGTGTGAGTGAGAGTGTGAGTGAGAGTGAGAGTGTGAGTGTGAGTGTGAGTGAGAGTGAGAGTGAGAGTGAGAGTGTGAGTGAGAGTGAGAGTGTGAGTGAGAGTGAGAGTAAGAGTGAGAGTGAGAGTGTGAGTGAGAGTGAGAGTGGGAGTGGGAGTGTGAGTGTGAGTGTGAGTGAGAGTGTGAGTGTGAGTCTGAGTGTGAGTGAAAGTGAGAGTGTGTACCTTTTGCTGTATACCTTTTGCGATATCCTCATAATTATAACCAGAAAGCATTTTCATATTTGTCCCACGTGACCCCCTCGACGAGACCTTTAATTTGATACCCCACACACCCTAGCAGGGTCATATGGAATTCATACCAGTCAAACTAACCATGACTCATGACTGTAACCAGGACGCATTATTTAGGTGTCCGACATGATTCCCCTAACTGGAACCTTCAATTTGACGCCCCACATGCTTCAGCGGCCTCACCTTGAATTTAACCCCTTCTATGACTCATAATGACCATCTCATGATTCGAACTACGAAGCCTTTTTTTTATTTGTACCACGTGATTCCCCTCTTCAAGACCGTAAATTTGATACCCTACACTCCCTAGCGGGGTCACTTCGAATTTTACCCCAATATAAGACTCGCCATGACAATCTAATGGTTATAACCAGGAAGCATTTTTGTATTTCTCCCACGTGATTCGGCTCATCAAGACCATTGATTTGATACCCATCACATCCTAGCGGATTCAATTTGAACGTTAAACCAATCAATGACTAACCATGACTATGTCATGATATAGCCCTACCACATTTTTGTCCCACGTGATTTTCCTTATCGGAACCTTCAATTTGATACCCCGGACACCCAGTGGCATCATTGTGAATTTTAACCTAATTTATGACCCATTTTGACTATGTCATGATAATAATCAGGAAGCACGTGATTACCCTCATCGAGACCTTTAATTTGATACGCCCTAGCGTCATGAACCTGAATTTTAACCGAATCTTTGATTTACCATGACTACGTCATGATATATCCATATCTCATGTTCGTCCCGAATGATTCCCCACATCAAGACCTTGAATTTGATTCCCCACATGCCCTCGCAGCGTCATTTTGAATTTTAACCCAATCTATGACTCATTATGACTGCCTGATGACTACAATCAGGAAGCATTTTTTTTATTTACCCCGCGTGATTCCGTTAATCCGGACCTTTCATTTGATACCTTACACGCCTTAGCCTCATCAATTTCACTTTTCACCCAATCTAATGTGGTCATTATTCTGTCTTAAGGGGCGCTGCCCAGTCAATGCAGCTAATTCATTTGAAACAGTAGAAAGGACAGCCCCCGCCCCCATTTCCCCCCGGCTCTCACCTCTTCCTTTGTGACCCCTAGTATATCAAGCCGTTAACAGTAGCAGGCGAACAACCAGCAGGCCAGCGCCGCCGTGTGCTTTCCCAACACCCTTTCCCACGCTCTTAGTGGATCCGTCAGGAGGAAAAGTTAAGACAACCCTTTTTTATGACCTCACCAGTCAATTATCACTCACGTGCCCAGCCGCGAAAATTAGGTATACAGCAAGTGCTTATGGCCATAAAAATTCAACAAGAAACTAAAAAAAATCAGACACCACCTCCCTCCCAACCGATCATGCAGATCGCGATTGGTGCCATACCCGCAGGTAACTTGAATTCCGAGCCCACAGTGACGCATGAAACTTAACAGCTAACCATAGCTGCCTGCTAGGCTACTCTTATGTACTCAAACTCAAAATGGACTTAAAACTCCTATTTACTCAGAACTCAAAATGTACTCAAAACTCAATATGTAATCAAACTCAAAATGTACTCAGAACTCAAAATGGACTCAAACTCAAAATGTACTCAGAACTCAAAATGGACTCAAACTCAAAATGGACTCAAACTCAAAATGTACTCAGAACTCAAAATGAGCTCAAACTCAAATTGTACTCAGAACTCAAAATGAACTCAAACTCAAAATGGACTCAAACTCAAAGTGTACTCATAACTCAAAATGGACTCAAACTCAAAATGTACTCAGAACTCAAAATGGACTCAAACTCAAATTGTACTCAGAACTCAAAATGGACTCAAACTCAAAATGTACTCAGAACTCAAAATGGACTCAAACTCAAAATGTACTCAGAACTCAAAATGGACTCAAACTCAAAATGTACTCAGAACTCAAAATGGACTCAAACTCAATCGTACTCAAACTCAGTCGTGATCACTCGGCTCAAACTCACTCAAGCTCAAACTCACCATGCCACACTAGCCTCGCGCTCACTCAAACTCAAACTCACGCGTGAGTTTGAGTCCAAATGAGTCTGAGTGAGTGGACTCATGAGTGAGTTTGCCGACCTCTGCTCAAGACACTGTAGCCAAGTGCATGTAGGATAATCTTACGCACTGGAAAGGGGAGGAGGAAACGACTGTTATAAAGAGTACATGAGAAGCCCCGAAGCTTATTGCAAAGCATAGATAGGTGACTGTTCCATGTCATATCCGAGTCGAAGATAATTCCTAAATACTTTACATTCGGCGATAATAGAAGAGGAGAGCATTGACAATTATTACATCGTGAACCATGAAGAACGAGGGGTACAGTATGATCAATTTGTTGTGTGGATTGTGAAAACAAACCAGTTTTGTTTTTTGCTTATTTATTGTAATAAAGTTTCTGGAAAACCAGTCCATAACAGATTGACTATCCCCTTGTAACATTGCAACTGAATTGCTGTAAACGAGTGCTTGGCAAGAAGAACAGTGTCATTGGCATACTGAAATATTTGGCAGTGGGTTATATGATTAGGTAAGTCGTTTACATTGACATTGAATAATATGGGAGGTAGCACGGACCCTTGTGGGACACCAGATTTTAGGAGAACTTTCGAACTAACGTTATCACCAATGTTGACTACCTGTGAGCGATTGCAAAAATAGTTAGCTAACAGTTTGCTGAATAAACCTCGAAATCCTAGTAGATATATTTTTCGCAGTAGTATTGTGGGTATAACAGAATCAAATGCTTTGCTTGCATCCAAAAAAAGACCTGTTACTACTTCGTTGTTATCGAAAGCGGAGAAGATTAAATCCGACAATTTTTCCAAAAGTACAACAGTCCCCTTCCCAGGAACAAAACCAAATTGTGAACTCGACAATCAGTTGTGTTTTGCCAGGAAGTTGATTATTACTCTGGCTAAGTGTTTTTCTAAAATTTGGCTAATCGCAGGTAAAATCGAAATCGGCCTGTAGTTGTCAACCTGTTTGAAAGAGCCATTTTTACGTAATGGCTTCACAACTGCAGTTTTTATTTCATCTGGAAGAAAGCCAAGTTCAATGTAACTGTTCAGCATAAATAGAAGTACCTTTTCTAAAACGGGAAGGTTACGTTGCAACTCGTAGACAGATATTCCATCCAAACCAGGCGCCTCCTTTTGCTTAAAACTAAATAGTATGTTGTGTAAGTCATACGAAGTCATGAAAGGAAGGAATGCAGAGGATTCTCAACTGCTAATGTTGTCGCAACCTTGGATATCAGCTGAATGCGTAGCCAATGATGTTTTAGCGAAGTGAACATTGAAATCAGTAACTGCGGATTCCAAATTGGTGAAGTGTTTGCCAAAGACGTCAACTGACTGGGCAGGATGTCGACCGAATATTTGATTAATTGTTGATCAAGTTTTCCTAGGGTTGCGTCTGTTGTCATGGAAGGTTTTACTGTAAAATGAGCGCTTCTCTGACCGAAGTAACGCAGTTACCTTATTTCTATGAACTTTGTATAGGTTCCTCAGAGCAGTGATATTAGGAGAACGCCTAATAACGCCCACCACATACAAACAAGGTAATTACTAAGACCACCCATCAAGATACACAACCTGGAACTTTTTTCTTCAGGTTGTAGAAATTTTTCAATGGTTGGTTGTTGAGTGCTAACAGTGCATAATGCATTCCATGCACGAATGCTGCGTAGAAAAAAGAGAAAAACGGTATGTGCAAAAAGGCATTTGACGTAGTTTCTTGTCTGTGAATTCGTGTATTGTGCCCAGTGCCGTTTTGAAATTGCTAGAAATACATCGACACTCCAAGCAATTGTCACGTTGGTGCATCTTAGCCACTAAAATACACCCTTTGAAATTCATTTAAATGGTGCTGCGTGCTGAAACTTTTGTTAAAATAAATTTTATCTAACGCAAGAAATTCAAGTCCTAATACTATTTGGGGGAAATATTTGTTATTGACATGAAGTACAAATGTTCTTAGAGGCTGCAAGCAGAAACTTCAAAAACGCTTTCCCTTGACACCATTGCAAATACAGTCGAGAAATAGTTTAATCCACGCAAGATCATTATGGTCCGTGCCTGTACTACAAGTTGCTTTGAGGCTTGGTTTTTGTTTTTGTATATTCCATTGCACACTCAATATTTAATGCGTGGAAGAAATAATTAGAGGCTTGCATGTAAAGGTTTCTGTGTACTGGCGTGTATACATAAGGAATCAGGCCGCAAAGTAAGTCAAGAATAGGGATTGGCCATATTGTGTGGACAGAAAACCAGAACGTGATCGAAAACTGCATGGCCTCGAGGTATGAGTATTATTACGGCAAGATGCGTTGCCAAGCATTGTCCGATATTGGCGTTCGATAGCTTAGCCAATGGTGGCTTGTAACCTTTCCCAATCACCTGCCGATAATGGCGGCTGAGGTATTGCCAAACTTGGACACTTCGGCCAGCGATGATTTGCTATGCATGGGTTCAGCACTTTCTGCTACATGGAGGACGATAATCAGCAACTACGTTTAGAGTTGTAGCTCAGAGATGTAAACCTCAAAGGGAAACTGAAGGCGATTCAAAAGGTGCGCTCACACGAAAGCTTAGCTTCCCTGGATCTCTCTCAGCGTTTATTCGGCAGCGAAAGATGGTTGAAGTGCCGACAAATTAGCTATTTAAAAACGCATTTATTTCCTCACGCCATTTTATGACGTTTTCAGTGACGTCGAAAGTTGCCCGTAGCGACGAATACGGTGCTGTGGTCTAGCAGAAAAACTAAAACATCGGCAGGGAACTATCGAGGCTGCAGGAGCCACTGCACGCTCCAGAAGCACATACGATAAAACAATTTGCCGGCCCCACACTTCCGTTACCTCCCACTGTCTTTGTGTCTATCTTGGATCTGTACGATACGTGAGATGGTGGTTGAACATTGTGATTGTGCCGCGCGGCCTTATACTTAAGGGACCAAACGTCCAGGGGACAGCGCAGCCGCAGCGACTGCGACGACTGGGGCAGTATTTTGATTTGCGTTCTCGCTATGAATAGTCGGGTTTTCGTCACTTTGATACACTCGGCATAACAACGTGGTACGATCAGTTAGTTTAAGTTGTAACTGCGTTCAACGCTAAATTTATTTCAGTGGTGATATGGTAACGCTTATTGCGCCATCTTTTCAACGTTTTGCGGAAAGAGTTCCCTTTTAGCCCATTGGCAACAAGTGTGCCTAGAGCTTCTACTAGAGACAAAACGCCTTCGTGCCAGTATGGAAATAAACCCACGCATAAAAGGATACAGGTATTATTTAGCCTAAGCAAGCAGCGTAGAGGAAGCATAGCTGCAAGCAACACCCTGCACCAAAAGACCCTCTTTGACGCACAGACTTCACTTAACTCCAAGACAATCAAGAAATAGTTTTGAAGAAACCCCTCGTCGCGTATGCGGTTTTAGGCCGAAGTTGGAGCTTCACAGGCGATCAATTGCATCCTGTTTGCCAGAAGGATGGCACTAGCTTCTAGGATTTATATTGATGAACAGGTCACTTTACTGAGGCACAAGGCGAGAAGGAATAAAAAGAAACTCACGCACACTCTACATACCCGGTGCGGGATTGAATCGTCACTACTGATTATTACAGCATAGTAAGCGCAGTTCCCCCCGCGCAAGCACGTCGTCGAATTTCATCGCGGAGCGAACGGGGCTAACTAAAGCACACGCATCCGATTCGGCCCCCGGCCTGGCTGCCAAACCTCGTTCGGGCAGACAGCGCTACGTGAGAAAGCAAAACACTTCTTCTATCAGGTACAAATTACTCTCCACAGAAGAGCGTAACCGCAGAAGGCGGATGCACTACTTGCCGCTGGGATTTAGACTAGGAGATAGCGGATATATGACTTTGCCGAACTTAGAATCACCACCACAACACCCACCAGCGTCGCGGCTTGGCAGCTTGTGATTGTTGCCGTACATCTTTAATTGTTGACCCCTTATGAAAGCGAATTTGCAAAGAACGATTTTGTGTTTCTTTGAGAACATGTTTGCGCTGTTCTCGTTATGTTCGTGACGTGACTGTTTGCACATCCGCTCAGTCGCAGTGGAGGTCATCTTGTGTGAGTGGCTGATATCTTCATTTTATTATCATTTACGCGATTATTTATGAGGTACGGACACAAAGGAGACCGTAATGTGTTTTCTACGGATGCCAACTTATCACTTTTACCAACTTCTGTTTTGCCTCTATTGTCTCTTTAAGCGTTTCAGAGGACAAAAGCCACATGAAGCGTGACTAAGCAGGTGCAAAATATCCCGAAGACGTGACGCCTGAGCTTTGTGTTATGTAAGAGGCCACAATGGTATTTATGTGCGGCCGCTTCTCAAAAACTAAGGCACCGTTAAGGTTTTCCTGTTTCGGCTTGTGCATATTGTGTGCTAGGGAGAATAAAACCTCAGCCAACTGCTACTTTTGCAGCTGTGGAGCGCATGGCCTGCTGGATCAACACAACCCATCTATTGAGCTCATGGAGCAACGAGCAGCAGCATTGTTATAGGGAGCAGAGGTACGATAGCTTTCTTTGCCATTTTTGATATATTGCACAGGTTTTCAGTTGGCAAACAATATGTATGCTCTCTCTCCTTGCCCGCAAGTACAACGTTTTATTTTTATGACAGTGCGGGTATGCATCAAAGTTGTTATTTTATCTGAGACAAAGAACTTATTTGCCTTCCTTATTTCTTACTTGCGTCGGCAAGAAAGAATAAACAGACTCGCTGGTGTAGAAAGGTTTGAGAAAACGGAACTATGTGCGCACTCTTCGAAAGCCACGCCAAGCCAAAACAAATAACTGAACAATAATTTACAGCCTCTAAATACAATGGACAATATTTGTCAAAAACAGCAAACATAAACCATAATAAAACACATACACAAGTCATCAAAGTAAAAATAACATTTGCATTACACTCCAATTGCTACAGTTGCTGGAACCTGTTACACTACAGGAAAATATACATCAACAACTCGAAAGAGACAGCCTGCGGTTACGATCAATAAAGCAATTTTTAGAAATGTACAAGTGGCCTTTAATATTGTTAATTTAGGTCGCCCTGATGAAGCTTGGTTGATTTGAACAAGAGTTATGTGGGGTCAACCGGTGTCCACATAAATTTCAGCTTTATCTAAGAATGGTCTATAGATAGACATACCAATACCGCAAGACTTATGTACCTTGTCTGCTGACGACTGATGGCGGTCTCGACGAGAATACCGGAGGGTAGTGCTTAGTCATCAGAATTAAAACTATGGAAAGAGAAACGCGTTTTTGTAACGCGCTGACAAACACATGGAGGATATACTCTTTCAACTAGCGTTGTAAAAGATTTTTAGACAAAGGTATATTCTAAGTTTCGAAATTTTCTTCTAAGCGAAAAGCAGTCATACTGCGTACATTGTCTGACAGTAGCCGAAATCGGTGTTTATGCGGACTTATGCACGCTGACTTGTTACTTGTAGTTATTTTCGGGAATTAGATGCCAGAACACTCAACTGGCAGAATTTTATTGCTCGTCTTTCGTACGGGCACATGATTTATTATTACCACTGAACGATTGGGCGGAATGGCCAGCCTGATTCTTTCACAATTGCATTCCGAGGAACCACCCATTAGCACAATTCTATTCTTTTTAATTCCACAGAACCTCAACACTTCATTCATTCCTACAGATGGATTGGCGAGATGGTCAATTCTCAAACACAAAACATGACTGTTGGCGGCGATATCGACGTTCCAACAAATGCAACTTACATCAAACATTGTTAGATGTTTTAAGGGCAAAAGAGTTCGCAGACAAGTCGCAGAATTCAAGGGATACCAGGATTTTATTAGGAATCGCGCTTCCTTGTACCGTATTTTTTTTGGTAAGCATGTGTCTTGATTTTGATTTGATTGTAGGGTTTAACGCGCCGACGCAGCGCAGGCGCTGAGGCGCGCCGTAGTGTAGGGCTTTGGGTTAATTTTGACCACCTGGGGCAGTGGTGTAGCCAGGGGGAGGGGGGGGGGGGGCTAACCGGGCTCAAGCCCCCCCCCCCCCCCCCCCTAAATTTTTCCGGCCGGCGCTGTGCTGCCTGTTATGCCTGGTACGTCGCCTGTGAACAAAGGGGCACAACCTTCGAACGTGCTACAATTAAAAACATTAACGACTGAATGTATGTCCCGACGCATTGGTGCTTACACAAAACGAAGCGCCCATGTCAGGATAATTGCGGAGGGGTGCAGCTCCAAAAGCGATGGCACCTTCGGGTAAGCTCAGCCAACGGGACGCCAAAGGCGTGCGTTGTGTCCCTTTGTGTGTGGCATGTCGCCACACAGAGAATAATTGCCCGGTTGAGTCGTTCTCAGCAGAGTAGATTGACTCGTCACGGTATGGCCGGGGAAGCATGGAGTGCGCAACAAAAGAGGGACCGCCGGCCACTGATGGGTGAAGACTGGCACGATGAAGGCCCGACAGGGAAAAGACGATCTTTGTATGCGTAAGCAGAACCACGTGTAAGCGGTGGTGGTTCTGAAGAAGACGATGATTCTGCGTATTT
Organism: Haemaphysalis longicornis; assembly: GCF_048455015.1. NCBI lineage: Eukaryota > Metazoa > Arthropoda > Arachnida > Ixodida > Ixodidae > Haemaphysalis > Haemaphysalis longicornis. The sequence goes on from NW_027526245.1 coordinate 5,702,019, forward strand.
GGCGAAACGTCTCCGTTAGCTGAATGACTGTCGGGGGGGGGGGGGGGGGGAGGGGGGGCAGAGTGTCTTTGTGGGTGGGGTGCACATCAAAGTATGCCCCTCTTCTGCACGTCACCCCCTCATTCTTTTTCACGTTTCTGTGGAGCCTGGGAGGCTGTTGGTGTGAGATAATTGTATGGTCTCAGCTTGCGCGCACTGCATGTCCTCTCCTGAAAGCGGTGTTCCAGACAGACATTTTCTCCTCCGCGATTAGGCAGATTCGCTCGGCGGTATTTTTCGCTATCCTAGGAAACTGGGGAACACCCACTTGACAAAAAGGGCGCGCTGCCCCCAAAGCGGGTTTACATGAATGCGGCAGCAGCGTATCGCATTGGTTCGGCGAATCCGGCGCGGCTTTTTTGTAAGCGCGAAGGCGCGACACCCAGTCACCAGCCACACCACGGGCAGACGGCGGTCACGACAGTAACCAATACCCGATGGCCATCTTCGACATCGGTCACAAAAAGCCCCTCCATTGCGTCCACAGCCGCTTTTTGCCTGGGCGGTGGCTGCCCAGAGGTGTGTATATTCAGGGGCCTGAGTCACAACAACGCCGGCATGAGAGAACGGTGCAAGGGCAGAAGCGCCCTGGCTTTGGGAAGCTCACACTCGAAGTGCCGTGCAAGACACAAAAGAGACCCGCAATTGTAAGTCATTTTCGTCCCTTGACCCCTGATTTATGCTTGCGTGATCACTGTATTTTTTAATATTTAAATAATTGCTTCCTAATATTTACTCGACGTCACAGTACCTTTATGTCTGCGAGCTAAAAAAAATTATATCTCCTTTTATTTCTAATGCAATTTTTGCGTTTGAATTGGTTGTTGAAGGAGCGCCAGCGATGAACCGGGTAGCTACCTTTGAAAGAGGGAAAACGTAAATTCTACTCAATGCTTAAGTATCCTATGATGCACAAAGTTGACGAGGGTTACTCAAAGCGTATCGGGACAGCGTTAAGTTCATTAAGAGTTACCGCTGTCCATGAAGTACATGAAGAGTTAAAAATATATTTGTGTTCGCTGCAGCTTTAGTAGTTTGCTTCATCTACATTCACGCAACTCAATGTGAGGTAGCCGCTGTCGCATGGTGTTTGTTGCCGCGTTTCATACCGACGCGCGTTCACTGCTACACCTAATTTTAAAATCATCATAGCAGTGTGCGCATTGAAGGACCTTCGTACTGGTGGCGAAGAAACCAACGTGCCTTTCTAGTAGAATTTTCCTTCAGCTTTTTCTGGCCTTTTTTTGAAGTTTTGTGGGCTCAGGAGTATCGTTCTTTTAATGCTTCATCGATTTCGCATGATGAACAAATGTCGTAATTAAAAAAAAACAGGCTACAGACCACGGGCCATCTCAAGAACACCAGTACACTTCCGCCCCCCGCCCCACATACGGGTGCGCGCTGAAGTGATTTTGCCTGGATCCACTACTGTTATACGTCCTAAAATATCCCATGAAATAAATTTCGAGCATTACTTAAGTAACCGAAATGACCGAGGAATTATCACTGTAAACAACTTTGCAATTTTTTTGCCAATGTATTGTGTCGTAGCCTGAAACCATGCTTCAATTTGAACATCACGATCGCTGTACCACCTTAACTGTACCATTACTGTCCGTTTCATGCTGAAATACGGTAGTCTGTGGCATTTATGTACGCGGGGCCATGCCATTACGCATGTTTTCTTGGTGCTGCGGGCAACCAAATGCTGACTCGTGTCGAGCATCGACCCAAGCCTGAAGGTCAAGTGCAGCTTCCCACTGCTACAGTGTACTAGTACACTGTACCACTGCACCCTGTTTACTGGTGGACGAAGGGGCGCCCCAACATAATAATATATTTCCATTTCCCGAGTCGCTAACGAAAACCGCAAAATTCCTGTGCGTCCTCCAATGCTACCTGTTTTATCGTTTACATTTAAAACCGCCAGTGTGTGCTCGGCTAAACAATGGCAGCGCACGTGTCCACTAAACAGTATGTCCTTTCATTAATGTTTGAAACCAGAATGATAGGACTTCATTATACTTCTTTCCTGAGATGTTACGACAGAATTCCAAATGTAGCAAGGTTTTGCTCAACTTGCATGCCTAACCCCAAGAGTATGGTCAAAGAACGCCGTCTTTGCGTTATTGTTTGTTCTTGATAAATTTAAAGTTCGTTATTGCATTGAATAGTGAACTTTGCAGTGATTTGCTCTACTTCATCCAGGAGTGGTACTTACACCTAAAGGGGATTGCCGCCCCACAAAAGTTACTGAATAGTACACTCCTCCAGGCAGACTGTAGGGCATTTACGCACGAAGCATTGAAAACTTGCCAGAGAATAATGCAAGTATTTCAGAACACCAAGACCGAGCTTTTTACAGCAGAGTCGACATTTAAGCGTACCGAAACGTTAACCAGATTGGCGATGTTACAAAGCAGTAGCTTCTCATATCTGCCTGGCGTCCTTAGAAGCTATGAGGACTGCGTCACAGAATCAAAACACAAGCCGAAATTTCAAATGACATGGCTTGACAGTACCCATGGCTGAATTATTCCGCTTTGCGTGAGGGCTAATCCTACCATGTTCGTGTAATTTTCGCCGTTAACAGCGCAGTTCTAGCGCGTGATGTCTGTGTAACGCTTCTTGTATGCATAATTCATAGCCTGTCGTTTTTTTTCTTAAGATAAAACCTGCACTGCATATAACGTAAGTGCATAGGCTCGGTGTTATCTGCACAAACTTCGCCTCATTGGCCTTACGCTGGAAGATTCTGTACGGGCGCAGAAGGCTTATAAGCAAAACAATTTCTGCATTTAAACATCAACTAGATAAAAATATCTCACTTTTACGGCCTACGTAATTTTATTGCGGATGTCACAGACACCATACTGCACATGTTGAAATAAAGCAAGTAACCACGTGAAACTGTGACCATTTAGTGCAGTGCCTACACAATATGCCCGTGCGTGCAATGTACGTCCCGTATCACGGGCGCAGATTTGCAACACGCGGTCTGCGGATTTTCGCCCACTTTACAACTTCACCTGGCACAAATGCAATCACAATCAACACCAATATCATGAGAAAACCTTAAAGGGCCTATTTCAAGACAAAATACAACCTAGTTCAATTTAATACCACTAGCCTTTGGTAACTCGCACAGCTCCATTCCAATCACAGACGTTTTTTTCAACCGAAGCAATGCAACAAGTGTGATAAATTTTTAAATTGTGCGCTGCAGTGAAGTAATATGGGCATGAGTCATGTATATAGGCCAGCACTAAAATGTAGTTATGAGTATGTTATCTGCACGTTAGAATTCAAATGATAACATCAATGGAGGTCCATCTACAATCGCGCAATCATGTTCCTTGGCGGTGACTTAGGTCGTTGGGCCAATCGTACACACAAGATCCTGTGATGTCATAGTGAAATCGCCGCCGGGAAGTGGGCGGGGATTCGCCACTGCTTCAAATGTTTGACTGATTGATGGATTGTAGGGTTTAACGCGCCGTAGTGGAGGGGCTCATGATTAATTTTGACCACCTGGGGATCTTTAACGTGCGCCGAAATTTTGTACATACGGGCGTTTTTGCCTTTCGCCTCCATGAGAAAAGCGGCCGCCGCGGCCGGGAATCGAACCCGCGTCTCAGCAGCAGAACGCCCAATGTTTAGTTTATTATGTCGATTATTCCTTTGATTAGTTTGAGCTAGAACTGGTATCGTTGTTATTGGGACAAGACAGTCTTTTTAATGAACGGCAGTCTTTTTAATGAACCCAACATGTATTTTATCTTCATAGCCTTTTAGGGCGCTTGCAAACTGCCGCGCTTTTTTTTTCGGTGGGGGGGGGGGGGGGGGAGGGGTCGAGAACAACCTTAGCCCCCCCCGAACAAAAGTCCTGGCTACGCGCCTGACCTGGGGATCTTTAACATGCGCCGAAATCTCGTACACACGGCCGTTTTTGCTTTTCACCTCCATCAGAAAAGCGGCCGCCGCGGCCGGGAATCGGACCCGCGACCTCGTGCTCAGCAGCGCAACGCCTTAGCCACTGAGCCACCGCGGCGGGTGGTAAGCATGTGTCACGGCTTTCTCTCGCACGGACCTTGGGGCAGCTAACATGCGTTCCAGTCTGTATATTAAGTGTTTTTTCACCGCCTGTCACGTCCTACGTTTGCTGGAATCGTCTCGTATTTTCACACCGGCACCACGACACCTTTGTTGAAACTTAATTGTCATCATCGCTGCCTCTCATTCCGCGGGAGCAGCTCACGCTGGAGCTGCATCGTCGGTCTAATCCACCATATTTTTAAATAAAACTACCACCAAGTCCCCGGGCGTCTCGGCCCTTTTTATTTCCTCTTTTATTGAAACCTGCAAAGCACGTTTTTGGATATTCATGCGCATCCCCTGCATTAACACAGCCATCACAACAGTGAGGGGGGGGGGGGGGTACTGGCAACCTGTGAACTCTTAGGCAAAAAATTACGCTCTCCTCCTCTCGAGGGAACCCTGGTTTGATGCGACGCTGAAGGGGGTTCCATTGAGCGTTTCCGTTGGGTCTATTTCTCGAATTGCGTGAGCCATCGTCGGGTAATGCGAGAGAGGGAGAGACAGAAAGAGAGAGAGAGAGAGAGAGAGAGAGAGAGAGAGAGAGAGAGAGAGAGAGAGAGAGAGAGAGAGAGAGAGAGAGAGAGAGAGCAAGCATAGCGCGGACGACCGTCGACTGAGAGACCGGCCGGGCCGCGGCACTCCGCTTATTTGTGCAGCGCACTCGAAGGAGAGGAGACCGCGGAGAGAGAGGGCGCTGCACATGCGCACACAGTGCTTGCGCCGCGCGCAGCGCCGCCCACCGGCGGATTGAGAGAGCGCGCCGCACTGCGCGCGCCACAGATGTTGGGGGAGAGGGCGCGCTATCACAGCGAGAGGAGAGGGGGTGAGCGGAGGAGAGACGCAGCTGTGCGGACTCGGACAACGTCGACGCAGGAAGGACAGGGCCGCCGGCAGGAGATTCTCCTCTCAGCGTCGCATCTAAAAGTACAGTCATTACACCCTTTCTGGACTAAATGCAAGTGGACAAACGGTTACTCCGCCACCCGGTTGGTCCTTTCCGGTACTCCCCAGGTGCTAGCTGCTGGAATGGCGTGGCAAAGAGAAAAAAAACCCCCAGCCGCAGCAGGGAAGGAACAACCGACTCCTATGACAACAGTACCAAAGGAATCCAATACGTTACCACTACGCGCCGTGCGCCGACAGCAGTTTTGTTAGAAACTGTGCATTGAAGTCCATGACGTGACGATTCAGCGCAACTGGTGTCTGAATTTTTATCCGTGCAAGCGATCGTTACCACGATTTCTGCTTTGCTTAGCCTAGGAGCTATTGCTCATTTTGATTCTAAGTAGTTCCTCACAACCACAGTTTTTTCTCGTAAAAAACAGTCATCTCGTCACCTAGCGGGGACGGTTGGCTGGGTGGAAGGACGACTCGTTTGTTTCGGCAAAAAGTAGTGCAAACTAAGTATACTCTTAGCGTTCGCTGCATATGTTAAGTGCTCAATGTATCTTATGTGAAAAATGGTCGTCTGCCCAAGTGTCGGCATAGGAAAACACACTGTGTTTTTCTGCCTAGGCGAAAAAAAGTCGATGTTGTTAGCCTGAACTCTTCAATTAGCGTCGCTAGACGATGGGTACCGGGAACTCCACTCAAGTCTTAAGGAAGCTGCAGCACTATCATTGCTTTGGTGCACGAGGCAATTATTTACCTAGTGTAAAACCTAACTTCGAGACGCTTAGTTGTAGCGAGAGGTTTTGATTAGTAGTTGTTGTCACCAGCAAATAATGCGTTTTTCTCGTATTTCAAACATACACATATTCCTAACGCTCAGCGATCAACGTTTCCTACTTTCACTAATATATGTGTTGTTGACGGGCTTCTTTCATTCGCCGTTATTACCTCGTGACAATCGTATGCAGCACAGCTTATTAACATGATCTCACCGAAAAGGGTTTGCCCAACACGCTTCGCCTCTCCTTGCAACTACCCGCCGCTCGATTAGCCCTATGCGCTTTTCTTATAATTACCCACAACATTTTTCACGTAGCAGTGTGTGAAATACCGACTTAATGCAATGACTCGTGTTTTGGGAACCTAAAACTGTCCACAGGCATCTGCGCGAAATGGCAACTACGATGCAATTACCGGGCATTACCAACGCAGCAGGAAGGGTAAAGGTTTCGTTTCGGCTTCCCGTTACTGCTCATAGATCAATTAGAAGGAATATTTAGTCCGTATTTCTGCACACTGCACCCACTCTGCCTTAGTTATTCCACTTGATGCTAAGCGGTTGCCCGTGAAGAAAAACGGCCGTATTGGGCCACAATTATATGCGAAGGCTCTCATGCTCGGGACTGTGTCCCTCCCTCCCTCGTTGTCGTTGTCCGCCGTCTGCACTCTACTGCGCATGCGCGTCTCTTCAGTCCGCTATAAAAAGAAATAGTTAGTCCTTGCCCGGCTTCGATCCCAGGACTCTCTGGCCGCAACACGAGGTACGTGGCGGTCTTCCGACTGCGCAACACACCTTTTTTTTCTTTATTACCTTTTTTTGCCCACAATATACGTCACGGATATATTAAAAACCGTCGGCGGAGCATCGGGTGACGGAAAAACCTAACATTACGTCAAACGTACACAGTTCTTCTAGTGCCGGTAGCCATCCCATATCGGGCGTCTGCCACCTGTGCACTTCATACAGCAAACTAACACTGTGCAAAGTATTTGCTCACAGTGAGAGCCTGCGGGTCAGCATGGCGCACCGCCATCCTCGACCGTCAAATGGCATGCAATCCCAGAGCAATGATGAGGTCATACGGCACACTGTTTTCACTAGGTACGCAAAGAAATCGTATGCCTTGGGGTGAAACGGGCAGGTCTATGTTTAAGGTCCTTTGCAACACATCCCAGAAAAAGATGGCGTCCCAGCACTCCGAGAAAACGTGCTCAACAGTCTCTGGTTTGTTGCACAAAGTGCACGTTGTAGGACCAGCGACAAAGAAGCCCTTCTCCTGCATCCACGTCTTTACGGAAAGTATACCGGTGTATAGTTTAAAGAAAAAAAGATTTCGCGGATGCTGGTATGGCCATCTTTTTAACCCGAGATAACACGTCCTGGCCAGGAACAGATCTATACACCGATCGGTAAAGTGGCACAGGTAACAACACATCATTTAGGTCTTTAGTAAATGCCTTGCTTGACACAACAGATAAGTACTCCAGTGAAACCCGTTCTGCTAGAAACCTTAAAGAGTCTACAACCACCTTCATATAGCCTTTAGAGCTGCTACGGCTTTCGTCTGCGGACGAGACAATATATGTTGGCAACGCTTTTGACTGCACACTCTGTAAAAATGTTTTCAGAAAAGGGTGATTTGTATCGCGTAAGAACAAAAACCGATTAACAAGCTGGCGAATGTAAACGTCACACAACCCAACCCCGCCCTCTTTAACACGCCGTAAAAGATTGGTTCTTCTTGATCTCTCCCAAACTGAATACCAAAAGAACACGGCAAACGCACGGTGTATTTTCTGAACTTGAACTCTTGAACAATGAATGACTTGCATCACGTACCACAGCTTCGCTAACAGAAAAAGGTTGCAAACTGTGGCACGTGCGAAAACAGACAAAGCTGAACCTCCCAACTTGGTTGTCTTTTCGCACAGCCTCCCCGTTTCGGATTCTCTGTAATCGCGGCTATCCTGGTAGCTGTCCAGGGGAACTCCAAGATAACGCACTGGTGTGCGTGACCATGACACATTTTCAACAACTGAAGGTACTGCCGCCCACTCCCCATAAAAAAACCCCACACACTTCGCCCAATTAACAGAAATCTTTGTAATGCGACAAAATGTTTTGGTATCATCATTGCTTTGCTGGTGCTCTCCTTATCCTCACAAAATACAGCCACGTCATCCGCATATGTTAAGAGCCTCACGTCACTCGAGCGGAGACGAAACCCGCGAAAACCATCATCATTGATTATGCGCAAACAAAAAGGTTCCAAAAAATGCAAAAGAACAGGCGAGAGGCAGGGAAACCCTGTCTCAGAAGATAAAACTGGAATACTTTTGGAGACACGCTTGTTTACAATCAATTTTGTGAAGCATTCACGATACGCCATACGTACACTCTCTTTCACAACACCGCCGACATTAACATAGTCCAGAATGCAGGACAAGATTTCGTGACACACATTATCAAAGGCGTTCTCATAATCAATCTGAAGCATTGCTACTATTCTACAGAATACATCACAACACTGTAAAACCCTGCGTGCGACATCGACATTGTTTACTATGCTTCTGGCTTGTATGCCGCATGTCCGATGCGGCCCTACAAGTGTGGTTACTATTACCTGTAATCTATTCGCTACATTCTTCATCAGTACTTTATTGGCTGCATAGGCTAAGGTGATTGGCCTGCAGCCAGTTACAGACTGTAGTTTTGCCCTGTCGTCTGACTTTGAGATTAGGACAGTATGTGTTCGCGAAAAAGAAAGCGGCAAAACGGCTGCCTCGAACGCTTCACGTAACAGCCTATACAAAAATGGTGCTAGGATGTTTGAAAACCTCGTGTAAAAAACGTCACCCAAGCCGTCCGGACCAGGAGACTTGCCTCTCTTTAAATTGCCTATGGTTCTCTCTACTTCGCCTAACGTTACGTGTTCTTCTAGTGTATTTTTAACATCGAACTCCAGACGTGGCATGAAGCGAAGGAAGTCTTGCTTGAAGTCTTCGATGTTAGAAACGGCAGGACTGAAGAGTGTGGTGTAATTTTGTACAAAAGCATTTTCTATGACATTCTCATCTCGGGTAAGCTCTCCGCCTACGAGTATGTCATTAATCGTGTTGGCTTTAGCATAAAGTGCCTCATCACTTAATGCTCGTTTCGTAGGGGCTTCGCCCTCGAGATTTTGTTCGACTCGCGCTCGCACGGTCGCCCCCCTATATTTGTGCTTATCTATTGCTTCTAGCTTCTTTTTTATTGTCCTCATGTCGTCGCGGAAGGCGCCAGGTGTTTCGCATTCCAGCCTGAGCATCTCCCTCAAATTACGCTTCAGGTTACTTTCAGTTTCCTTCTCTTTCCTTCTGAGTAAAGTCCCCCTCTCTATCGCGTTAAGCTTACAATCCTGCTTGAACAATTCCGTTTTTCTCCCCAACTTTTACCTCCTGCGTTTGTGCGTTTGCGAAAAGTTTCTTTTACAAACTCCACGAAAGTCACATCATCCAACAACTTTATGTTTAACTTCCACAACTCTCATGGAAATTTATTACACCCTTCTCTCTTTTCTCCAACGAAAAAAAAAACAAAACACTGATCACTGAAAGAAACGTCGTCTACGCAATATTTTTGGCATGTGGAAGCTAGATCGCAAGAAACGTAACCCCTATCTAATCGCGCGTGGCTCGCTCTCTGAAAATGCGTAAACCTCAGCACGTTTTCATTTCCTGCGCAATGTTCAACATCACAGAGTTGAAACTCTTCAAGTAATTCACAAAGAATGTGCGCACTCTTATCCACACCCCTCCGTGGTCCATTTCTATCCCTTCCCTGGCAAACACAATTGAAATTTCCAAGTAATATAATTTTTCGTTCCGTTCTTAGTATTGAGCGAAACTTTCAAAAAGGCCTCTCTTTCTTGCACTATGTTTGGGGCGTAGAAACAAAGAACATTAAATTCACCACCATCATATTCAAAATAAAAAAAACTAACCTGGCCGTTTCACATGAAAAAATTCTTTGTATTTCAATACCAATATTATTCCTACGGAACAGACAACACCCTCCCGACGTGCCAACGGCGTGGCTGACACAGACACTAAACAGGTTTTGAAAGGGCTTTATCACACTGGCGGTGCAGTTATCACTTTCTATCTTGGTTTCTTGGACAGCCAAGATACCGATTTCTTTTTCGAGCATTATCCTTTTCAGCTGGTACTGTTTGCGCCTGTCACCAAGGCTTTGCACATTTAGTGTGACAAAACGAAGCGCTCTTCTGAAACCTGCCATAATTTATAGTAACAACTGCACCACCGGCACTAAAAAAATAACATACAATGCTAAACCATCAAAAATAAAAACACAGAAAGCAATGAAAGCAAGAAAAAGGAAAACCAAAACGAACCCGTTTCTGGAAAAGCGGGGACGCGAGGAGGACTCCCGACGTCTCAGTGCTCGAGAGGCCTGCCAAACAAAGCAGTCCTCTGTGACCACACCTTCGAAAACTTACTTCACCCCTCCCACCGCACACAACCCCGCTTGTAGCGCCGCGTCAGCTGTCTGGTCACTTTTCCTTGGGTTTGTCCGGTGGATTATTTGTCTTGGCTCCTGAGCATCTCGACTGCGGCACGGCCTTTGCTGGAAGCTCTTCAGGGCTTGGCCCTGCAGAGTCTCTTCCCTCATCCCAACCACTTTAAGTTGCACGTTTCCCAGACAGCGCTTGCGCCTGGGGTCCCGTCTTGGTCTCGCCCGTCAACGCTCATGTTGTCTGCGTGCGGCTCCCCAACACTTTTGTTGTCATTAGACACCTCAGCGACGGACTTCTTCCGGGGGGGGGTTTAAGGGTCTTTCCCCAGCACTGCTGGCGGGATGAGCTCCGGAGGGACGACGCGAGCTGGCTGAGGGGGCGTCACCTCTTTCGCCGGCACCTCTACCGTGCGCCTTGCTGCCTCCTTTAACTCCTCTGTATCTATGATAAACACAGACGTTTTGTCAACCCCTCCTGGTCCTGCGACGTTTGCTTAGGTGCGAACGCATCCGCTTTCGTCGTGGCCGAAGCGGCGACAAAGAGCACGGCGGGGCACCCTACACTCTCGTCGAATATGTCCGCTCCGGTGACAGCGGAGACAGAGAGGCGCACGCCCGGGCACCAGGACCAGGGCTTGCTCGCTGGCGACGCGTACTTGGTGGGGGATATCGTCCACGGTGACGCCCGACTTGAGCTGTACGGTGACCAGGCGCGTAGTCGAGCGCTGCGCGGAGCAGCCTGGCATACGCCATCGGCCCCCGGTCACTTACGTGACCTTGCCGTAAATCCCCAGGGCTATTCGCACTTCGTCGTCGGGGACGTTGTGGAGCATCCAGTGGAGCTTTACCAGGATGTCCTGGAGGCGGGGATCGATGACGAGGCAACGGCGGCCATTGACGTGGAGTTCCCCGGCGGCAGCAAGTTTCTTCGGCCCTTCGGGGGGTCTTTCAAAGTAACCGCCCACAAATTGTTCATCTGGTACGCCCCCAAGGTGATAACCCCGGGGAACAGCTCCAAGCGAACCAAAGTGGCGCGTAATTCTTCAACCTTGTACGGCCCAGCTCTCAAATCGGCGTCCAAGAAAATTGTATTAAGCACACATGGTCCGGACAGGAGTTGCGGCAGCAGAACTTGATAATCCTGGCGTTATCAATAACGGTTGAACTGTTACTGCGGGCCGAAAGGCCCGCCAAAACTGCTCCTTCAACGGAACTCGCCATGCTGCGTCCGCACTGGGCAGTAGCTGGAAGCAAAATGCTGCGCAACAAACCAGGACAGGAGCATGTGCTACGAATGCGTCTTATTCCCTTCACTCATTCAAACTAAGTCAAGAAGCTATAACACATCTTAGGCATGCGAAGCTGAACGTCAACAGAAAAGACGAACTGTAAACTAATGCGAACTTCAGTGGGCCCCATAGCTGCCTCGCATACTACTCAGGGTTCCAATACGGGAAGATGGTATAATTGTTTTTCCTCCCTCTTGCCTCAGAGTGTTACTATGGTGGCGGCTGGCCGATGTCACTTAAGAGTACGCGTGGCCACAAGAAACAATCACCGGTCAGCCGCCCATAATCCACCCTTTCTCCACGAGAGGTGGTGTCGGCTACAGTGTCGAGGCCTTCCCAGCGCCGGCATGGAGGACCTTGTGTTCCCGAAGAGGCCTGCGGCATCCCAGTCTTCGCTTATCTGCTTTATTTCCTGGAGATGACCGGCCTTACGCAGCGTCTGTAGCGCAGAGGGCAGTGACTGACTGATGGGCCCGGACTGACAGCTTTCTAGGACTGACAGCTCTCTTTATACCTTGCTCTCTCTCTTTCTACTTTATTCAATCACTCCCCCTCTACTTTCCTTCCCCGGCACTGGGTTGTATGCAGGTGAGCTCTCTGCCGAGTTCAAAATATCCCCAGTTAATTTCCTTCCCTGTTCCTGTCGCAAACCACAACCACCACCGCCGCACCCAGATGTGGCATCAAAGCAGGAGGGCGCAGAAACAGCTACCTATTACTGAGAAGATTATGTCACGAAGCCAAAGATGACGTAGTTGTCTTGAAGGAAGATAGGTTTATTGGAGAGAACTTGTGCTCCCCTAAAACACAAAGAATACACAGGGGGCGTGCAGCAGTCAACAAGGTGACGTGTGCGGGCGAGCGTCTGGGATTCGGATACCGCGACGTCTGCTCTGCAGGCTTTTATCTTTTGGTGCAAGTGTTTCTCGAACCGCCAATTTACATCTAGAAGCTTGTAGACCAAAGAAGATTATTCGAGGCTAGTGACGTTAGCGCGAAACGATCTCCGTATCAGAACGAGATATCCCGTGCGGCATAGAAATAAACAATACAAAACGCTCTTTTCTTGCCACACGGATAACAAGGCTGAGCTCAGAGGGCAGTAAAAACAAAACATAAACAAACAAATCCAATGCCTAGTTCGCGGCATTACTCCCCCTCTAAGAGTGCATCGACCCGATGATAAAATAAAACGGCAGCCCCAACAAGTAACAACAAAAAAGACCGTCATCTTTCCCGGTAAGGTTTCAGGCGAACCACGTGGACGACTTCGGGTCGCGTGCGTCATCGTGATGTGCCGGAATCACCACCAGGAATCACTTCGTAGCTAGGTTGGCCAACACTTCAAAGAATCCGGAAGGGTCCAAAATACCGTCGCAGAAGTTTCTCACTGAGTCCGTGTCGTCGGATGGGAGTCCAAACCCACACACGATCCCCTGGGTGGTACTCGGCGTCTCTGTGTCGGAGATTGTAGCGGCCAGCATCCACCAGCTGGTGGTCCGTTGTACGAACTCGGGCGAGATGGCTGGCCTCCTCCGCACGCTGAAGGTATCCTTGGACGTCGACGGTGAGGTCGTCGTCTTCTACGTGCGGAAGCATGGCGTCAAGCATCGTGGTCGGCCGTCTTCGTTAGCCAAGCTCTAACATTGTCTTCTGCGTAGTTTCTTGGATAGCCGGGTTGTACGCAAATGTGACATTTGGGAGCACTTCGTCCCAGGTCTTGTGTTCAACGTCGACATACTTAGCCTATCCGCAATTGTGTTGTACAAACGTTCAGTTAGTCCGTTCGTTTGGAGTTGTACGCCATCGTTCTTCGGTGATCCGTGTTGCTGTAGCGTAAGATTGCTTGAAGCAGGTCAGCAATAAACGCCGTTCCGCGGTCCGTGATTAGGACTTCAGGGGCGTCGGGTCGCAGCACAACTTGGTTTAAGAAGAACTTCGCGATTTCTTGTGCAGTCCCCCTCGGAAGAGGGGCGGTATCTGCGTAGCGCGTCATGTAGTCTGTCGCTACCACAATCCACTTGTCGGATCGT